>NC_041391.1:212847871-212857328 GCF_002162155.2 Triticum dicoccoides | reverse complement strand
TTGAAAAATCCTACCGACTGGTGAGCAATCCTCTCACTCGGAGGCTTAGCTGCAGTCCAGTACTCGCCTAAGTTTGAAAAATCCTACCAAGTGGTGAGCAATCCTCTCACTCGGGGGCTTAGCTGTAGTCCAGTACTCGCCTAAGTTTGAAAAATCCTACTGAGTGGTGAGCAATCATCTCACTCGGATGCTTAATTAGCTGCAGTCCACTACTCGCCTAAGTTGGAAAAACCCTACCGAGTGGTGAGCAATCCTCTCGTTCGGAGGCTTAGCTGCAGTCCAGCACTCACCTAAGATTAAAAACACATTCCGAGTGAGAACCAATCTTCCCACTCGGAGCCTTAGGCATATGCTCCATCCCAATCTGCAAGGATGGCGAGGGGCAGGTTGATTACGACCTCCTCCTTAGAGCTGCGCCGTCAAGAAGAAGGACGAGATTGAGCGTGTTGCCAAGGCGAACCGCTTTCAGGAACGTCAAGACCATTGCTGAGTGCCTTGCTGATGAGCTGATCAATACTGCCAAGGGCTCATCCAACAGCTGCTGCCAGGACGAACCGCTTTTAGGGACGTCAAGACCATTGCTGAATGGCTTGCTGATGAGCTGATCAATGCTGCCAAGGGCACATCCAGCAGCCACTCGGGGGCTTAGCTGCAGAACAAAAATATGTTCCGAGTGGCAGAAACAACTTAAGAAATGGATATTTAAAGAAATCCAAATTCGGATAAACCTCGCGAAAGTTTTGAACTAAAGTGAACAAGAGTACTCAGGCATCAGGCCTGAAAAAGTTTAACGATTACACGATCACTCGGCATCCCGAGGCAAATAAGTGTGGGGCATAATGTTTTTAGTCACTCGTCAGGAGAGGGAGTGGCTAGATCACAGAAACTGTCAAGGTCAATGTTGTCCGCAATGTGAGTGGCTGCCTCGAGGAAGGTGTCCATGAAGGACTAGAAGGTGTGCTTCTTAGTGTTTGCAACCTTGAGGGCCACCATCTTGTCTTCTCTGGCGTCTTTGCAGTGCACTCGGACCAATGATAGGGCAACGTCAGCACCGCAACGAGCAGACGATTTCTTCCATTCCTGCATTCGGCCAGGGATCTGATTCAGTCGAGTCATTAGCGACCCAAGATCTTGCGAAAGTTCCGCCTGAGGCCAGAGTTCAGCATCAACCCGAGTCATGGCCGCCTTAAGTCGAGCCAGATAAGCAACAGCGTTGTCCATGCGTGACTCCAACCGCAGCAAGCTCATCATAATGTCATCCTTGACAGGACAATTGATGGGGTCGAGACCCGTCTCAACCTGTCTAGTCTCAGCCTCGAAGTCCTGGCAAGGTTCTGCACATTCAGGAAAAATGGTGAGTCGACAGTATAACAGGATATTCCAATCGACGTCAACCAATCAGTTGGACGATGATACCTTCAAGCTTCAGGACCAGCTTTGCAGCAAGTTGTCCCAGATAGGACTCTAGCTCGCCCGTCTTGGCTTTGAGGCTTTCGACTTCATTGGTCAGGTTCTCCTTGTCCTTCTTCAGTTGCTCAACCTCCTTCTTCAGCTTCGAGTTCTCCTCTTCCAGCTTGCCGACCGAAGCCAGCTTCTTGTCAGCAAGCACTGTCTTCTCTCGTGCATCCTTTTGAGCAGCAGCAAGATCCAGATCCTTCTTCTCCAGAGCTTCCTTCATTTTCTCTAAAGAAACAACACTCTTCAAACAAGCTTGAAGCTGACGATTTTCACTATGCACATCTGTTCGTGTGACGTCACTCGGTTCAAAGAGACTGAAAGAAAAAACACTGAAAGGCGCGAGCCGCAAGATGGACAAGTATCGATAGGTTACCTCCCATAATGGCTGTTTCTTCCTGAGCAGTCTTGAGGTTCTTCTTCGCCAGTTCAAGATCAAGATTGAGGCTGATTTGCTTCTTGTTCAACTCGGAAAGTTGAGCCCCAAGATCACAAGACCTCTGCAGTCGACAAGAGAGATATATCAATCGATAGAAACAAAAGACAATCATAGTTAAAGTTACTCTAAGACTACTGCCGAATCAAACATTCAACAGTAGTCTCGGGGACTACACCCAATGGGTGCACTCAGCGTGCCCCCACTGGTTTGGATCAACACTCAGCATGGTATGCCCAGCGTGAGTCAAAAAAGGAAGATTATCAGACCCCAGCCGACTGCCAGCAGTCGACCGTGGTCTCGGGGACTACACCCAGTGGGTGCACTCTGCATGCTCCCACTAGTTCGGGAAAAACACTCGAGTCAACATGAGTCGAGTGGAGCGAAAGATCTCTTACAATCTAAAACAGGCACACCCTTGTGGGTGATCGGATATGAAACATAGACCTATGATAGTAATCATGGATAGCATTCAAAAGTTCAGTCGGGAGACAACTGACCTTAACATTGGTCTGCAGAGCAGCGCTGGCATTGTAGGCCACCTGACTGGCCTCATGCATCACCTTCACTTGCTCCACGGCGAGAGTCACCTGGCGAAGAGCCTCCCTGGTAGCACTTGGCGAATCATCTGGAGTTTGGTATACAGCAAAAAGTGATGGTTCCAAAACAGGGTCGGATGCGTGGAGTTGCACTGGAGCAGCAGGAGCCGGAGCAGTCGACCCCGATGGACGATCAGTCGTCAACGGGTCGGCGAATGTGACGTTGGTCCGAACCGGATCTCCAGATCGACCGACCACCGCCTCAAGCACCGGCGTCGACTGAGGAGATTGAACTTCAAGCCCCCTCCTGCTCGAGCCCTTGCCTCTACACCTCCTCTCCTTCAGAGGCACTTCTTCTTCTTCATCATTAGGAAGCACGACGATGTCTCATGGAGCTGCAGCGAAAAGAAAAACAACAGAAATTCAACTGACCGACAATTCGGTCGACGAAATAAGTTTTAATCAAACGGTCTTACCAGCTCTAGAGGTGGCCGCATCGTCGGTTTCCTCATCTCCTGGGGCCTCGTCAATGTCCATGTCAGTCGCAGCAGAGGTTGGGCTGGAAAGACGCACGATACACTCGGTAACCAACAAAAATGCCAATCGGAAGAAAGGAACGCAGAAAGGTAAAATTCTCACCCGGAGGCAACTGGAACATCCATCTTGATCGTCGGCAGAGTCTTCCGAGTCTTTGGAGGCGCAACCTTGAGATGCTTGGCCACCTTCTCAGTTGGCTCCAGAGTCAACGCCCGAGTCCGCTTCTGCGTTGGGGTACTAGGAGCCACGGCCTTGCCCCGCTCGCCTGCTGGATCGTGATGCTGTTTGGATCGGTGCTCCGAGCATGGCGGCGAGTCAACCTCCTCATCGTCGTCTACCTCATCGCTCTCCTCTTCGTCGTCGCCATTTGAAGACTGCCACTCGCCGCTCTCGTCTGCGCTGTCCTCCCCTTCCTGGTCATGTCCCAGGGTTTGCTCGCCGTTGGGCATGGAATACATCTCAGTATAAACATACAAAACAAGAAGTCGAGTGAAATCCAGAGACAGATGAAAGATACACAAGAAATCAGTCGGAGCCAAAAGTTCTAACCTTGTCTGGTGGATTGCTGTCGTTGAAGGGAGCGACCCTCCTGGCCCCCCTGGGGTTGTCCTTGTTGCCCGTGATGCTCTTCAACCATCCAGCCACCGTCTTGGCCGGGACTTCCTCCGGATGATCCCGAGCGGTGTCATTGGCACCGGAGTACATCCACATCGAGTGATCCCGAGCCTGAAGCGGCTGGATGCGTCGACTGAGAAACACCTCCAGTAAGTCCATCCCGGTCACGCCCTCATTAATCAGCTGGACCACCCTCTCGGCCAGCATACCCGTCTCCATCCTCTCCGCAGCAGTCACTTTCAGCAAGGAAGGGGTTTGAACGCGATCAAAGGAGAAAGGGGGAAGTCCAGTCGACTGGCCTGGGGTGGGGACGTCCTGGCAGTAGAACCAGGTCGACTGTCAGCCCCTGACTGACTCAGGAAGGGTCATGGAAGGGAAGGAGCTCCTCTTCCTCTTCTGGATTCCCAAACCACCACACATTTGGATAACATGCGTTTTCTCATCACTCGAGTTTGCTTTTTTGACCGACTGGGAACGGATGGTAAAGATGTGTTTGAAGAGGCCCCAGTGCGGTCGACAGCCAAGGAAATTCTCACACATGGACACAAACGCCACGAGATAGGTGATGGTGTTGGGAGAAAAATGGTGTAGTTGGGCTCCGAAGAAGTTCAGAAAACCCCGGAAAATGGGGTGCGGAGGAAGCAAAAAACCACGGGTGACGTGGGTGGCGAGCAGTACACACTCACCCGGTCGCGGATGCGGCTCCGTCTCGCCCTCTGTCAGCCTCGCGGCACCGTAGGCGATCGGCCCGAGCTCAGCTAGCTCGTCCAGGTCTTCTTGCCGGAGCAAAGATCGAATCCAGTCGCCCTGGATCCAACCAGTTGGCAACACCGACTGTGATGACGACCCTCGCTGGGTTTTCTTGCCCTTCGCCGCCCCCATCGCCTTCTTCATGCGTTCTAGCACCGCTGTCTCGTCCTTCACCATTGCGGCGGAGCGGCGGCATCAAGAGCGGAGGAGCTGCGCACGGTGGAGAAGCAGAGGAGAAAGGCGGAGATTGGGAGTGCACACTACAACGCCTCGGCCTCGCCGCCTTTTAAAGGCCCCCTTCCGAGTGGCTGACGCGCGGGCCCGGGCGATCCTGCCAAATCCCCGCAGCAGTCGCACGCCGGATACATGGCGAAAAAGGTGGCACAGAGATCGAGGCATTCCTACTTATCCGTCCCGATTTCCGTAGCACGCTCCGCCCCGCGCGCTTCCCCGAAATTTCGAATCCCGCCGAATCTGGGATATGTGATAACCAATCGCACCGGAGATCTCGCAACAGAAGACAACAATCGACAGATGACACTACTAGTCTACTCGGCAACTTCTGAATTGATCGAGGCGACTGAAACGAAGCTTAAGGTCCAACGCGAACCTCCCGTTCGACACAGGTCGTCGCGAAGCACGAAGGTTGAAGCAAAATCCCCTTCAATCTTCTTTCCACTCGGTCCTCAATCCATTCGGGGGCTAATGATGAGGATATAGACCTAGGGTAGGGTCATAGGCCTGTCCTACTTACCCTGCCCAAGGTCACTACCCTAGAAGCAAAGAAGCTCAAGAGATAACAGGGAGTACCCAAGGAAGACGTCGAGTGATATCCACTCGACCAATCATATCACTCGGGTATCCCAACGTATCGAAGATCACTCGACCATACAAGAAAGGACTCGACCTATGAAGACCAGGAGTCAGATGGAACTACAACGGTCGGACATTCACTCCGTAGTCTTCATGGACATTAATGACACTTAAAGTCGGCGTTATCAGTAACGCTCCTCCTTTATGTACATTGAACCCTCTGTAACAGAGGGGAGCTGGGTTCCTGGCGCACTCTATATAAGACACCCCCCTCTATTGGGACAAGGGTTCACACCCCCTATAACATCACACGCATATAATCCAATCGACCGCCTCCGGGCACCGAGACGTAGGGCTTTTACTTCCACCGCGAAGGGCCTGAACTCGTAAACCTTGTGTGTACAACTTCATCATAGCTGAGATCTTGCCTCTCCATACCTACCCCCCTTTCTACTGTTAGTCTTAGGACCACGACACATGCCTTCATAGCTTATATATTGTAAATTAACAAGCATTGTGAACTTACGATGGAACATAGAGGGGAAACCACACACACCATTCCAAGGGCGGCTCGGGCGAACCCTAGCCGGCCCTTCCTCCATCTCCCCTATCCCTTCTCTCTCGTCTACGGTGACGGGATTGACCCGCTGCACCATGGGAGTTCCCTTGGCATGTGGATCAATCTGGCCATGGATGGCAAGCGCGTACGGCGAGGCTAGGGTTCCTAGGTAGTGGAATTGGTGTGGGCCGCACAGGCATGCCTCCAAGGGCGGCGCGGTGTTTATTGGCGGTGGCTAGTACTGAGAGGTTTGAGCATCATATCCTGGATTCGGCTGATGGTGGAGGATTCCGATGGTAGATGGCGGCGGTGACGACGGGACCTAGATCTATTCGTGCTGGTAGGGGCGCCTGTGTTGGATCAGGAGCTTGCCATTGTCTGGTGGGTATGGTGTGTCGAATGCTCTACATGTGTGTGGTCTCGGTTCGATTGGTTTGGCGCGGAGGCGACATGCGTATGTGTGTGAACAGCTTGACCTTTGTTGGTGGTGGCCATATCCATACGAGTGTGGTGACTCGTCAACAGCCATGGCGGTGATGTCTAGCGAGAAGACTATCATCCATCCAATAGTGCCACTACTTCCTTCCTTCATTGTTAATGGTGACAAACACTCCTCCTTAGAAGGTGGTTAGCTAGGTGGCTCCATTGAATATGCACTACACTGGTGCATATTTGCATACATATGCCAGGAGAGGCGTAGTGTCTCCTTAAGAGGACGGGCTCCATGATTGAATATGATTTTTCGGAGCCTCTCCATGGGTAAGCTAAGGGTGCTCCCAAAGATAGTTTCTTAGCCTGAGTTCATAGGTAAAATATTGACATGGAACATCAATTAGAAAAGATAAAGATGGGAGTTGTATGTTAGTGAAGCTGCGGCTCTTAGCACATTTCTCTAAACAATGTAATGAATACTCTGATCCGGTATGGTTTCTTTCTCTATGTTTTTCTCCTTCCCTCTATGCACAACTATGCAAGAATATTAAGATGAGCATGTGATCCCTACACCAATTTAATGCACATTGCTTAGAAACAACATCAAAGGGCATGTTTGATATGTCACATGCAGTTTGGCAAATTTGGCTTGCTTGCTTTTCTGTTTTGCAATGAAATTCTAGCCTGCACAAACCTTAAAACAACACTAGGCCTTGTAAGAAGGAACGTTTGAATCAACCATTTCCTCTAAGCCAGGCTCGAGCGAGCGCAAGCCAGCGCATGACTGGCTCTCACGATGTGGGCAACTGGTAAATAGGTTGCACGTGTTATGTTCTACTCACCTCTCACAATCTTCTTCACCTAATCTTCTCTAATGTACACAACGATTCTTCGATTTGAGATAAACTCTATACGAAAAAGATGCACATCGATGTTGTGGTTCCATTAGTGCGATCGTTTCTTAATTTTATGGAGTGTAGATATTCAACTCCGTGTTTATTTTTTAGTGTTTCTTTAGATGGAGTTTGTCAGATTCATCACACGTAGTCGACTGCTTGAATTTTCATTGACGAGTAGCTTCATTTCGTTGTTTAACATAACTTTGTGTTGTATGTTCTCTGTTTCAATGCTCGTAGATGAGTAGATTTATATCTCCCTATTGTTTTTTTAGAAAAGGAGGATGATCCCCGGCCTCTGCATCTCGGAGATGCATGCGGCCACTTTATTGATTATTCTCGAGGACCTTACAAAGTATTACAACAATATGCCTGAATCCGTCATCTTGGCAACATATGCCACTACTCCTATCCATATGATGAAGGGATGCTAGCTGGGCCAAATATCCAGACCACTCACCTAAACATATCATAAAAAACCGGACGCCCCAGCCGAGCCACATACCGGGTCTGGGGCACAAACCGGTCTGATGCACTAATATGTGTCGTCGCTGCCATCTTCCATATGTCCGTCTTCAGAGCAGATATTGAGGCTTCTACCTTGTCAGACCACTCTGCCAACGACGCCACCATGACGCCAGACAGCCACCTCCTCCTGCGTGTGTCCATCTACATGCATCGGGCGCCGAGTCTCCGCTGTGCCACGCCGCCGAGATCCGTCGTCTTCGATGCAGAGGAGGAAACACCGCTCCACCTCTGGGCGCATCGCCGGCCACCTGCCGCGATGTCGTGCAAGTCCAGCTCCGGGAAAGCACGCAGGGAATCACGATCTTCAAGACGACGCCCTCAGGAGGGGAAGCGACATATCACGCCATTGTCTGGTCCTGCACCGCAGGTCCTGGGTTTTCACCCGAAGAAAGTGACCCGAGAGCGGAGGAGGTCGGAGCTCCACAACGGCTCCCAAGAGGAGAGCGACATCCACAGACACCGCGCCGTCGGCTTTCGCCCGGAGCAACCCTACCTCCGCACCCTCACGCTGCCGGACGAGGATGGGGGAACCCCAGCGCCGCCAGCATGCAGACTCACTGGCCCAAGCACCTCCTGCGCGGCGGCGGCGCCATCACCATGCACGACCACCAACCTCACCGCCGGCCGAAGCTAACGGGCCAGATTGGCCGAGCCCGCCACGGCCAGATCTGAAACCTCGGGACGCCGTCGCGTCGAGGCAGCCACGAGCAGCCAGCAACCCATCACCTGCGAGAGGACGAGGACGCCGCGCCAGGCAGCCGCCACGCCAGCCGGAGACGCCGAGGATGAGTCTCCCACCACCACGTGCTCACGCCGGCAACCGAGGCCGCCGAGCGCGCAGAGATCCCCGCCGCAATTGTCCTCCGGCGCGGGTTTCGCCCGACGGACTCATCCGGCGGCGGCGGGAGGGGGGACGTGCTGTAGAGGGCGGCATGTTAGTTTAGACAAACTTTGGTAAATTCATGGCACACAGTGGATCACTTGAAATTTTCTTTGGACAATAGCTTCATCTTGTTGCTCCGAACAACTCTCATGTAGTAAGTTTTTTTGGCGCTCATAGATAGTTGTTTAAATGTGATGGTTGAATAAGTTCACCAGGTGTATAAAAGGTGAGATTAAACCATCGATGCACATATGACTAAACAACTATAGATTGCATCTGGGGAGACAAACATGCAACCAAATGGTGTGTCTCTGTTTTCACTCTCATGCAACATGAAACTTTGTAGGCAACTAATCACAGTGCACAACATGAAACATTTACTCAGTCAGGCTCTATTGACCGCAAGAGGTCAAAATTGATGCAAGGAACCAAACACGTCCTAAGAGACAATGAAGTGGGATGATGGTCTTTGCAAATTTATCATCAACTAAAATGCCAAGTTAAGAGCCAACACATTGGGAGGGCCCTGAATCAAAGTGAAAAATCCAAGTGAAGTGGCACGCTGAATTATCGTAGGTAACTGAGGGCATGGGCCCACAGGCAGGACGCGGAGGAAGAGCTACCACGTGTACAAGCAAAACATGGGGGTGCACGCATATACAATACAGTAAGAGCATCTTGAATAAACGGTCCATATGTAAAAATACCTAACTTTTGGACCGTCTGGGATAAAAAATGTCGCTCCAATAGACGGTCTATATGTAAAAAAATTGGACCACTGCCTCTCGATGATGTAAAATTGAAAACTTCATGATGCAAATTTACATCACGAGATGCAACTGATGTAAAATCACGGCCGCCCGCCAAACGCCCAACTACCACTTCATTTCCATTCCGCCTCGCGACCCGCCCGCCGCCGCCCCGCCGCAGCTCCCCGCTCAGCCGCCGCCCCGCCGCAGCTCTCCGCCGCCGCCCCGCCGTAGATCCAGCCCCCCCCCCCATGCCGATTCCACC
>NC_041391.1:212798427-212847578 GCF_002162155.2 Triticum dicoccoides | reverse complement strand
GCCACCTCCGCCTCCGGTCCGTCCTCCGCCCGACCCCGCTCCGTCCGCCTCCGCCCGGTCCTGCTTCGTTTGCCTCCGCCCGGCCCCGCTCCGTCCGCCTCCTCTCCGACCGACTCCACCTCTGCCCCGCGCTGCACGCCGCCGCCCCACTCCCCGCCCGACCCTGCTCCGCCTCCGGTCCGCCAGCCGCCCCGCTCTGTCTGCCTCCGCCCCGCTAGGCCGACGCCCCGACTCGCTCCTCGCTTGGCCGCGGCCTACTCCCTCATGGCGCCGAAGAAGATGCCGAAGGGTAAGTACGGTTTCTTCAGCGTGAGGGTGAAGCCCTCCGAGAACTTAAGAGTGGAGTTCTCCGGCGCCGAGCGGGTTGGTGGCCCGACACGTATCCCACCGCCGATGAGGCCGCGCATGCCTATGACGTGGCGGTGTGGCGTGCCTGACGGCCAAAGACAGACCTCAACTTCCGGAGGACGAGACCTAGGTGGTGGCGGAGTGGCTCGTGCCGCAGGGCATCTAGATGGAGGAGATGCCGACGAAGAAGGCGAAGGAAAGACCGGCGGTTGTTGTCGCTCCCGGCGAGAGCGACGAGGCGGCGATGGCTCTGTTTGCGTGAGAGCATCCGCAGTAGGTCCAGGCCTAGCTGGAGCACTACTGGAAGCGCGATGTTGAGGTAGAAAAGAAGAGGGGTGAAGAAGGAGGACGAGGCAGGCCCCTCGACTGTGATCCATATCGAGTCGTCGGATGAGGACTGGGGTGACTCCTAGGAAGAGGACGAGGGGTGCGATGACCCGACCAAGGACGCGTTCTTGGAGCAGTTCCGCAGCTCCGACAACGAGTAGTTTCATCTAGTAGTTCGGATAAATAGTAGTTGAATTTATGTATGAAACTATGTTGAATTTCATGTTTGAACTATGTTGAGATGAAGTAATAGTTGGTTGTTTCAATCTTTGTTTTGGACCATCTGCTGGAGTTGCTCTTTTATTTACATCTCCGTTTTGGACTATTTATTGGAGCTGAGCCTTTTTTGAAGATGTAAAAAACATGTTTTGATGCTCTAAATTTAAACCATCACCGGTTTGGACAACATAAATATACATCATCTAGTGGAGATGCTCTAATGGGAGTTACAGAGCGATGGATGGCAGCTAAATGGAACGATCGAGAGATCAATCATCATGCTATCAATCAACTCAGGAAATTAAGTTGGGTCGGCAAAGTCATGAAACAACGAGGGGCTGGAATTAAGTAGAGTCAACAAATGGTATATATCACGCACAAAGAAAAGCACATGTAATATATGGTTAGAAAAATTCTGTCAGAAAACGGAGGACATAGCAATCAGTTGCATTCAAACATTAATTCTCGTGTCACAAACATGTGAGTACCTTTTCTGTGTAAAGAAAAACATGCTAATAGTTCATTTTCATAGTAGTAATTGTTGCTGATGCTTGCACACGAACCGCAAGTTGTCAAACATCGATAATAAATGTTAATACACACACAAGGGCCCGCAAAAAAAATACACACAAGGGAAAAAAGCAATTGCGATCATCTCCCCAAGAAAATAGAAAATACTCTCTTCGTTTCAAAATTCTTATCTTATATTTGTCTAAATGCGGATGTATCTAATTACATTTCAGTGTTAGATATATCCATATCTAGACAAATCTAAGACACGAATTTTAGAACGATAGGAGTATTTAGTAATGTCTGCATCGGGAAATATACGACAGTGTGTATGACTTTTGCAAGTGGATTCCTCAAAACAATCACATTTAGTGTTACGATGCAGAAAACTGTCACCTTTGAGAGAAAATGAATAAATGAATTAATCAGTACTTCACGGATATGCGAGTAACATATAAGAGCATCTCCAACGACAACCCCGGTTGCATACGAGTCCGGACTGCGTGGTCCGAACCACGGAAGTCATCCAACATGTGCGTATATCGATCCATTTAATGGTTCGGATGTATTTTTTCCTGCAAACCGGAGACATACATGGGGCATTGTGGGCGTCCGGACAGCTGCCACCCCCACGTCCAACCGTCCCGACCCACTAAACAAGCCCCACTCGCCTCTCATGCGCTTCCCATCGCACACGTGCGCCACTTGCCGCGCCAAGTTCATGCCGACCCAGAGCATCCGGCAGCCGTCATTGATGCCCGCGATTTGACCGGAGGGAGGGCGACGCAGACGGACGCGACCTCTCACTACCGCATTGAAGCGACGCGCCGGCCGCACGCCCGGCTGGACACGTGCTGAATTCAAACGGCCATAAAATGCCCGCCTTCCTCTATTAAGCCCGCGTGTGCGGCGAGAAACCTACTCCGGTCACACGTCCGTTCGCCAGCCTCCGGTTATTAACACAATGCTGGTTGGTTGCGGTTGTCCGACTATTATTTAAACATGCCAGACGGCGAGCAAAAATCACACCACACTCCGCTCCCATCTCCTCCTTGCATCATTTTCTCCACAATCTTCATTGCATCCGGCGAGCGGGAAGAGAAGTTCTCTGGCACAAGAGCCAGCTGGGTGGCCCATCGAGCCCGCCGGATACGAGCTAGACAATGCTCTGCTCCACTGCCCACAATGATCCAGGCCGCTGCAGGACAGCTCGCGGATGCAGAAGCTCCAAGATGGCGCGTAGTTTAGCAACTCGCCGCTGATCGCCAGCTCGCTGGGAAGCACGACGACAAGGGCATCGTGGCTGTCGTGGACGATGCCGTGTCGTACGGCTCCTCCCGTGCCCGAGACCGCGCGATGCGTTGTCAACGTACGCATAACTGTGCCCTGCCGGGGAAGAAAGAAGTCGGCTTTGCAAAGATGGACGAAATGGTGACCAACACGTCCGTGGCCGCCGCCATTATCGAGAAGTAGAACACAGGAGGCCACCGCCGCTTGGGTTCCATGAAGGCCGCGCTTTGGTCCCATGAAGGCAACCACTGAGGCGACGCCGACGTACATAGCTGGTGTCTTGCACAGTCGCAGGCCATCATCGTCCCCTTCCCCTCCGGCTGAAGCACATCATAGGGATTCCACTTTGATGAGCGGCGTTGCCGAACATGGGAAAATGAGCTGCCCGTTGCGCTGAAGCATATACCTCCGGGGCTCACGGCAGTCCGGAGAGCGGGCTGCCGGACATGGGCCATGGCCGGCTATAGACTAGTCAAGCGTGTCTGTGTCGTGCACATGCATATCCGCCTGCGCCGGTTGTAGACTAGTTTTAATTTAATCTGGTATAATTTTTACTTGAAAAATGTCCAAAATGTAATGAATGTTGTCTAGTATATATGAAATTCGCTGTATTTGCTTGAATTTTGTCCCTTGATTCAAAAGTTATCAAAATGTATGTGGACAGTGTTGGATGATCGTCCCCGCAGTTGTGTTAACGAACTGGTCCTTCATTTGCAGACGAAAAATTTACAAGTCAACGTTGAAGATGCCCTAATAGCCCTGATTCGCTAGGCAGCTCATTCTAACACTGTTTTTATAGGCGAGACCCACATGTCCCATGTGACGTGGCAAATCAATGTGCCACGTGATACTTTTTAGCCATTATCTATACCTACTATTAAAGGAAGTAGGTATTCTTGGTTTGGTTTCACTTTGTTTCGTCCTCTTTAGGTGATTTTTTTTTTGGTTTCGTCCCGCCTCGAAGATTTTTATTATCCGAGGTGGTACTATTTTTTGATGCTGCACAAGCTCGCTCATGTTTTTGTTTCTGGGTTGAATGATCGCTTGGCTGGGCCAGTGTATGCGATCGAAGCCCATCCAGGCAAAGAAAAAATACGGGTGTCCATAAATTTATGGGCTGTGAGTGGGCTCCTGAAAATCAAGTAAAAAATGAGAGGAAAACTTTGTTTTTGCCACTCTAGTTTTTGCCAACTTTGCTTATGCCACTCTAGAATTTGACATTTCACTTTTGCCACTCTTAGCTTTTGAAAATACATCACAAATGCCATTTCATGACAAAAACGATAATTTTTCATTTCACTTTTGCCACTCTTAGGTTTTGACATGTATCACAATTGCCACTCTAATTTTTTTGCTTTTGCCACGGAATGGCAAACGTGATATATTGTCAAAAGCTAAGAGTGGCAAAAGTGAAATGTCAAATTCTAGAGTGGCATAAGCAAAGTTGGCAAAAACTAGAGTGGCTAAAACAAAGTTTTCCCAAAAATGAGTGGGCTTCGTAATATTATCAAGTAAAATATAGATTACACGGTGGAGAATCAAACACAACACCTCTCATATCAAAAGAACCCGCCGTAACCAACTCAACTGACTTCTATTTGTAATTAATCCCAGTTCAAGGATTTATATTGAATCACCCCGATATACGTTCCCTAATTGCTTGGAAGACACTGAAAGGAATTGGCCCTGAGATTGTGTGGCTGCCATGCAAATAAAGGGAAATATTCCGGGGCATTAATTGCCGGCGAGGAGTCCCCTTGATTAAAGGGTGGGATCATGATGGGGCTGGATTTGTGTGTCCTTTAAAGGACGCGGGATTTGTGGGCTGCTAATGCACCCATAATTAACGGTTAACAGTTGCACACTTAAGGAAGGATTGCTGCAAGCCGACCCATGTTACTAGGAAGAAAAGGAAGGAATTTAAAAGAAGAAATATGAAGTACGCATTATTTCGGGCAGTGTGAATGTCAAGTTAACAATTATTGATTTGTAGCCAATGGGAACCAAGTTTTGCATGTTTTTTAAGACTTCATAAAAATTCAAGAAAATATTTGTAAAATGGTGCGTTAAATTGTGATCAAACCGTTGTCCTTGTGCCCATGGACTCTAAAGGACCAATAACCAACTAGGCCATAAATATTTTTGTGATTTTTTAATGGATTACATCCAATATTATGCGTACTCATTTGATCTAAAGTTAATTTTGAATAACTTAAATATTCTTTTTTTGTCATGAATGAACCGATGAGCCGGCGGTACAACCGGTGAGTCGCTCGTTCGTTTTTTAAACTATGATTAGATGGCCATGGCGAAAGAGCACGCCATAGTTCGCTGCTGGAAACATACCCAAGTTCAAGCTAGAGATGAAGAAGTAGGACGGTGTCGACAGTGAAGTGTATGCAGTTTGTGTTGACTCAAGTAATTGATGTCCACCTGACTTAACTTAATTTGCATCAATAATTATTATTGTGTGCGCTTAGAAGGAAATGCATCGGCTGATTTGTTAAGACATTTGTGTTGAAGCACGTGAAGATGTATGTGACGCGCAAGGAACTACAAGCCAGTGTAGGGAGAGGTTTCTGAAATTGGCATGGTAGAGTGTGATGACCAAGCTCGCCGCCTTGGGATTGATGACATTTGTTGTAATAGGTGGGCAAGTGACCACCATCATGATGACATGGGATAAATGGCAACGTAGATGACTCGTTAGGTCTGTGCGTGAGGTTGTTTCTCCCGTTGCAACGCACGGGCATTTGTGCTATTCTAAGTCAAATATCGGTCTCATGCACACTTTGTCGAGATGGGGGAAAGAAAGAACACTTTGCTCGTTGGCCCTACTTTGTGGAGCGCGTCCATGGACAATTTTTTCGAGCAACCAACAAGAGTTGTGCCTTTTCATATATAAAAAAAAGAATTGACTAGTTTATGAGGAAAACTGGCTGAAAACCGATACATTGCCAACCACGCCAGCCCCGAGGCAGCGCCTCATGCGAGCCGGCGACTCTGCCGCCCAAGCAACCAGAGTCGACATTCTACCACACGACCTGGAGCCGCCTCTCCAGCACACACACTGGCCCAAGGCTCCATAGACCTCATTGCACTGCACATGTGAAAATCATCATCGGCATTCACGAAGGGCGATGACTTATCCGTGTAGGTCCCTGAGGGAGTCCTGGATTAGGGGGTGTCCGGATGACCGGACAATAACCTTTGGCCGGACTCCTGGACTATGAAATACAAGATTGAAGACTTCGTCCCGTGTTCGGATGGGACTTTCCTTGGCGTGGAAGGCAAGCTTGGCGATACAGATATGTAGATCTCCTCCCATTGTAACCGACTCTGTGTAACCCTAGCCCTCTCCGGTGTCTATATAAACCGGAGGGTTTTAGTCCGTAGGACGAACAACAATCATACCATAGGCTAGCTTCTAGGGTTTAGCCTCTCTGATCTCGTGGTAGATCTACTCTTGTACTACCCATATCATCAATATTAATCAACCAGGAGTAGGGTTTTACCTCCATCGAGAGGGCCCGAACCTGGGTAAAAACGTCGTGTCCCTTGTCTCCTATTACCATCCGCCTAGACGCACAGTTCAGGACCCCCTACCCGAGATCCGCCGGTTTTGACACCGACATTGGTGCTTTCATTGAGAGTTCCTCTGTGTTGTCATCTTTAGGCCCGATGGCTCCCCCGATCATCAACAATGATGCGGTCCAGGGTGAGACTTTCCTCCCCGGACAGATCTTCGTATTTGGCGGCTTTGCACTGCGGGCCAATTCGCTTGGCCATCTGGAGCAGATCGAAAGCTACGCCCCTGGCCATCAAGTCAGATTTGGAAGTTTGAACTACACGGCTGACATCCGCGGAGACTTGATCTTCGACGGGCTCGAGCCACAGCCGAGCGTGCCGCACTGTCACGATGGGCATGATCTAGCTCTACCACCGGACAGTGCCCAGGAGGCCGCCCCAGTGTTCGCTCCGACCCTTAGCTCGGAGCCGACTGCGCCAATCGAGGACGGGTGGCTAGACACCGCCTCGGGGGCTGCAATCTCTGCCAAACTCCAGCCTTGTCCTTTGCGAAGCTCGGGACTCCAAGGTGCCGGACTCCTCTCCGGACTCCAAACCTTCCGCGCCCCTGCCGACCGAACCCGATTGGGTGCCAATCATGGAGTTCGCCGCCGCAGACATCTTTGAGCACTCGCCCTTCGGCGACATTCTGAATTCACTGAAGTATATCTCTTTATCAGGAGAGCCCTGGCCGGACTATGGTCAGCAAGGTTGGGATGCGGATGACGAAGAAATTCAAAGCCCACCCACCACCCACTTTGTAGCCACTGTCGATGATTTAACCGACATGCTCGACTTCGACTCCGAAGACATCGACGGTATGGACGCCGATGCAGGAGACGACCAAGAACCAGCGCCTATAGGGCACTGGAAGGCCACCTCTTCATACAACATATACATGGTGGACACCCCAAAAGAAGGGAATGGCGATGGAACAATGGAGGATGACCCCTCCAAGAAGCAGCCTAAGTGTCGGCGTCAGCGGCGCCGCTCTAAATCCCGCCAAAGCAAAAACGGCGATTCCGACACGGGAGATAATAACACCCCGGACAGTGCCGAAGACAACCCCCTGCAGCAGGATTCAGCACAGGAGGACGGAGAAGCCAGCCCTCATGAGAGAGCGGCAGACAGAGAGGTAGAGGACGATAATTAAATGACTCCCTCCGAAGACGAGGCAAGCCTTGACGACGACGAATTTGTCGTGCCTGAGGATCCCGTCGAACAAGAGCGTTTCAAACGCAGGCTTATGGCCACGGCGAGCAGCCTCAAGAAAAAACAGCAGCAGCTTAGAGCTGACCAAGACTTGCTAGCCGACAGGTGGACTGAAGTCCTTGCGGCCGAAGAGTACGAACTGGAACGCCCCTCCAAGAGCTACCCAAAGCGCAGGCTGCTACCCTGATTAGTGGAGGAAGCACCTAAAGCTACATCACCAGCGCACGACGCGGCCGACCGGCCACCTCGTGGCCGCGACAGAGAGGCCTCTCGGCCATCCACTCAAGCTGCACCCTGGCGTCGCTCAAAAAATACCAAGGCACGGAGAAATGCGCCAGAACTGCGAGACATATTGGAGGACAAGGCAAGGCAAACAAGATCGATCTACGGATCGCGTGGGTGCCCCATGACACGCACGACAATCGTCATGCCGGATATGGCAAATACGGCCAGGCTGAACACAGCAGACAAAGCTCATTTGAGCTACGTCGTGATATAGCCCAGTAGAGAGGTGTCGCACACCCACTATGCTTCACACATGAAGTAATGGATCATCAAATCTCTGAGGGTTTTAAACCCGTAAACATCGAATCATACGATGGCACAACAGATCCTGCGGTATGGATCGAGGATTATCTCCTTCATATCCACATGGCCCACGGTGATGATCTACACGCTATCAAATACCTCCCACTCAAGCTTAAAGGACCAGCTCGGCATTGGCTTAACAACTTGCCAGCAGAGTTAATTGGTTGCTGGGAGGACCTGGAAGCTGCATTCCTCGACAATTTCTAGGGCACCTATGTGCGACCACCAGACGCCGATGACCTAAGCCACATAATTCAGCAGCCAGAGGAATCGGCCAGACAATTCTGGATACGGTTCCTAACCAAGAAAAATCAAATAGTCGACTATCCGGACGCAGAGGCCCTCGCAGCCTTCAAACATAACATCCGTGACGAATAGCTTGCCCGGCACCTAGGACAGGAAAAGCCGAAATCCATGGCAGCCCTCACAACACTCATGGTCCGCTTTTGCGCGGGAGAAGACAGCTGGCTAGCTCGTAGTAATAACATGACCAAGAGCCCTAGTAATTCGGATACCAAGTACAACAATGGCAGGCCGCGTTGCAACAAGCACAAGTGCCGCATTAACGGCGACAATGCTGAGGATACGGCAGGTAATGCCGGATTCAGAGGCTCTAAACCCGGTCAGCGGAAAAAGCCATTCCAAAGAAACACTAAGGGCCCGTCCAGTCTGGACCGAATACTCGATCGCTTGTGCCAGATACAGGGCTCACCCGAAAAACCAGCCAATCACACCAACAGGGATTGTTGGGTGTTCAAGCAGGCAGGCAAGTTAAATGCCAAACACAGAGACAAGGGGCTGCACAGTGATGACGAGGAGGAGCCCCGGTCGCCGAACAATAGGGGGCAGAAGGGCTTTCCCCCACAAGTGCGGACGATGAACATGATATACGCAACCCACATCCCCAAAAGAGAGCGGAAGCGTGCACTCAGGGACGTATATGCGTTGGAGCCAGTCGCCCCAAAGTTCAATCCGTGGTCCTCCTGTCCGATCACTTTTGATCGAAAGGACCACCCCACTAGCATCCGCCACGGCGGATTCGCCGCATCGGTTCTAGACCCAATCATTGACGGATTTCACCTCACTAGAGTCCTTATGGACGGCGGCAACATCATGAACCTGCTTTATCAGGGTACAGTGCAAAAAATGGGCATAGATCCCCGAAGGATTAAACCCACAAAGACGACCTTTAATGGCGTCATACCAGGTGTAGAGGCCAACTGTACAGGCTCAGTTACACTCGAAGTGGTCTTCGGATCCCCGGATAATTTCCGAAGCGAGGAGTTAATCTTCGACATAGTCCCGTTCCGCAGTGGCTATCACGCCCTGCTCGGACAAACCGCATTTGCAAAGTTCAATGTGGTGCTGCACTACGCATACCTCAAGCTCAAGATGCCAGGCCCTTGAGGAGTCATTACAGTCAATGGAAACACCGAACACTCTCTCCGAACGGAGGAGCATATGGCGGCCCTCACGGCGGAAGTACAAAGTAGCCTCTCAAGGCAATTCTCCAGTCCGGCTATTAAACGTCCGGACACCGTCAAGCGCGCCCGGAGTAACCTACAACAAGACCGCCTGGCATGTTCTGAGCAAGCGTAACAGTGCGACCCCAATCCCAGCCCTCGCGAAATTGCGAAACCAGTACCATGAGTACATAATTACGCTCTGGAAATACCATGGGCATAAGGGGAGGGGCACAACCA
Source organism: Triticum dicoccoides (assembly GCF_002162155.2). NCBI lineage: Eukaryota > Viridiplantae > Streptophyta > Magnoliopsida > Poales > Poaceae > Triticum > Triticum dicoccoides. Next base: position 212,837,814 of record NC_041391.1, on the reverse strand, counting down.
CGGCACGCCCAAAATGCGGCTCAACCGCACTAGGGGCTCCTGATTTTGTCATTTCTTTTTCTTACTTTTAGGACTCCACTCTCCGGAAGGCCTGTCCGGCAGTACAATCACCGAACACACTATGCAACAGCCAGGGAGGCAGCAAACTACGTCGAATGTCCATGTGGTCTCTATAACAAGCTAAATACCTGTCTTACATAAAGTCTCGCAGCTTACCCCTGGAGGGGGACATGTCAAATAATCCCATCTCTTGCTTATCACACTATTTGTATCGTTCTGCTTTCACATCAGCCTTTTAATAAACAATACATAGCTCTTGTCTATTATTGCATTCATTTTTTATGTAAATATGTTCAGTTATAACATTATGCAACCGTACACTTTGGTACGGCCAATACACCAGGGGCTTAAGTACCCCAGAATATGGTGTGAGAAGTCCGAACACTCTCACGAGTGCGGCACCCCAAACTTATATCATTATATGCATCGGCTCCGAATCATGTCTTGGGTCAATAGTTGGGTTTGCCCGGCTCCCATGTTTTGGTACCTTACGTTCCGTTATATCGGCTAAGGTAGCGCTGGGAGAACTACGCAATTGTGCCCCGGTTGAGCTGGGTTAAGCACCCCGGTAGAGAAAGCTAAAACTGACCGTCATGATAGGGTGAGAGCCGGTCGCTGTTCGAGAGGTTTTGAGTCCCTAAAGACTTATGCCGCTTAGAGCGAGGAGCTGGCTTTGTCCGGCCTAGGCGTGGATAGCGCCCCGAACTCGGTCTTCCGAATACTAGGGGCTTCGCCGAAATTTAAAATTATAGAATTCTATGGCTAAGTGAGAGTGATAAAACATTATAGTCCGATTACCTTGTTCGTTGTGCTGAGCGCCTCCCTCGAAGGACCCAAGAATAGGAACAAGAGCGCTTAGGTTTATCCCGAACACCCCAACACTCGTGGCATGGGGGTAGAAGCCGACGACTCGCCATCTCTCAGATTTAATAAACGGCCGCACACAAGGTAATATTTTAAATTCAAAAAGCGTTGCTTAGCGCATATGAACAAGTTTTCAGCGCACAGGATAACACGAGCGAGTTTACTCTAAAATTACATCTTTGGAACACTCATTCGCCACAAGGCAGGCACCCTTCAGGACGCCCTCATAATACAATTCGGGCTTGCGATGCTCCTTCCCCTCTGGTGGCCCATCTGTCACCAGCTTCTCAGCATCCATCTTGCCCCAGTGTACTTTAACACGGGCAAGGGCCCTACGGGCGCCTTCGATGCATACGGAGCGCTTGATGATTTCAAGCCATGGACAGGCATCCGCCAGCCGCCTCACCAGCCGAAAGTAGCTCCTAGGCATGACCTCCCCAGGCCATAGCCGACCTATAAGGCCCTTCATGGCCTATTCGGCTTCCTTATGGAGCTCGACCAGCTGCTTCAGCTGGTCGCTCAAGGGCACCGGGTGTCCGACCTCAACATATTGGGACCAGAACACCTTCTCCGTCAAGCTCCCTTCCTCGGCTCGGTAGAATGCGGCAGCGTCGGACACACTGCAGGGCAGATCTGCGAATGCTCCTGGAGAGCTCCGGACTCGGGTAAGTAACAAATAATTCACTTTCACGTGCTTGCTTTGCATAAAGAATGCCTTACCCGCCGCTATGTTCTTCACCGCCTCAATTTCCTGGAGGGCTTTTTGGGCTTCGGCCTTGGCAGATTTGGCGCTCTCAAGGGCCGAGGCAAGCTCGGACTCTCGAGTCTTTGAGTCAAGCTCTAAACCCTCGTGTTTTTTCACAAGAGCGTGGAGCTCTTGCCGCACCTCCGCCACCCGCGCCTCCTGCTTTTCTCGCTCGGTGCGCTCCATGGCCGCATTGTCTTCGGCCTTGGACAACGCTTCCTTCAGGGTCGCCACCTCGGTTGTGGCACCTGTAATACTCACGTTGGTCCTGTCATTATTTGCAACTAGATCTTTTTATATACTTACATAAGGTACTACTTACCTTCCTTGTCCTCGAGCTGCTTCTTGGCAGGGCCGAGCTCGTTCTCGGACAGCTCAAGGCTCTGCTTCAATGCATCGACCTCCACAGTCAGTGCGGCAGAGGTCAGCAGCGCAGCCTGCATTCCCATATTGACATACTTATGTTAGACTCCTGCGTATATCTTTTTAGATCCTCAGTCCGGCTTTTCTTTCCGAACACCAAACTGAGCATCAGGGGCTACTGTCTATGCGGTAATATTTTTACATATCTTAAATACATACCTCAAAGTCTGTTAGAAGGCTGGCACAGGCTTCCGTCAGGCCGCTCTTGGCGGACTGAACCTTCTGGATCACCGCACTCATAATAGTGCGGTGCTCCTCGTCTATGGAGGCGCCGTTAAGCACCTCCAGCAAATTATCTGGTTCCTCCGGTTGGACGGAGGTCACCGCCGTCGTTGGCTTGCCCTTCTTACAAGGGGGCCGCCTGCCGGACCCCGGAACCACTGAAGGTTCTGGTGCGGTGTCCGGCCCAGGGCCGGACTTAGAGCCCTTTGGAGTTTCATCCCCTTTGCGCCTGGAGTCCGGGAGGTCTCCTTGCGGTGCCTCCAGGACCACCTCCTCCTGGCTTAGCCCCTTTTGGGCCTCCACCTCGGCATCGTCCGTAGGGCGAGGGGAGGTAGCAGTCGAGAGTGAAAGACTATTCACATCCGATGAATCCAGGGAGCCGCTCGACAAAGCGTCGAGCCGGGCCTTGGGCGGACTGCATGATTATATTCAGCGTCAGAAGATACTATGCAATAAAGGAAACGCCATGAGTTATTCTGGTATCTGGATACTTACGATTTTGCCAGGGGCTTGGCCCTGGATGGCCACTCCTCTTCGCCATCGTCGGCGTTGGTGGAGTAGTCCGGAGGAAGGGTCTTTCCCTTCTTGGACCCTCCGGCCCCCCTAGTTGGGGCGACCTTCCTTTTCTTTCCTCCCCCCGCTGGAGGGGGAGAGGCCTCTTCTTCCTCCTCCTCGTCTTCGTGGGAGGAGTGCGCTTCGGAGTCATCGGACGATGAATCCGACACCACCAGGCGTCGGGAACTCTTTCAAGTTCCCGTGGCCTTCTTCTCCGGCACCACGTAAGGTGCCGGTACCAGCAGCTTCGCCAAGCGGGCATCTGCTGGGCCTTCGGGCAAAGGAGCCGAACAGTCGATCTGTCCGGACTTCTTCTGCCAGTCCTGTCAAAGGAATGGGAGCTTAGATCCCGCATAGAGTCAAACTATGAAAAACAAGTATCCCGTAAAGGGTAAAACAAGCTTACCACGCTGGCTTGGCGCTTCGCGCAGAATCCGCGATCCTCGGTAATGGGAGGGAACACCTCGACGCCCTTGAACAGCACCTTCCAGGCATCCTCGTGCGTTGTGTCAAAGAGCCTGGACAAAGTTTGGTGCTGGGCCGGGTCGAACTCCCACAAGTTAAAAGCCCGTCGTTGACACAGGAGGATCCGGCGGAGGAGCATGACCTGGACTACGTTGACAAGTTTAACCTTCTTATTCACCAGGTTTCGGACGCAGGTTTGGAGTCCGATCAGCTCTCCTGAATTACTCCACGACAGGCCCTTCTCTTTCCAGGAGGTGAGCCGTGTGGGGATGCCAGATTGGAATTCGGGGGCCGCTGCCCATTCAGGGTCACGCGGCTCGGTGATGTAGAACCACCCCGATTGCCACCCTTTGATGGTTTCCACAAAGGAGCCCTCGAGCCATATGACGTTGGGCATCTTGCCCACCATGGCGCCTCCGCACTCCGCTTGCTGGCCGCCCACTACCTTCGGCTTGACATTGAAGGTCTTCAGCCATAAGCCAAAGTGGGGCTTGATGCGGAGGAAGGCCTCGCACACGACGATAAACGCCGAGATGTTGAGGATGAAGTTCGGGGCCAGATCGTGGAAATCCAGGCCGTAGTAGAACATGAGCCCCCGGACAAATGGGTGGAGTGGGAAGCCCAGTCCGCGGAGGAAATGGGGGAGGAACACCACCCTCTCATTGGGCCTGGGGGTGGGGATGAGCTGCCCCTCGTCTGGGAGTCGGTGCACAACGTCGTTGGACAAGTATCCGGCTTTCCTCAACTTTTTGATGTGCCCCTCCGTGACGGAGGAGGCCATCCACCTGCCTCCCGCTCCGGACATGGCTGGAGAAGGTTGAGGTGGGAAGTGCGGACTTGGGCGCTGGAGCTCGAATGCGCGGAAATGGATAAGCGAAGGAGGAAGAAGGCGTAGATGAAAAAGGTGGATCCTTATCCCCTTATATGGGCGGACAAAAGGATGTGCCCCCACCAGCCTGGTAAAACTCGCTTATCTCCCAAGCGCCATGATTAATGGCATGGTTGGGTTACCCACGTCCGTATTGATGAGAATCCCGGAATAAGGGGACACGATCTCTGCTTCGACAAGACGTGCCAAGGAAACCACCTCGCTAAACGCGGTGAGGTGGGACAGTAAAACGATTCGAATAAAGGCTTGGCCGTGGCGTGATGTCACGCTGCGGAATACGTCGGCGGATTAGATTTGTACAAATATTATTCTCTCTACGGTGGTATGTGGAACTTATTTTGCAGAGCCGGACACTATCCTTGTGTTCAAAATCTTCTATGAAGTATTCGGAGGAGGAATCCTCCTTGCAATGTCGAAGACAATCTGCGCGCTGGACTCATCGTCATTGAAGCCTGGTTCAGGGGCTGCTGAGGGAGTCCTGGATTAGGGGGTGTCCGGATGACTGAAATATAACCTTTGGCCGGACTCCTGGACTATGAAGATACTAGATTGAAGACTTCATCCCGTGTCCGGATGGGACATTATTTGGCGTGGAAGGCAAGCTTGGCGATACGGATATGTAGATCTCCTCCCATTGTAACCGACTCTGTGTAACCCTAGCCCTCTCCGGTGTCTATATAAACCGGAGGGTTTTAGTCCGTAGGAAGAACAACAATCATACCATAGGCTAGCTTCTAGGGTTTAGCCTCTCTGATCTCGTGGTAGATCTACTCTTGTACTACCCATATCATCAATATTAATCAAGCAGGAGTAGGGTTTTACCTCCATCGAGAGGGCCTGAACCTGGGTAAAAACATCGTGTCCCTTGTCTCCTGTTACCATCCGCCTAGACGCACAGTTCGGGACCCCCTACCCGAGATCCGCCGATTTTGACACTGACAGTCCCCATTAAATTTTTGTGGCGAAGGCGGCATTATGGAGGAAGGATAGGCCACAGCAGCAGCGCCCCTCATTTTCTTCGACGCTCGGCTTCTTCGCCATGAAGTCCGGGTAGTGCAGCACGGCCTGTGGCCAGGCGGTGCGACCCCGCTTGGCCGTGCTCTCGGTATGGCCCGACTTACAGCAGCCAAGCACCGACGAAACCAACCGGTTAGACCAATCGCCCTGGGAGGCGGTATGACACCCACGCCTAGAGGTGGGGATGGCGGCGTGGAAAAGGTGGTGTCGGAAGTGACCGGTGGTCATGTGGAAAAGGCAGTGATAGCGTCAGTGGCGTTCGACGCCAAGGCTACAGAATGAAAGTGATTGGGAGGAGGCGCGTATGGGCAGGAGGTGAAGCATCTCGTGAGACTTCTCTACATAAGTGGCCCCGATTTTACGGGAGGGCTATCTTCCTGTAAACGTGAGGGAAATTGGATGGAATTCCAGTAAGAAAAAAAATCAGGTTTATGGAATTTATTGAAAGGCTATTTTTGGATGAGTTTCCCTTAAACAGTTTCTTTTTACAAATCCATGAGCTACTAGAATTGCTCTTAAACAACTCTTGACTTAAGTACCTAGGACACCAGATAGGCACACATGCCATTCAGAAAAGTCAACTTATGCACACATAATAGACACCACTTAGGGCATCTCCGTGCCACAAAACTCCCACAAATGGATGGACAAACGCACCCATACCTTTTTTCCATCCAATGGGGTGCCGCATACGTCTATGGATGGGTCCGGGTATCTGAATTACCAAAAAATGAATGCAAACCTGGGGGAGGTCTACAGGAGTCCCGTCGAGGCAACGAACCTGAAAATGAGTACGAGGGGTATGAACTAAGGGCGGACCCTAGCTACGGGGCAAGCCTAACAATCGGATTTTAGGAGTTAGGGGCCCTCTCGGAGAGGTAAGAACCCTATGTCTCGTGCCGGGGGTCTCGTGTTTTCTCTTAGGGTATAAGATTACATTGGATGTTGAACCCCTTGCCATGGAGCCAGAGAGAGGGTTATATAGAGTGCAACTCGGCCTCATAACTGCCACGTTACAAGGGGGTTAAAGGAGCATAACTACAGTAGTTACTGGTAATGACAACTATAATTATACTTCAAGTCCGACGTCAAGTCACCCAACCGTTGCAGGTACCATGTTACCCCTATGTATCCTGTGCTAGAGTGAAGATAGATGGGCCGACTTGAGGGAAGACGTCCGAGTGCCGTCGGTATACCCGAGTGGATTTCTAGTGGAGCACATCCGAATGCGCATGCGGTCCAGGGACCTTCCAATGATGGTGTGGGACCCTAGGTTGGCCTTAGATGTCAGGTCCTTGACCCTACCAGTAGTAGGTGACCCCATCATTAGCCCCTGAATCAGTTGAGGTTTCGTAGGACGAGTGAGTTGATCCTTTGGCTCGGTCCCAATTCTTGGGGGACACTTGGAGTCCGTTGCCCAATGGTAACCCACTGCGCCTTAAGTGAAACCGCAACGGATTCTGGACTAGAGATTTTTCAAGTGATCAGATAGTGTTGATTGCTTGACAAAATTTGGCGGCATTCATGTGTCCCTCGGGAGAGATAGACTTGAGGTTCAAGTGAGGACATGCCATAAAACTCGAGTGATGATGCTGGCGCGTGGTCTGACTCTCAGGAGAGATGCCACTCTTTATCCCAGAGGAACACCACTGCGGGCCATCTCTGAATCCAAATTTATGAGGCTCGCGCCTTGGAGCCTAGTGAAAGGGCCAAGTTAACCCGCGGAGGGGTGTTAAGTTCATGCCATTGCATCCTGAAGATGACTTCAGCGGGTGTTTACGTGTCCGAGTGCATGATGACCCTTAGAGGGTGGTCGGTTGGGTCGACGAGTGTCCTTTTAGGAAATGGACAGAGAACAATCAATCGGATTGATCCACTGCTGAAATCTTGGGAACTGAAATCGTGCGTGCGTGCGCCGAAGCGGTTACATCATGGCTAGTGGGGAATCTCCGCCCTGAAAATCTGCCATGTGTCGTGTTTTACCTACGCGACGGACCGCCACAGACGTTGTTCGATTGGAAGATCTATGGCTGAGGATCCATGATGCGATTCTACCTATGGTAGAAAGAGTTCGCGGGTTAGGGTAAATTTCAGATCCCCTTTTCTCTCTTCCTTAGAGTTCGCGGATCCATGAATGCTCTATAGAAGAAACTTTGGCTCGCGACGAGCCACACGGAGCCAGGAGAGTGCCCCGCATGAAAAAGCTCATCCGCTAGTTGAGCTAACTTCCGCTCAATCAGTCGGGATGATCCAAAGTTTCTTTCTGTCTGATTGGATCTTAAATTTGCAACTTGCTTACTTTCTTCTATAGCAGAGTTTCCAGCAAATGATATTCCAGGTGCCGGGGGTCGACTGGTCACCCGAAGACGTGGTGAGTGACACAGAACGCCAGCACTCCGAGGAGAGCTATGAGGAGGAGGAGGAAGAGGATGAGGAGAGCACCGAGGAGGACAAGGAGGAAGAGTCCTCTCCGCCGGAGAACGCCCCCAGGGTACACCACACCAAGGCGCAGAATGAGCCGAGTGCTCGAGCGGGTTGTGCTCTGGCGCAGAGTGGACTGAAGCCGACTGCCCCGGCTCCTACACGCATCACGAAGCATGGGTGGGCAGAGGCTGTTGACTCGGCTGAGAAATAGCCCAAGAACCCCAAACACGTTGCCACCAAGCCTCGAAAGGCCGTCATGCTGAGGATGAAGGTGGCAGTGCCAGTGGCTTCGACGTAAGTGTCAGGGACCGAATTTCCTCTTTGCGTGATTTTTGACTCGGCTAATAGCCGAATGACTCTGCAATTTGCAGCAACAACACATCAACGACTTCGTTGGACCCGAATGCCCCCAAGCAAGGCCAGATAGAGGGTGATGCCACCGATGCCGCTACTTCCAAAGATACTAATCAACCAAGTGGTTTATCCTTCGAGTCTTGTCCGATTGATTTGAAGGTTGACCCTTCGTCATATGTGCCGGCGCATCGCTGATGACCCACAAGTATAGGGGGTCGCAACAGTTTTCGAGGGTAGATTATTCAACCCAAATTTATTGATTCGACACAAGGGGAGCCAAAGAATATTCTCAAGTATTAGCAGTTGAGTTGTCAATTCAACCACACATGGATAACTTAGTATCTGCAGCAAATTATTTAGTAGCAAAGCGGTATGGAAGTAACGGTAACAGTGGCAAAAGTAACAATAGCAGTTTTGTAATAATTGTAACAGCAGCAACGGTAAAGTAACTAAGCAAAGAGCAATATGTGAAAGGCTCGTAGGCATTGGTTCAGTGATGGATAATTATGTCGGATGCGATTCCTCATGTAATAGTTATAACATAGGGTGACACAGAACTAGCTCCAGTTCATCAATGTAATGTAGGCATGTATTCCAAATATAGTCATACGTGCTTATGGAAAAGAACTTGCATGACATCTTTTGTCCTACCCTCCCATGGTAGCGGGGTCCTATTGGAAATTAAGGGATATTAAGGCCTCCTTTTAATAGAATACCGGACCAAAGCATTAACACTTAGTGAATACATGAACTCCTCAAACTACGGTCATCACTGGTAAGTATGCCGATTATTGTCACTTCGGGGTTAACGGATCATAACACATAATAGGTGACTATAGACTTGCAAGATAGGATCAAGAACTCACATATATTCATGAAAACATAATAGGTTCAAATCTGAAATCATGGCACTCGGGCCCTAATGACAAGCATTAAGCATAGCAAAGTCATAGCAACATCAATCTCAGAACATAGTGGATACTAGGGATCAAACCCTAACAAAGCTAACTCGATTACATGGTAAATCTCATCCAACCCATCACCGTCCAGCAAGCCTACGATGGAATTGTTCAAGCAAGGTGGTGAGCATCATGAAATTGGTGATGGAGGATGTTTGATGATGACGACGATGACGGATTCCCCTTTCCGGAACCCCGAACGGACTCCAGATCAGCCCTCCCAAGAGAATTTAGCGCTTGGCGGCGGCTCTGTATCGTAAAAGGCGATGAATCCTTCTCTCCTATTTTTTATCCCTGAACATGAATATATGGAGTTGAAGTTGAGGTCGGTGGAGCTTTAGGGGGCCCACGAGGCAGGGGGCGCGGCTACCTCTTGAGCATGCGTTGGTTTTTCCCTTGAAGAGGAAAGGGTGATGCAGCAAAGTAGCGTAAGTATTTCCCTCAGTCTTTGAGAACCAAGGTATCAATCCTGTAGGAGGCTCCTCAAAAGTCCCTCGTACCTACACAAACAAACAAGAACCTCGCAACCAACGCAATAAAGGGGTTGTCAATCCCTTCATGGTAACTTGCGAAAGTGAGATCTGATAGAGATAATAAGATAAGATAAATATTTTTGGTATTTTTGTGATATATTTTGGAAAGTAAAAGATGCAAAAAAAGTAGATTGAAACTTATATGAGAAAAGATAGACTCGGGGGCCATAGGTTTCACTAGTGGCTTCTCTCAAGATAGCATAAGTATTATGGTGGGTGAACAAATTATTGTCGAGCAATTGATAGAAAAGTGCATAGTTATGAGAATATCTAGGCATGATCATGTATATAGTCATCACGTCCGCAACAAGTAGATCGAAATGATTCTGCATCTACTACTATTACTCCACATATCGACCGACTCCTGCCTGCATCTAGAGTATTAAGTTCATGAAGAACAAAGTAATGCATTAAGAAAGATGACCTGATGTAGAGGGATAAACTCATGCAATATGATATAAACCCCATCTTTTTATCCTCGATGGCAACAATACAATACGTGCCTTGCTGCCCCTGCTGTCACTGGGAAAGGACACTGCAAGACTGAACCCAAAGCTAAGCACTTCTCCTATTGCAAGAAAGATCAATCTAGTAGGCCAAACCAAACTGATAATTCGGAGAGACTTGCAAAGATAACAAATCACACATAAAAGAATTCAGAGAAGATTCAATTATTTCTCATAGATAAACTTGATCATAAACCCACAATTCACCGGATCTCGACAAACACACCGCAAAAAGAGTTACATCGAATAGATCTCCAAGAAGATCGAGCAGAACATTGTATTGAGATTCAAAGAGGGAGAAGAAGCCATCTAGGTAATAACTATGGACCCGAAGGTTTGTTGTAAACTACTCACAACTCATCAAAGAGGCCTTGGCGATTATGTAGAGGCCCTCCATGGTCGATTCCCCCTCCGGCGGAGCACCGGCGAAGGCTCCAAGATGGGATCTCGTGGATACAGAAGGTTGCGGTGGTGGAATTAGGTTTTCGTGGTGCTCCTGGATGTTTTCGGGGTACGTAGATATATATATATATAGTAGGAAGAAGTATGTCGGTGGAGCCACGAGGGGCCCACGAGGTAGGGGGGCGCGTCGGCCACCCTCGTGGCCTCCTCGGCTGATTCTTGACGTCCACTCCAAGTCTCCTGGATTGCGTTTGTTCCAAAAAGATCGCTCCCGAAGGTTTCATTCCGTTTGGACTCCGTTTGATATTCCTTTCCTTCGATATACTGAAATAGGCCTAAAAAACAGCAATTCGGGCTGGGACTCCGGTTAGTAGGTTAGTCCCAAAAATGATATAAATGTGTAAAGTAAAGTCCATAAACATCCAAAATAGGTAATATAATAGCATGGAACAATCAAAAATTATAGATAAGTTGGAGACGTATCAAGCATCCTCAAGCTTAATTCCTACTCGTCCTCGAGTAGGTAAATGATAAAAAACAATTTTTTTGATGTGGAATGCTACCTAGCATATTTGTCAATGTAATTTTCGTTATTGTGGCATGAATGTTCAGATCCAAATGATTCAAAATAAAAGTTCATATTGACATAAAAGTAATAATACTTCAAACATACTAAAAAGGCAATCATGTCTTCTCAAAATAACATGGCTAAAAAGTTCATCCCTACAAAATCATATAGTTAGGCTATGTTTCATTTTCATCACACAAAATACTCCCATCATGCACAACCCCAGTTTCAGCCAAGCAATTGGTTCATACTTTTTAACGCGCTTCAGCTTTTTTCAACTCTCACGCAATACATGAGCATGAGCCATGGATATAGCACTATGGGTGGAATATAATATGATGATGGAGGTTGTGTGGAGAAGACAAAAAGGAGAAATTCTCACATTGACGAGGCTAATCAACGGGCTATGGAGATGCCCATCAATTGATGTCAACGTGAGGAGTAGGGATTGCCATGCAACAGATGCACTAGAGCTATAAATGTATGAAAGCTCAACAAAACAAACTAAGTGGGTGTGCATCCAACTTGCCTGCTCACGAAGACCTAGGGCATTTGAGGAAGCCCATCGTTGGAATATACAAGCCAAATTCTATAATGAAAAATTCCCACTAGTATATGAAAGTGACAACATAAGAGACTCTCTATATGAAGAACATGGTGCTACTTTGAAGCACAAGTGTGGAAAAGGATAGTAACATTGTCCCCCCTTTTCTGGGGGGGGGCCCTTTTTTTAGCCTTTCTTTTGTTTTCTTTTTTTTCTTTGGCCTTTCTTTTTTCTTTTTGGCCTTTCTTTTTTTTATAAGGGAAAATGCTCTAATAATGATGATCATCAAACTTCTATTTATTTACAACTCATGAATTACAACTCAAAACTAGAACAGGATATGACTCTATATGAATGCCTCCTACGGTGTACCAGGATGGGCAATGTATCAAGAGTGACATGTATGAAAAATTATGCAAGGTGGCTTTGCCACAAATACGATGTCAACTACATGATCATGCAAGGCAATATGAAAATGATGATGCGTGTCATGATAAACGAAATGGTGGAAAGTTGCATGGCAATATATCTCGGAATGGCTATGGAAATGCCATAATAGTAGGTATGGTGGATGTTTTGAGGAAGATATAAGGAGGTTTATGTGTGATAGAGCGTATCGTATCACGGGATTTGGATGCACTAGCAAAGTTTGCACCAACTCTCAAGGTGAGAAAGGGCAATGCACGGTACCGAAGAGGCTAGCAATGATGGAAAGGTAAGAGTGCGTATAATCCATGGACTCACATTAGTCATAAAGAACTCATATACTTATTGCAAAAGTTTTATTAGCCCTCGAAGCAAAGTACTACTATGCATGCTCCCAGGGGGGAGGTTGGTAGGAGTTAACCATCGCACGCCCCCGACCTCCATACATAAGGAAGACAATCAAAAGAGCACCCTATGCAACAAATTTGTTACACAACTTTTACCATACGTGCATGCTATGGGACTTGCCAACTTCAACACAAGTATTCTTCAAATTCACAATTACCCAGCTAGCATTACTCTAATACCACCACCTCTATATCTCAAAACAATTATAAAGCATCAAATTGATCATAGCATCCAATTCACTTCCTATGATTGTTTTTATTATACCCAACTTGGATGCTCATCATTCTAGGACCAATTTTATAACTATAGCAAATACCATGCTGTTCTAAAATACTCTGAAAATTTTATAAGTGAAGCATGAGATATCAATAATTTCTACAAAATCAAGCCACCGCCATGCTCTAAAAAGTATAAGTGAAGCACTAGAGCAAAAACTATCTAGCTCAAAAGATATAAGCGAAGCACATAGAGTATTCTAATAAATTCCAAATCATGTATTTCTCTACCAAAAGGTGTGTACAGCAAGGATTATTGTGATAAACTAAAAAGAAAAGAATCATATCATACAAGACGCTCCAAGCAAAACACATATCATGTGGCGAATAAAAATATAGCTCCAAGTAAAGTTACTGATAGATGAAGACGGAAGAGGGGATGCCTTCCAGGGCATCCCCAAGCTTAGGCTTTTGGTTGTCCTTGAATATCTTGGGTTTCCATGGGCATCCCCATGTTTAGGCTCTTTTCACACCTTATTCCATAGTCCATCAAATCTTTACCCAAAACTTGAAAACTTCACAACACAAAACTCAACAGGAAATCTCATAAGCTCCGTTAGTGTGAGAAAGAAAAACCACCACATAAGGTACTGTAATGAACTTATTATTTATTTATATTGGTGTTAAACCTACTGTATTACGACTTCTCTATGGTTCATACCCCCCGATAATAGCCATAGATGCATCAAAATAAGCAAACAACACAAGAAAAACAGAATCTGTCAAAAATAGAACAGTCTATAGAAATCTGTAACTTTCGAATAATTATTGAACTCTAAACATCCTACCAAAATAGGAAGTCCTAGGCAATTTGTCGGTTGATCGACTGCAGAGCGAATCAACGCAAAAGCACGTTTCTGTGATTTATTGAATTTTTTCTCGTGAGCGCAAAAGTTTTTGTTTTTCAGCAGAATCGAATTAACTATCACCGTAGGTTATCCTATAGGTTCTACTTGGCACAAACACTAATTAAAACATAAAACCACATCTAAACAGAATCTAGATGAATTATTTATTACTAAACAGAAGCAAAAAAAGCAAGGAACAAAAATAAAATTGGGTTTCGTCCCAACAAGCGCTATCTTTAATGCCCCTAGCTAGGCAGCGAGAATAGATCTAAGTATTGCCATCTTTGGCATTCAATTCATAAGTGGCACGCATGATAGATTCATAAGGTAATTTGAATTTCTTTCTTGGAAAGTGTTCCATGCCTTTCCTTAATGGAAATTGGAATCTAATATTCCCTTCCTTCATATCAATAATTGCATCAATCGTTCTAAGGAAAGGTCTACCAAGAATAATAGGACATGCAAGATTGAAATATATATCAAGAACGATAAAATATACGGGCACATAATTCCTATTTGAAACAATAAGAAAATCATTGATCCTTCCCATAGGTTTCTTAATGGTGGAATCCGCAAGGTGCAAGTTTATAGAGCAATAATCAAAGTCATGGAAACTTAGCACAACACATAAAGTTTTCGGAAGCGTGGAAACACTAGCACCCAGATCACATAAAGCATAGCATTCATGATCTTTAATTTTAATTTTTATAGTAGGTTCCCACTCATCATAAAGTTTTCTAGGTATATAAACTTCCAATTCAAGTTTTTCCTCATAAGATTGCATCAAAGCATCAACAATATGTTTGGTAAAAGCTTTATTTTGACTATAAGCATGTGGAGAATTCAACACAGATTGCAACAAGGAAATACAATCTATTAAAGAACAATTATCATAATTAAATTCCTTTAAATCCATAATAGTGGGTTCATTGCTATGTAAAGTTTTGACCTCTCCAATCCCACTTTTACCAAATTGAGCATCAAGATCTAAAAACTCCGAATCATTGGGACGCCTTTTAACTAAAGTTGACTCATCTCTAGTTCCATCATTATCAAGATTCATATTGCAAAACAAAGATTTAATAGGGGACACATCGATAACTTTTAGATCTTCATTATTATTTCCCCCTAACCCTTTTGGTTTGGCAGCCATCTTATTGACTAAGGTGGCTTGCTTATCAGAGATTTGGGCTATTGATTTTTCAAGATGAGCAATCTGAGAATTCAAACCATAAAATTCCTTAGACATATCATAAAGCTCTTTATTCATGTACTCCATAAAGCTTTTTTGTTCTTTAAGCTCTTTTCTAAAGAAATTATTATGCTCAAATTCTAAAGTCACAAAGCTTCTAATATTTAATTCAATATCTTCCAACCTTTTAAGATGGTGATCAACGTTTTTAGGCAAAGCCATAAGGGCAAACAGGCACATGAAAGGCAAGCGAAAGAGAGAGGAGAACGGTGAAGAGAGGGCGAATAAAATTGCAAGGGTGAAGTGGGGGAGATGAAAACGAGAGGCAAATGGAAAATAATGTAATGTGAGGGAGATGAGTTTGTGAGGGTACTTGGTATGTCTTGACTTGAGCGAAGACCTCCCTGGTAACGGCGCCAGAAATCCTTCTTGATACCTCTTGAGCATGCGTTGGTTTTTCCCTTGAAGAGGAAAGGGTGATGCAGCAAAGTAGCATAAGTATTTCCCTCAGTTTTTGAGAACTAAGGTATCAATCCTGTAGGAGGCTCCTCAAAAGTCCCTCGTACCTACACAAACAAACAAGAACCTCGCAACCAACACAATAAAGGGGTTGTCAATCCCTTCACGGTAACTTGCAAAAGTGAGATCTGATAGAGATAATAAGATAAGATAAATATTTTTGGTATTTTTATGATATAGATTGGAAAGTAAAAGATGCAAACAAAAGTAGATTGAAACTTATATGAGAAAAGATAGACTCGGGGGCCATAGGTTTCACTAGTGGCTTCTCTCGAGATAGCATAAGTATTACGGCGGGTGAACAAATTACTATCGAGCAATTGATAGAAAAGTGCATAGTTATGAGAATATCTAGGCATGATCATGTATATAGTCATCACGTCCGCAACAAGTAGATCGAAATGATTCTGCATCTACTACTATTACTCTACACATCGACTGACTCCTGTCTGCATCTAGAGTATTAAGTTCATGAAGAACAAAGTAACACATTAAGAAAGATGACATGATGTAGAGGGATAAACTCATGCAATATGATATAAACCCCATCTTTTTATCCTCGATGGCAACAATACAATACGTGCCTTGCTGCCCCTGCTGTCACTGGGAAAGGACACCGCAAGATTGAACCCAAAGCTAAGCACTTCTCCTATTGCAAGAAAGATCAATTTAGTAGGCCAAACCAAACTGATAATTCGAAGAGACTTGCAAAGATAACAAATCACACATAAAAGAATTCAGAGAAGATTCAATTATTTCCCATAGATAAACTTGATCATAAACCCACAATTCATCCGATCTCGACAAACACACCGCAAAAAGAGTTACGTCGAATAGATCTCCAAGAAGATCGAGCAGAACATTGTATTGAGATTCAAAGAGAAAGAAGAAGCCATCTAGCTAATAACTATGGACCCAAAGGTCTGTGGTAAACTACTCACAACTCATCGGAGAGGCCTGGGAGATGATGTAGAGGCCCTCCGTGGTCGATTCCCCCTCCGGCGGAGCGCCGGCGAAGGCTCCAAGATGGGATCTCGCGGATACAGAAGGTTGCGGCGGTGGAATTAGGTTTTCGTGGTGATCCTAGATGTTTTCGGGGTTCGTAGATATATATAGGAGGAAGAAGTATGTCGGTGGAGCCACAAGGGGCCCACGAGGCAGGGGCGCGCCCACCCCCTTAGGGCGCGCCGGCCACCCTCATGGCCTCCTCAGCTGCTTCTTGACGTCCACTCCAAGTCTCCTGGATTGTTGTTCCAAAAAGATCGCTCCCGAAGGTTTCATTCCGTTTGGACTCCGTTTTGATATTCCTTTCCTTCGATATACTGAAATATGCAAAAAAAACAGCAATTCGGGTTGGGCCTTCGGTTAGTAGGTTAGTCCCAAAAATGATATAAAAGTGTAAAGTAAATCCCATAAACATCCAAAACAGGTAATATAATAGCATGGAACAATAAAAAATTATAGATACATTGGAGACGTATCGGCGCGCCCTCCACCCTCGTGGATAGGGTGTGGGCCCCCTGGTGCTGATTCTTTTGCCAATATTTTTTATTAATTCCAAAAAGTTTCTCTGTGGATTTTCAGGCCATTCCGAGAACGTTTATTTCTGCACAAAAATAACACCATGACAGTTCTGCTGAAAACAACGTCAGTCCGGGTTAGTTGCATTCAAATCATGCAAGTTAGAGTCCAAAACAAAGGAAAAAGTGTTTGGAAAAGTAGATACGACAGAGACGTATCAACTCCCCTAATCTTAAACCTTTTCTTGTCCTGAAACAATTCAGTTGATAAACTGAAAGTGATAAAGAAAAACTTTTACAAACTCTGTTTGCTCTTGTTGTTGCAAATATGTAAAGCCAGCATTCAAGTTTTCAGCAAAGATTATGAAGTAACCATATTCACAATAACACTTACGTCTCATGTTTACTCATATCAATGTCATAATCAACTAGCGAGCAATAATAATAAAACTCGGATGACAACACTTTCTCAAAACAATCATAATATGATATAACAAGATGGTATCTCGCTAGCCATTTCTGAGACCGCAAAACATAAATGCAGAGCACCTTTGAAGATCAAGGACTGACTAAACATTGTCATTCATGGTAAAAGAGATCCAGTCATAGTCATAAAAGTAAATAGATAGGCCCTTCGCAGAGGGAAGTAGGGATTTGTAGAGGTGCCAGAGCTCGATTTTGAAATAGAGATAAATGACATTTTGAGCGGTATAATTTCACTGTCAACGTAACAACTGGGAGATCTCGATATCTTCCATGCTACACACATTATAGGCGGTTCCCAAATAGAATGGTAAAGTTTATACTCCCCCACCACCAACAATCATCAATCCATGGCTTGCCCGAAACAACGGGTGCCTCCAACTAACAACAATCCTGGGGGAGTTTTGTTTGCAATTATTTTGATTTGATTTGAGCATGGGACTGGGCATCCCGGTGACCAACCATTTTCTCGTGAATGAGGAGCGGAGTCCACTCCTCTTGAGAATAACCCGCCTAGCATGGAAGATACAGACATCCCTAGTTGATACATGAGTTGTTCGAGCATACAAAACAGAATTTCATTTGAAGGTTTGGAGTTTGGCACATACAAATTTGCTTGGAATGGCAGGTGTATACCGCATATAGGATGGTATGGTGGACTCATATGGAATAACTTTAGGGTTTATGGAATTTGGATGCACAAGCAGTATTCCCGCTTAGTACAAGTGAAGGCTAGAAAGAGACTGGGAAGCGACCAACTAGAGAGCAACAATAATGAACATGCATTAAAATTAATCAACACCGAGTGCATGCATGAGTAGGATATAATCCACCATGAACATAAATATCGTGAAGGCTATGTTGATTTAGTTTCAACTACATGTGTAAACATGTGCCAAGTCAAGTCACTCAAATCATTCAAAGGAGGATACCAACCTATCATACCATATCACAACCATTTTAATAACATGTTGGCACACAAGGTAAACCATTATAAGCTCCTAGCTAATTAAGCATGTCATAAGTAACTATAATCTCTAATTGTCATTGCAAACATGTTTATTCATAATAGGCTGAATCAGGAACGATGAACTAATCATATTTACAAAGACAAGATACGTTGAGTTCATACCAGCTTCTCTCATCTCAATCAGTCCAACATATATCGTCATTATTGCCTTTCACTTGCATGACCGAATGGTGTGGATAATAATAATAGTGCACGTGCATTGGACTAAGCTGAAATCTGCAAGCATTCAATTCAAAGGAGAAGAAAAGGTAATATGGGCTCTTGGTTAAATCCACAATAATGCATATAAGAGCCACTCAACATTTTTATTATGATCATCTCCTCTCGACCCCCAAAGAAAAGAAAAGAAATAAAACTATTTACACGGGAAAGCTCCCAAAAAGCAAAAGAAGAATGAGAAATCTTTTTGAGTTTTCTTTTAATTACTACCACAAGCATGTAAAGTAAACTAACTATTTTTTTTGGTTTTCTTAAGTTTATTCAAACACACAAGAATAATGCGAGAAAAAGAAAATAAACTAGCATGGATAGTACAATGATAAAGTATGAGCACCGACGACTAGAATGGGTGTGTGAACATGAATGTAATGCAGTGAGAAATACGTACTCCCCCAAGCTTAGGCTTTTGTCCTAAGTTGGTGTATGCCCGCGGATCAGAGCTACTCTCTCCGGTGTACTGAGGAGTGTCATCTGAGTGCCACTGGCTGGCGATCTCCTCCGGATCCCACTGATAAAAGGGTGGTCAATAAGGGTCAAGTGGTGGTTCCGGCTCAGGTTCTGGAGCTGATATTTGGCCGTGGTACGCGTAAACGGCCTTCGGCAAGACGAGAAATGTGCCTGAAGATAAGTCAAACAAAGAGGCTGTAGGCAAGATAATAGTCTCACTGTGAGTTTTATGAAATCTCAAATTATACTTAAGCATCTTCTCATCATTTTTAACAATAAACTCATGTGCTACCATACTCTTATAATCTAGAAAAGTAGGGGGCAACAACTTTTACTCTTTCTCATAATGCCTAATAGGTATCCTGAAGTGTTTAGCAAGGCATGAAGGATAGATACCTCCAAAGATGGGGCCCTTTGTACGGTTCAGACTTAATCATTTAGCAACAACAGCGCCTAAACTAACAGTGTTATCATGAAATAAATCATGGCACAAGATAACAATATCAGGAACACTAAGGTTTCGACAACTCCCACGGCCAATTAAGCATCTACTAGCAAATATTGCAAAGTGTCGTAGAACAGGAAAGTGTATGCTAGTAATTCTTGCATCGGAAACCTTCCTCGTTTCCCCTACGGTGATCATATCAATAAATCCATCCACATCTCTATGATGTGGTTCCTCTATGCTACCCCCGAAGGGTATCTTGCAAACCACACAAAATTCACATAGTGGCATCTCCCTAACCTCATCATATAAATGAAACTCCACTGAAGGTGGTGATTTCTTAGCATGAATGTAAAAAATTTGCACGAAAGTATTAGTGAGTAAGAGATACTATTCGAGCTGGTCGTGGAGGAAGTCGGTGAGGCCCGCATTATCAGCCAAAGAATACAATTCATCATGAATCCCAGTTGCTCTCAGGAACTCATCACAAGGCCATTCACACGGCCGAACTTCCGTGACGCGAGGGAGATTATACTTGGGCTTATTATTCTCCCTACTTTGTTTATCCTTCGAGCTTTGGCTAGAAGAGCCCCTCAAAAATCTCTTTATCATTTTCTGAAATTTTCTAAAAATTTTAGTAACTCAAATAGAAGTGAACCAAACTCAACAAAATTGATAGCAACTACTCCCACAAGTGTCTAGAGACTATATCATGCATTAGAATTACTTGGGACCAAATAAATTTGACATGCAAGCTCAAGAACAGGGTCACCTAGAAAACAAAAAAATTGCAATGAATAAAGCACTAGAACAAAAACTAATTGCACCATTGGAGGAGTCACATACCAAAGAACAATCCCCCAAAGCAGTTTTGTGAATGGAGCTTTGAGCAAGGAGATCGAAAATGGCAGCAAAATGAGCTAGAATTCGTGCTTGAGCTGGATAGTGATTTTTTTGGGAGGAAGAAGAAGAGCATGGGTGCGGGAATAAGTGGAGGGGGGCCACCGTGGGCCCACGAGGCAGGGGGTGCGCCCCAGGGTGGCGCGCCGTGGACCTTCGTGGCCAGGTGCTTGCTCCCCCTGCTATGTTCTCTCTGCTAGATATTCTCATATATTCTAGAGAAAAAATCATATTTAATTTTCATTGCATTTGGAGAACTTTTATTTTCAGGGTATTATTTATTGCATGGATAATTCACGAAACAGACAGAAAATACTATTTTTTACTTTATTAAATCTAGATAACAGAAAGTAAAAGGAGGGTACAGAGAGTTGTGCCTTCTAACTTCATCCATCTCATGCTCATCAAAAGGAATCCACTAACAAGGTTGATCAAGTCTTGTTAACAAACTCATTCCGAATAACATGGAACCGGAGAAATTTCGAATAACACTGGGTTACCTCAATGGGAATATGTACATCCCCAATAATAAGAATATCATATTTCTTCTTGACAGTAGGAAGAGGAAATTCAAACCCTCCAATAATAATCGATGGAATTTTCCCAATAGAATTGGTACTGTGAACTTGAGGTTGTTTCGTCGGAAAGTGTACCGTATGCTCATTACCATTAACATGAAAAGTGAAATTGCCTTTATTGCAATCAATAACAGCCCCTGCAGTATTCAAAAAGGGTCTACCAAGGATAATCGACATACTATCGTCCTCGGGAATATCAAGAATAACAAAGTCCATTAAGATAGTAACGTTTGCAACCACAACAGGCACATCCTCACAAATACTGACAGGTATAGCGGTTGATTTATCAGCCATTTGCAAAGATATTTCAGTAGGTGTTAACTTATTTAATTCAAGTCTAAGATATAAAGAGAGAGAGGCATAACACTAACATCGGCTCCAAGATCACATAAAATAGTTTTAACATAGTTTCTTTTAATGGAGCATGGTATAGTTGGTACTCCTGGATCTCCACGTTTCTTAGGTATTCCACCTTTAAAAGTATAATTAGCAAGCATGGTGGAAATTTCAGCTTCCGGTATCTTTCTTTTATTTGTAATAATATCTTTCATGTACTTAGCATAAGGACTCACTTTAAGCATATCAGTCAAACGCATACGCAAAAAGATAGGTCTAATCATTTCACCAAAGCACTCAAAATCCTCATCATCCTTTTTCTTGGATGGTTTTGGAGGGAAAGGCATGGGTTTCTAAACCCATGGTTCTCTTTCTTTACCGTGCTTCCTAGCAACAAAGTCTCTCTTATCATAACATTGATTCTTTGATTGTGGGTTATCAAGAACAACAGCCGGTTCAACCTCTACATCATTGTTATTGCTAGGTTGAGCATCAACATGAACATTATCATTAACATAATCACTAGGTTCTGTTCATCACCAGATTGTGTTTCCGCATCAGAAATAGAAATATCATTGGGATTCTCAGGGTTGTCAACAACAGATTCATTAGAAGCATGCAAAGTCCTATCATTTTTCTTTTTCTTCTTTTTTAGGAGGACTAGGTGCATCTACATTATTTCTCTGAGAATCTTGCTCAATTCTCTTAGGGTGGCCCTCAGGATACAAAGGTTCCTGAGTCATTTTACCCATTCTAGTTGCTACTCTGACAGCAAAGTCATGTTTATTATTATTCAAATCATTGAGCAAATCATTTTGAGCCTTAAGCACTTGTTCTACATGGGTGGTAACCATGGAAGCATGTTTACTAGTGAGTTTAAGTTCATCCTTAACTCTAGACATATAATCACTCAAATGTCCAATCATATAAGTATTACATTTAAATTATCTACCAACATAAGCATTGAAGTTTTCTTGTTTAGCCATAAAGTCATCAAATTCATCCAAGCATTGGCTACAAACTTAGTAGACGGGATTTGAACTTTATCATATCTATAGAGAGAATTTACCTTTACTACCTGTGTCGAGTTATCAAGACCATGTATTTCTTCAATAGGAGGTATATTAAGGCCATGTATTCTTCAACAGGAGGTAAATTCTTAACATCTTCAGCTTTAATACCTTTCTCTTTCATAGATTTCTTTGCCTCTTGCATATCTTCAGGACTGAGAAATAGACCACCTCTTTTCTTCGGAGTTGGCTTAGGAGTTGGTTCAGGAAGTGTCCAATTATTTTCATTGGTCAACATATTATTCAATACCAATTCAGCTTGATCAACTGTTCTTTCCCTGAAAACACAACCAGCACAACTATCCAGGTGGTCCTTGGAAGCATTGATTAGTCCATTATAAAAGATATCAAGTATTTCATTTTTCTTAAGAGGATGATTAGGCAAAGCATTAAGTAATCGGAGAAGCCTCCCCCAAGCTTGTGGGAGACTCTCTTCTTCAATTAGCACAAAATTATATATTTCCCTTAAAGCAGCTTGTTTCTTATGAGCAGGGAAATATTTAGCAGAGAAGTAATAAATCATATCCTGGGGACTACGCGCACAACCAGGATCAAGAGAATTAAACCAAGTTTTAGCATCACCCTTTAATGAGAATGGGGAAATCTTAAGGATATAGTAGTAGCGAGATTTCTCATCATTAGTTAACAAGGTGACTATATCATTCAATTTAGTAAGATGTGCCACAACAGTTTCAGATTCATTGCCATAAAAAGGATCAGATTCAACGAAAGTAATTATCTCAGGGTCGACAGAGAACTCACAATCCTTATCAGTAACACAAATAGGGGAAGTAGCAACAGCAGGGTCATATTTCTTTCTAGCATTTAGAGACTTTTGTTTCAGCTTAGCTAATAATTTCTTAAGATCAGATATATCATTGCAAGCAAGAAAATCTCTAGCAGTTTCTTAATCCATAACATACCCCTCAGGCATAACAGGCAATTCATATTTAGGGGGAGAATCTTCATCATACCTTTCATGAATATTATAAGTTTCAATAATTTCATTCTCTCTAGCCCTAGCAAGTTGTCCATCAAGAAATTCACCTAATGGCACAGCAGTATCAAGCATAGAAGTAGTTTCATCATAAATATCATGCATAGCAAAAGTGGCATCATCAATAACATGGGACATATCAGAATTAATAGCAGAAGCAGGTGTAGGTGTCGCAAGTTTACTCATAACAGAAGGAGAATCAAGTGCAGAGCTAGATGTCAGTTCCTTACCTCCCCTCGTAGTCGAGGGACAAATCTTAGTTCTTTCGTGTTTCAAGTTCCTCATAGTGATCAGGAGATATAAATCCCAAGTGACTCAAAGAATAGAGCTATGCTCCCGAGCAACAACGCCAGAAAATAGTCTTGATGACCCACAAGTATAGGGGATCGCAACACTTTTCGAGGGTAGAGTATTCAACCCAAATTTATTGATTCGACACAAGGGGAGCCAAAGAATATTCTCAAGTATTAGCAGTTGAGTTGTCAATTCAACCACACCTGGATAACTTAGTATCTGCAGCAAAGTATTTAGTAGCAAAGTAGTATGGAAGTAACGGTAATAGTGGCAAAAGTAACAGTAGCAGTTTTGTAGTAATTTTAACAGCAACAGCGGTAAAGTAACTAAGCAAAGAGGAATATGTGAAAGGCTCATAGGCATTGGATCAGTGATGGATAATTATGTCGGATACGATTCCTCATGTAATAGTTATAACCTAGGGTGACACAGAACTAGCTCCAGTTCATCAATGTAATGTAGGCATGTATTCCGAATATAGTCATACATGCTTATGGAAAAGAACTTACATGACATCTTTTGTCCTACCCTCCCGTGGCAGCGGGGTCCTATTGGAAACTAAGGGATATTAAGGCCTCCTTTTAATAGAGTACCGGACCAAAGCATTAACACTTAGTGAATAATGAACTCCTCAAACTACGGTCATCACCGGTAAGTATCCCGATTATTGTCACTTCGGGGTTAACGGATCGTAACACATAATATGTGACTATAGACTTGCAAGATAGGATCAAAAACTCACATATATTCATGAAAGCATAATAGATTCAGATCTGGAATCATGGCACTCGGACCCTAGTGACAAGCATTAAGCATATCAAAGTCATAGCAACATCAATCTCAGAACATAGTGGATACTAGGGATCAAACCCTAACAAAACTAACTCGATTACATGGTAAATCTCATCCAACCCATCACCGTCCAGCAAGCCTACGATGGAATTACTCACGCACGGCGGTGAGCATCATGAAATTGGTGATGGAGGATGGTTGATGATGACGACGGTGATAGATTCCCCTCTCCGGAGCCCCGAACGGACTCCAGATCAGCCCTCCCAAGAGAGTTTAGGGCTTGGCGGTGGCTCTGTATCATAAAACGTGATGAATCCTTCTTTCCTCTTTTTTCTCCCCGAACGTGAATATATGGAGTTCGAGTTAAGGTCGGTGTAGCTTCAGGGGGCCCATGAGGCAGGGGGTGTGCCCTGGGGGGGGCGCCCTCGACCCTCGTGGACAGGGTGTGGGCCCCCTTGTGCTGATTCTTTCGCCAGTATTTTTATTAATTCCAATAAGTTGCTCCGTGGATTTTCAAGTCATTCTGAGAACTTTTATTTCTGCACAAAAATAACACCATGGCAGTTCTGCTGAAAACAACGTCAGTCCGAGTTAGTTCCATTCAAATCATGCAAGTTAGTGTCCAAAACAAGGGCTAAAGTGTTTGGAAAAGTAGATACGACGGAGACGTATCAATCGCCAACTTAGATCATCCAGCTGGACGACGACGACAAGACCGACTTGTCAAACCCGGAGGCCGGTGCAAAGGAGACGACCGGAGCCAACGTGGCCATGTGGGATGCCTCGCCTCGCCGAGTGGTCCACTCTCTCTCGCCAATACTACCACGGGTCCTGCAGGTCCGAGTCCTTTGGCTCCGGCGGGCTATAAGCTGGTGGCCACAGTCCCCACGTCCAGGCCCGCGCCCGTGCCGCACCTGGCACACATTACTCCTTCACGCTGTATAGGACTCTAGAGGACCAGGTGGGGGCGAGCAAGGAGGCCTTGATCCAAGTGAAGCTGATGAACGAGCGGCTGTAGGAGGCGTATGACGCTAGCGAGGCGCTACAGTCCAACGTCCGAGTAAGTACCATTGTAACTATAATTTCTAGTCGGATTCCTAAAGTTCTTTGCGTTTTCTTCTTTCATCCTCTGAATGGGTAGTTACATTTCTGTTAGTGGGGGGGGGGTCCATTTATTAGCCGACTGATCATTTCATTATCTTGTACTAGAGGGATTGTGAGCCTGGGTCTCACTACACCACCTTGGAGAAGTACTGCAGCTCCGAGTGGACCTGGAGGCCGAGAAGCACAAGATCACTACCTCAAGAAGAAGTTTTCACTAGGAGGTTAGCTTCTGATGTGGGCGGAACCTCGAGATGAGGGTCGATCTCTTGTTGGCCCGATCTTTCACGGCACAAAACTTCATCGCAACAAGAATTCATTGCGGGTTTATGAAAATATTCACAAACTTCGCAAAAACAACACGCCAACCCCTCGATCCGAAGGAATAACATGGACAAACTGCATAGGCTCACCTTGTAATCTCCTACGCGTCACGTCGTAGGAACTCACACGCCAACAGAGATTTTGACAAGGTTTCTCTAAATTCGATATTGGCTGACGGCCAAAATACACGGTGTCTAATTCATAATAACACAATCTGCTTTTACAATGACCGTATCATAACTATTTATAGTGTAGCTAGCCAACTTCATCTTGCCTAATAAGTTGACCAAAGAAAATCTCACGCTATCTCTAACTCTGGACCAAACATCTAAAGGAGCAAAACTGATTACGTACTTTATTTTAGTAGGTAATCATTACAAAATAAATAAAACAAATATCTCTGGTGGCCCCCATCCGATTTGTCTCAGGGAAAATAATCTCCACCATCCAAACATACCGGTGTGCACCTCCGGTTCTGGTGGCCTTGAACGTGAGAAGTAGTAGATCCCAAGGAAACTTAACTCTTGTACGTGTACAACATGGATTTGTTTTGAGCGTGGCAACCTGAAGAGACAATCAAATTGATGCACACCTTGGCCAAAGATGTACGAATCCTTCCTTGCATGCACACACATGTAACTCTTCCCATGTAATGCATGCATGCGTACTTGGTACCAGGAAAGTAAATCCCTTTTGAAGTTATTACTTCTCCTAACCGAATCAAGTTTTAAATCTGGTAGCCTTGGCAACTCAAATGAATCCTTCTCATCTTCTATTTTAATGGAATTCCAAACAAGACCTAAATCTGATGTATTTACTATACCAGATAATTTTTTTGCCTTCATACTTGCACGTGTATGTGCTATCAGCATATGCATGCGCCTCCTGGTCCATGTCGAACATATGATAGGAAGCATGCACTATTTCTTCATGCACAATAACAATATCTTGAACAAGTGCAACGTTAATATGACTGGAGCTAGGACTGGCCGTATCATCCTCCCCTTCTTGAAGCGAAACTGTCCTCGGTTTTGAATCGGTCTTTTCAGCAACCTCTTTGTCTGTAGGATGAACATGTGCCGAAAACATTTCAGAAGTTCGGCCTCCTTTGCTTGTTGTTGTTCCTTCATCTCCTGCAAGCATGCTTTTCTCCAAGTCTTGAACAACTTCTTCTCCATAGCCATGAGAACATATTTTTTTCATGTACAACAGTGAACGTGTTCGTGAGATAATCATATGTAGTATTATTTTTCTTGTACCATGGCTCTCCCAGCAGCATATGACAAAAAATCATTGGTACCGGAATTACATTGCACAGAACCACACAAGAAAATTTGCCAACTGAAAACAGTACTGTAGCTTGGTGTGTAATGTCGAGCTTGCCGTGGTACCTCCTCAGTGACTACGGTCTTGGATGTGGTGTCATTGGTAGTTGCAGCTTCTCCACCATGTTGATTCCAACCGTGTTGATCAAACTGTCATGGTCGATCATTCTGGCGCAAACTTCGTCTCCGACTTTACAGTAGGTGTGAAAAAGTTCAGCA
Organism: Triticum dicoccoides; assembly: GCF_002162155.2. Lineage (NCBI taxonomy): Eukaryota > Viridiplantae > Streptophyta > Magnoliopsida > Poales > Poaceae > Triticum > Triticum dicoccoides. The sequence goes on along the minus strand of NC_041391.1, from coordinate 212,810,536 downwards.
CCATAACCCTTCTCCTCTAGCAAAAAATCACCGGAGAGCCTCCAGTAGCTCCTTGGTGCCGGCGTGCCGGCCATCTCCTCCGAAGTGCCGTGAGAAACGCCGGTCTCTGATACCACTTGATGTGGGGGGAACCTCGAGACGAGGGTCGATCACTTGTTGGCCTAATCTTTCATGGCACAAAACTTCATCGCAGCAAGAATTCATTGCGGGTTTACGAAAATATTCACAAACTCCACAAAAACAACACGCCAACCCCTCGACCCGAAGGAATAACGTGGACAAACTGTATAGGCTCAGCTTGTAATCTCCTACGCGTCACATCGTAGGAACTCACACGTCACATCGTAGGAACTCACAATCTGCTTTTACAATGACCGTATCATAACTATTTATAGTATAGCTAACCGACTTAAACTTGCCTAATAAGTTGACCGAAGAAAATCTCACGCTATCTCTAACTCTGGACCAAACATCTAAAGGAGCAAAACTGATTACGTACTTTATTTTAGCAGGTAATCATTACAAAATAAATAAAACAAATATCTCTGGTGGCCCCCATCCGATTTGTCTCAGGGAAAATAATCTCCACCATCCAAACATACTGGTGTGCACCTCCGGTTCTGGTGGCCTTTAACGTGAGAAGTAGTTGATCCCAAGGAAACTTGACTCTTGTACGTGTACAACATGGATTTGTTTTTAGCATGGCAACCTGAAGAGACAATCAAATTGATGCACACCTTGGCCAAAGATGTACGGATCCTTCCTTGCTTGCACACACATGTAACTCTTCCCACGTAATGCATGCATGCGTACTTGGTACCAGGAAAGTAAATCCCTTTTGAAGTTATTACTTCTCCTAACCGAATCAAGTTTTAAATCCGACAGCCTCAGCAACTCAAACGAATCCATCTCATCTCCTATTTTAATGGAATTCCAAGCAAGACCTAAATCTGATGTATGTACTGTACCAGATAATTCTTTGCCTTCATACTTGCACGTCTATGTCCTATCAGCGTATGCATGCGCCTCCTGGTCCATGTCAAACATATGATAGGAAGCATGCACTATTTCTTCATGCACAATAACAATATCTTGAACAAGTGCAACGTTAATATGGCTGGAGCTAGGACTGGCCGTATCAGCTTCAACGTCTGACTGCTTGTTACATATTGTTTTCCCCTTTTATGCGAGTCAATTCGCTTCAGCGGATGTTCATAGCGAGAATGCTCAACTCGTAAAGAGGCTCATGACTTCTATTTCTGTAGAAACCATGAAGTAGGCTCTGGAGGACAAGGGCAAGAAGTTGGCACTAGTGCAGAAGGAGCCCAAGACCAAGATCAAGGCTGCCGAAGAGAAGCAGGCATTAGTCGGCAAACTCGAGGAGGAGAATAAGATGTTGAAGGTCGCCGCTGAGGTGGAAAAAAATGAGATCTCTGAGCTGAAGAAACAACATGCCGAGTGGGAGAAGAAGTTCAGCACCCAAGTGGGTGCCTTCGAGTAGGAGAAGGAATCTTTGGTCAAGAAGGCCGACCAACTCCCCGAGAAGAAAGTAGCACCCGAGCAATATAACGAGGACTTTCGGCAAGGAGATGAACTCAAAGCTCGCAGGTAGGACCTTTAGCCGAGTGAATCTTGCTGGCTTCCGAATTCTTGCAATTGTTGACTCTTGCGTTGTTTTCTATTAGCAAAATACTGCTCCAATGTGGAGCTGGAGACCGAAAGGATCAAGAGAGATCTGGACCCTACAAGGCTGCTCGTCAATGTCAAGGCCGCCCTATCCCTCCTCCGCCTGGAAGACCGCCTCGACAATGCCTTGGGATACGTCACTCGGCTGAGAGGCACGATGGGAAGGATCGACAAGGAGCTGCAGCAAGAAGGGACCATCCAGAATGACCTGGAGTCGATGATGGCCCATCTAAACGGAATTCCCATTGAGTGCAAGCCTGGAAGAAATCAGCATCCCGCTGTGGAGCTGACGTGGTTGTTAGCGCATATTTCATCCTTAGTAGTTTTGGTGATTGATTATAATGTGTTTTGCAGACTAACCGTGTGCATTGAGCTTCGAGAGATTAGCAGGTGGCATGAGACGGTTTACTTCTCCTCGGTGATTTAGAGTCAAGATGTTTGTTTCTGGCGATTTCTTTTTGGTGGCTTTCAGTCATAGGAAATCCGTATTATTAAGAGAGGATCCGCATTTGGAAAGGTTAGGGTGGAATCACACATACACTTTAGTTCTTTGCACCCTCTTTCCTCCCGGCAACTCAAAGCTCCATCCTTATTCTATTGAGGCCATTTTAAAGTAGTTAAGCGGTAGTACCGCTCAAGGGAGCAGTAGTACCGCTCATGCGATACTACGGCTCTCCAGTGTTTTCTTCACTACCACTTACTTTAGGCGTTCTGTAAATGGACGGTAGTAGGGCGGTAGTTACAAGCGGTAGTACCGTGCGAAGGTACTACAGCCTATGCTACTAGCTTACTACCGCAAGTTCACCGAGCACTAAAGAACTAAGCGGAAGTACCACTCTCCAGAGCGGTAGTACTGCTCATGCGGTACTACCGTCCTCCTCGGTCGCTTGTACTTCCTCTTATGTTTCTTCTTCTGCTGCCTTCCTCCACTAGTGGTAGTAACCAGTGGTAGTACCACCCTGTGGCGGTATTGCCGCACTACCTTCTCTACTACCGCAGTTCTAGTCTCATGTGCACTACTAAGTAGCAACACCGCTTGTGGTAGCGGTAGTACCGCTCCAGCGTCACTACCATTACTTTGACTCTGTCAATTGCATGTTGGGCTAGTACCACCATATGCGGCGGTTGTACCACTTGTGCACGACCAGTGGGCAGAAAACGGTTGGATTTTCTCCCACCTATATAAAGGGAGTCTTCTTCCCCAAGTTGACCTACATCTTTTCCCTGAGCTCCACTATTGCCCCCAAATCTCATTTTCGCCCGATCTCTCTCCCTAGACACTCAATCTTGTTTATTTTCTAGGGTTTTATTCAGAGGCCTTGATCTATGCTTCCACCGAGAGAAATTTGATTCCCTCCACTAATCCCTTGCAGATCTTGTTGCACTTGGGTGTTTGAGCACCCTAGATGGAAGAGGTCACCTCGAAGCTACAATCCATTGTGGTGAAGCTTTGTGGTGGTGTTGGGAGCCTCCAATTAAGTTGTGGTGATTGCCCCAACCTTGTTTGTAAAGGTTCGGTTGCCGCCTTCAAGGGCACCACTAGTAGAATCACGTCTTGTTGCATTGTGCGAGGGCGTGAGGAGAATACGGTGGCCCTGGTGGCTTCTTGGGGGTCTTCTTCTTACACTTGGGTTTTTGAGCACCCTAGTGCAAGCTTTAATTGTGTTTTGCTCGCTTGCTTGGTTGTATATAGGTTGCTCACCTAGTTTCATATCTAGATAACCTATTTGTTGCTAAACCTAATTTATTAAGAAAAGCTAAAAATTGGTAGTTGCCTATTCAGCCCGTGTAGTCAACCATATCGATCCTTTCAATTGGTATCAGAGCATCGTTCCTTTTAAGGGATTAACCACCTAAAGAGTATGGTCGATGATGGGTTAAGTGGTGATGGTCTACCCACGCCGAGGCGGTGGCCACAGTCACACGAGAGGACCTAAATGAGGCTATGGCTTCACTTAGGGCCTCTATGACGACCGAGGTCAAATCCTTGTTTAAAGAATTACTATCTTAGACTTCCCACCGATCAGTCACAAGTGGTTAAACCCACTACCTCGGATTAGGATACTGACTCCAGCAAGGAGGCGGCTAATAGTGATAAACTTACCACCCCTCAAAGTAAGAATGGGATGGGCATCCACGCTGCTGTTACCCCTCCCCCGACCTATGGAGGACCGGTGTCAGATTTTGGGCTCCGCAGACCCAAGAAAGGTTCGAACTCAGGGCTGTGTGCGAAGAACTCAACCTCTCAAGCCGATCGACCCGCTGCTCTCACACCTAGCTCGATGAACACCTTAGAGAAAGACACAACAGTTTACCCAGGTTCGGGCCACCTTGCAGTGTAATACCGTACTCCTGCTTTGTGGTGGATTAGCCTCACGAGGGGTTGAGGATGAACTATTACAAGTGGAAGAACAACCTCAGGAGGCGTGTTCTTGTGATGCGCTCTTGGTGGTTCGATGAGCTGATCACCTGATGAGTCGATCCCTCTCTATGGTGGTGGCTAGGCTATATTTGTAGTGGCATTGGTCCTCTTCCTCCAAAACTTAGGAGGGAAGGGATCCCACAACGGCCAAATTTGAAAGGGGACAAGAAGTATACCTAATCCCGACGAAAGATGGTCTTTGCCTGCAAAGCCTCTGAACATGACATCATGGTGGGCTCGGCGATGAAATCCTTCTTGCCGTTCTGGCAGTCTTGATCTCGTTGCACGCAAATAGAAACCTTTGGCTATTTCCTTGGGACTCCACACCTGCGCTTGCCTCCTTTGCACCAAAGAGAAACCTGCCGCTCCGCGCCCACTGGCACGCGCTTGGCCCTTGTCATCATGGCTGATGTCATTCCAGCCTCGTCAGGTTGGGTCTTGCATTGAAATCTCCACTCCACTCAGGAGGCCGCCTGAGGAGGCCGCTCCCTCGGGTGGACTTGATGTCGCCCGCCTCGCGAGGGTCTTGTCTTGCCATAGTTGAAGCTGGGCCATACCATGTCGTCGATGAAGTCACGTCGTGGGCTGTAGATAGGTCTGTGTACTCTGGTTCCCAGAATGCCGATAGAAGCCCCTGGGCCCAAGGCGCGCTCTCACTTGGCTTCGAGGCTAAGCCAAAGGGCAAGTGCAGAACACCGCGAGCCCTTATTGCCTATGGACCGAGCTGATGCATGGCACTTGATGGGGCGTGGGTGTCTCCGCTTCCCCACACTGCCTTGGTAACTAGCGTGGCCTGACAAAAAGGCCAACTCCTGCAGCCAAGATTTCATTGCCTTCCCTTCGTCTTGCTCCAGATCTCATCTACCTCGTGCCGAGGGCGCCTCTAGATCCACTGACTCCTTGCTCCCCAACTCCTCGCCGATGGGGAAGAAGGCGAAGCTTGCCAGCGTGACCACGACCGCCGCTCCTGTTGCCGAAGCGGCCCTCAGTCCATCAACCATCACCAAAGTCGAGCACCTCGCCACCGTGCTCCCGCTAAAGGCGTACAAGGAGAACGAGGGGGGAGCGACCAAGCTTCAGGTTGGCTCCACCGAGCAGGGAGCCTTGGTGGGCGCGTTCTTCCCTTTCTTCCTCCACAGCCTCTTCACGGGGCTCGTCCCGCCTTTCTCAAGGTTCTTCTATGCTATCCTTGACCACTACCAGATCCACACGCTTCATCTCCAACCCAACTCCGTCCTCCTCCTGTCGGTCTTTGCTTTCTACTGTGAGGCCCTCATGGGGGTGAAGCCCTCCGTCACGCTGTTCTGCCATTTCTTCTCCCTCCAGATGCATGGCTCCAGCGAGCGCTTCAAATGCGTCTCCTTCATCGCGCTCCATGATAATGACGAGCTCATGAAGGCCGGGAAGAAGGTGGATGACTTCCGGCATAGGTGGATCTACCTGGACGCCCGGAGTCGTCATGCTTGGCTGGAGCTGCCGTCCAGGCAGGCGGAGAAGCTGCCTGAGTGGTTTCACGAGAAGCTCACCGACCCTCGGGCAGCGCCGGTCTTGAAGAAGATGAAGGCAGACATGGGCTCCGGGGCGTCGACGGGGGCCATGATCGTCCGCGAGTTCCTGGTGCAGCGCCTGGCTCCTCTCCAAGCTCACTCACGCCCCATGTGGGACCTCAAAGGCGCAGAAGATGACCTCCTGCTGCGCCTTGGGAACCTAATGGACGAGGAGCTGCACAAGGCTGTGCGGGTCTTGCTCGGGAAGGATCCAGGCTGCCTCCCAGCGGCCCACCTTCCACTGTACCGCCGTAAAGACGGGGCAGCACTGGCCGCCTCCATGCCAGACTTCAACGAGCGGGGCCTCATGCCGTCCGGGCCTCCTGACTCCCCAGTGGCGTTGTCCTCCGGTGAGGACTCTATCGATGGCGAGGAGGAGGAAGACTCGAACACGACCGAGGAAGGGATGGCGGAGAGTTCTCCTCCATGGCGGAGCGAGCTCCTCTAGGGTCTTCCTGACAACGACGATGTTGAGGAGGGCTTGGTAGGGGAGTCCCCGCGTCCTGCTGTGGTCGTCACGAGGTCTGGGGGACCCCACCGCAAATGCTGGTCCGCGGGGCCTGAAGGGGGGAACAACACCGACACCGCCTCAGGGCAGTGCCCTCGCCTTGTCGCCTGCTTCCGCTGCTTCAGAATCTCCCGTCATGATTCCGGCCAAGCGTCCGGCTGCGGCGAGGCCCTTGCTGCAAAAGCTTGGGGGCAGCGCCATCCTGGTCAAGAAAAGGGTGTATATCACCAAAGACGAGTAAGCACCTTACTTTGTTCTTACCTTCCGTCATGATACAATGCTCATGATGTCGCTCTCCTGACGACTAGGCTGGCCCCTAAGGCGAAGAAAAAGGAGGAGGACGCCGCTCCCAAGGCATGGCGGACTCCAAAGGCGCTAGCTCCCGACGTGCCCGCGGGAGGCATGAAGCCCCCTGCCCCGACTAACGTCGCGGTAGCGCCATTCCGGGTTCCAGCGCCAGCTCCTTCCTGGGCCCTCGTGCCAGCGAACCAGGGCTCCACTGCCAGGTTCGGTGCTTTCGAGGAAGCCTACGCCGCACTGGACCAACTCTGGGATGATCTTCAGGGTGCTGATGGGCATGCGACGACAGGGCGCCTGGAGCTAATCTCAGGGTTGCTTCGAGTCGACTCGTCCGTCAGAACGACTTGGAGCCAGGTCGAAGCCACTGCCGCAGGTGCCAAGGAGCAGGCCTAGCAGCTTGCGACGCTGCAATGGCCGACGCCACGTTCACCAAAAGTTGCTGCCGCGAGGTGGAGGCCGAGTTAGAGAAGCTTGGCGAGGAGCAGAGCTCCCAGGCGCGCGGGCTCCAAACGCGAGAGAAGGAGCTCACGGTCCGAGAGTCCGCGCTTGCCGACCGCAAGGCCGATCTGTAGTAGGCAGGTCAAGAGGAGGGCACAAAGCGGAGCCGGCTAGAGAAGCTAAAGGAGGAGGTAGACGCGGCCCAGTCACCCAACGCCAAGCATGTCTCGGAGGAGAAGGCCAAACTGGAGGCCAGGGAGAAGAATCTCGCCGTGAATGAGAAGGCCCGGCGCAACGCCTTCACTTCCGTCAAGCTGAAGTCCCGCGAGGCACTCCACTCCCTTTACGGGGAAGAGTATGAAAAGCCGCTGGCGACCCGAGATGATGGCCTTCTGGGTCTTCTCACCAAGCTTCTAGAGGAGCTGGGGAACATCTCCACTGCGCTGGGCTTCATGGTGGAGGGGGAGTGTTGGGCGCTCTTCACCGTGGCCGCGACGCACGTCTACAACCATCTTCATCTCCTTTACCCCAGCCTAGACCTTGGCACACTACTGGAGCCAGTGGCGCCCGAGTTCCGTATCGTTGCTGCTGAAGCCGTGAAGGGGCAGGTGGATGACCTGGTGGTGAAGTTCTGCTGCATCAACCCTAAGGCCTTGGCGGCCGCAGCCGGCGGCGAAGGAGACAGCGACACCGTCAAGGACACGCTCCCCAAGGTGGCTGGTGGGGGTGAGTAGAGCTGAAGGCGGCACCTCCCATCTTTTACCCTGCAACATTTAACGTGCCTCGTGGAGGCGTAAGAACTTCTGCTTTGAATTCGTGAACATTATGGTTTGTAATAATTTGCTAGGATTCCGCGGTTTTCCTTTCCGTGCTGGATTTCCTTCTGTTTGCCTTTAGTGTTTTGCGTCGGCAGGGCCCAGCCCCGCGCATACCTCAGCCGCCGTTGGTTTTTCCGGATCACCAGGATGAGACCAAGGGTGAGGGGCTACGTGACCAGTGAGGCCCTTGAGTCACGATGCTCATGGGTCCCCCTTGACGTACGAACGACCTCGTGAAGGAAGTGCAAGAAGCATCTGGGTTAATCCGGAGTCCTCATACCTTTCCTCGCCAACTTTTGCCTGGGAGGGTCACGAGATGACTAGGTGCAGAAGACCTGGTAGGGTGGCGTGCGCTAGGCGTGAGCTGGACGCAGCCCCCGTGCCTGCACCCTCGCACGGCTCTCTCGGGGGAAGTTGGCACAGTGGGGCTAGGGGTCGAGCCTTGGGGCTCTCCTAAGGTTAATACAGCCGCTAGGGTGCCCTCAGTTGTTTATCATTAGCGCGGAGCATGACGCTTCCACTCTTGCATGGGCATAGCCGCTCCTCGACTGTGTCGTCCACCAGCGCGGAGCATGGGGCTTCCACTGGTGCGTGGGAGGGGGATCCCTCTGAGGGGAGGCCCTGGGGCGTGTACAACCACGTCCTGGCACGTGGCTTGCACGGCAGGACCGGAGGAGGTGTATATGGGCACCCGTGAGCCAGCGCGGAACTCATGAGACCCTACCTAAAGGCTGGTTGCGCCTGAATTTTTGATAAGGATGCTCAGTGGAATCCTGTGAGATGGTTAGGTGACCTGCGCCGAGTGAATCTCTAGAGGATATTGCATGAGAAGGCCAAACACCAGCGACCCCAGGAGGTGATGTGAACGGGGCCGGCCCGCTAGACAGAGCTCAGCCGCTGGATTTGTCGGTGCTGCGGGGACAGACCCAAGAATAGACGCCGTGCCCATACTTCTCATGCATTGATCCCAAACAAAGACAACTAGCACGCGGCTCCCGTGGTGGCCCAGACTTATCCACTCGTGATTAGCTCATGTGAGAACAAGGCACCAAGGGCCATGGGAGGTGACGTACACGGGGCTGGCCGCTTGACAGAGCTCGACCACTTGGGTTTAGCGACGCTGCAGGGACGGACCCGAGCATAGACACCGTGCCAGTCCTTAATCATGAGGCGGTCGCAGGCGGGTTCGAAAGGGCGCACAACTTTCATGATGGCGAAGCACCAGACATGCATGTGATAATATATAGCAGCTAATAAAAAGGGAAAAATCGGTTCTGATAGATGCGCAAAATGATACATGCTACCGGACGAACCCAAACAACTTGAGGATAATTTAGCCCGAGGGGCGCCCTCAACTGAGCGAACTAAAAAGTCACCTAGCACCATTGGGGTAGAAGTGTTAAAGTAGTTCAAGATGCGCATCGCAGAAGTTGCTCCTCACGAGCCAGCAGGCTCCTGAGCCTCGGGGGGCTCCGGAGGCTCCAACTCCTCCTCCGTTAGGACTGCCTAGCGCCTAGATTCTTGAGACGTCAGGACACCACACATGCATCACTGGAGCGAGGCTGTCGCGCCCAGTAGGCCGAATGGCATGCAGATGTAGCTGTGGGGGTGTGATGCCCCCGATTCAATCATACACTAATCATGCATGCAAACGTGTACGATCAAGATCAGGGACTCACGGGAAGATATCACAACACAACTCTAAAAACATAAATAAGTCATACAAGCATCATATTACAAGCCAAGGGCCTCAAGGGCTCGAATACAAGTGCTCGATCATAGACGAGTCAGCGGAAGCAACAATATCTGAGTACAGACATAAGTTAAACAAGTTGCCATAAGATGTCTAGCACAAACTGGGATACAGATCGAAAGAGGCGTAGGCCTCCTGCCTGGGATCCTCCTAACTACTCCTAGTCGTCGTCAGCAGCCTCCATGTAGTAGTAGGCACCTCCAATCTAGTAGTCATCGTCGACGGTGGCGTCTGGCTCCTGGGCTCCAACGTCTAGTTGCGGCATCCGAGAAGAAGAGGAAAACGGGGGAAAAGAGGGAGCAAAGCTACCATGAGTACTCATCCAATGAACTCGCAAGCAAGGATCTACACTACATATGCATGGGTATATGTGTAAAGAGGCAATATCGATGGACTGAACTGCGGAATGCCAGAATAAGAGGGGGATAGCTAGTCCTATCAAAGACTACGCTTCTGGCAGCCTCCGTCTTGCAACATGTAGAAGAGAGTAGATTGAAGTCCTCCAAGTAGCATCGCATAGCATAATCCTACCCGGCGATCCTCCCCTCGTCGCCCTATGGAAAAGCGATCACGTAGTTGCCCGTGGAACTTTTCTGGGTGTGTTTTATTAATTATCTGGTTCTAGTTGTCACAAGGTCAAGGTACAACTTCGGGTCGTCCTTTTACCGAGGGACACGACTATTCGAATAGATAAACTTCCATGCAGGGGTGCACCACATAACCCAACACGCTCGATCCCCTTTGGCCGGACACACTTTCCTGGGTCATGCCCGGCCTCGGAAGATCAACACATCGCAGCCCCACCTAGGCCTAACAGAGAGGTCAGCACGCCGGTCTAACTCCTATGGCGCAGGGGTCTGGGCCCATCGCCCATTGCACACTTGCATGTTGCGCGGGCGGCCGGAAGCAGACCTAGCCTCTCTAATACAAGAGCAGGCGTTCCAGTCCAATCCGGCGCACGCCGCTCAGTCGCTGATGTCTAGAAGGCTTCGGCTGATACCACGACGTGGAGTTCCCATATCTTTCCCGCGTAGTTGGTTAGTGCGTATAGGCCAATGGCCCACAGATCAAATACCAAGATCTCATTAAGCATGTTATTATGAAGCAACCGTGAATGCCGACCAGGGCTAGGCCCACCTCTCGCCTAGGTGGTCTCAACCTGCCCTGTCGCTCCTCCACAAAGATCCACACAGAGGGCCATCGGGACAAAGGTCCTTTCAGCCCCCAATCCCTGAATCACTCGTGGGCACTCAAAGAGCCAACCCGACTTTAGTCACCATCTGTATAATATGTATATAGGTATAGTATATACCCGTGATCACCTCCTGAGTGATCGCGGCCCAATAGTATAGCAAGGCAGACAAACAAGAATGTAGGGCCAATGATGATAAACTAGCATCCTATACTAAGCATTTAGGATTGGGTAAGGTATCAATGACTGTAGCAACAATGACAGGCTATGCAACAGAATAGGAGTAACCGAACAGTAACATGCTACACTACTTTGGTTATCAAAGGGGGGCTTGCCTGGTTGCTCTAGCAAGAAGGAGGGGTCGTCAACTCCGTAGTCGAACTGGGCAGCAGCAGCGTCGGTCTCGTAGTCTACCGGAGAGAAGAGCGGGAAGAAACAGTAAATACAATGCAAACATAAACATGACGATGCATGACATGACAATGAGCGGTGTTAGGTGTCCCCTAACACGGTAGTAGGTGATACCAGCGAAAGGGGGAAACATCCGGGAAAGTATCCTCGGTGTTTCGCATTTTTGGACAGGTGAACCGGAGGGGGAAAGTTGCGTGTTCGCTATACTAGGGATGTGTGGAAGACGAACGGGCTGCGTATCCGGTTTCGTCTCGTCGTTCTAAGCAACTTTCATGTACAAAGTGTTTTCAACCGAGCTACGGATTATTTTATATTAATTTTTAAAGTTTGAAATCATTTTTAGAACTTATTTAATTAATTTAATTCGACATTATCCAGAATAGTGTTTGCTGACGTCATCATGACGTCAGCAGTCATCAGAGGTGTTGACTGGGTCGCTGACGTGTGGTTCCCGCATGTCATAGGTACAATAACCTAATTAACCTATTAACTAGTTTAATTAACTAAATAAGTAATTAATCTTTAACTAGTCTAATTAAACAGGATTAATTAAGTTAATTAATTTAATTAATTAATTAATTAATTAGTTAACATTTTTATTTACTTATTATTTATTTATTTATTTATTTATTTCCTTTTCTATATCTTTTTTTAAAAAATGTTCTCGGGGTGGGGCCCCTTTGTCATAGGCCCGTGGGGGCCTAGCGGGCGAAACGGGCAGCGGCCACCTGAGCGTTTGCACCCGCAGGGCAGACCCGGGACGCCGCGGGGTGCAGAAACTGGCCGCCGGCGTGGCGGTGGCCTACGGGGCCAGAGGCGGAGGCGGGAGGGGAGGACGAGACGATGGTGCTAACACCAGGGGCGAAGTGGCACTAGGGGCGGCGATGCGATTGCACGGCAGTTGCGGTGGCCCCGGCGATAGCGGGGGCTCGGGCCGGGGCCGATGGGGAGGCTCGGCGCCCACGGGAGCAGGGAAGGCGGACCAAGCGGATGTGGGCTTGGTCGCAGCCGGAGGCAGAGCAGAGCCGGGGGGG
>NC_041391.1:212759979-212797947 GCF_002162155.2 Triticum dicoccoides | reverse complement strand
ATTGTTCTTCTTTTCTTTTATTTATTTTTCTGCTTTAGCTTAGTTTCTTTTCTTTTCAAATCTAGGTTTACAAAATCTACTAACACAATTATTGTTGAATATATAAAAAGAAAGTGGTTTGCAATAATTTAATCATTTAAGAGACATTGAAATAATTGTTTCAACTACTGTTTTATTTATCTTAGAGCATTTAATTAAATTATAAAAATGTGGTTTCTTCATCAAAGTAAAGTATGGATTATTTGCCGCAAACCCAACATTTTAGTTTTGACTTTTGAAAACTTTAATTGTCTTAACTTGAATTCGAATCTTGAATGTGAATCCATTTCGAACTAATGCAAGATCATCAACAGTAACCAAGGTGACGTGGCATCGTTAATGCGGGATTACTGTAGCCTAATTATTTGGGCGTCACAATTCTCCTCCACTACAAGAAATCTCGTCCCGAGATTTAAGAGGGGTGTAAGGGGGGAAGTTTTGGTTATGAAATTATAACAGATCTTCTCGTCTTTGGTTGCTCTTCTCGAAGAGGTTGATCCATTACATTGACGTTATTATTTCTCCGCTTCAGGTCATCATGGTGAAGTCGTCCTTTTCTTCAGGAACTGCAACGTACTTACGAATAGGTAAGGGGCAGCTCGGCTACGAAAGAATGTTTATGAGGGAAACAATCTGGGTTAACCCATGAGTGAGCATAAGAGCATATCTCGAGTTGAACCAATAAAATACATCGAGAGTAAGGTACGAAGGTACAATAAGAGGTTCCAAGCGGATAGATAGTTGCTCGAAGTCTGAACCAGAGTGAGAAAGGGGTTCAAAGCAGCAAGAGTAAGTATTGCGTTTGATACCAGAATAGAGCACTAGGAAGGTGACCCATGAATTAAATACAAGGCCAAGCGTGAGGAATAACCATTAGAAACAGGGTTGTACAGGGGAGTCAGGTTTTGATCCTGTGGAACTGTGGGTTATGGGCCCACCATGTGGGTTAAAAGTAGGAAGGGTGGTGACATCTTGCACAGCCACGACGGGGAGGCATGTCAGTGGATAGCTTGTCGGCTATGTCGGCAACAATGTCTGTACCAAGGACGGGGAACAAAGAGAACCATTTTCCTACTCGTTGAACAAGGTGAACCAATTGGCAAAGTTATCACCCTTCGGTGGTTACCGGAATGTCATCAACAATAGTAACACGGTCTTACCGACAGAGTAGTACAACAAGGTGCTTACCTAAGCAGGGAATTATCTCTGCTCAGCTAAGTCAGATTACAAGAAATGATAAACAAAAGAATGGAAAGGAAAACGCGATTATCAGATTAAACAGAACAATGGAAAGGAAAATTGTGATTACACACAATTATTAGGAGTATATCCTTCCCATGGACAAGTAGAATATGGCATACAGGGTAGGAGAGCAAGTGCACAACCATTTAGATAAAGAGGCAATGATTAATAAAGATGTTACCCATACAACGGTGTTTGGATAACTGACCAAGAAGAATTTAGCATCGCGCCTCCAATGTTCTTGTTGATGAGCAGGGTATCATAGTCATGCTTCGAGTTAGCAATGATATGGTGTTTCAATCAATGGACTTGTAGAATAGGTCTTACAATTTCCTCATGGAAGAACAGCTAACCTTGTGAAAAAGGAAACTATAACAATAGGTCCTCCGGCCAGGTGTGCTAGGCATGCCATCATATTACCGGGTCATCAAAGGACCAACATCATGACTCCTGGAAGTTGTCCCAACCATTATATCTGACCGAGATTCAGATTTGATCGGTGTCAAAATACCTCAGACTCAGGATGCCTGAGAAGAGAAAGGTGCGACACAAATTGATGAAATGACATTGCAAGATTCTCGGGAAATGAACTATGGGAGCGGCTTCCTGAAGCAATAGTTCATTATTAAACCAAGGATGGATGAGGAGGTGGCTGATGGGCTCAGCAACAATTCATCGAGAATTTCAAAAGATGGATTTCCACAATTATGTGAACAAGGAGATATCAATTGTCAGATCAAAGGATATAATGAGATATGCTCGAGGAAAACATACCCATTTAAACCTCAGTTGAAAGGTGCACCCGAAATATGGGCTTATGTAGCATGACCGATGTTAGAATGGTGATTCGATAACCAATGGTCTAAGAATGAAATGTCGAACATTAACTTCAACGCAATAGGGTTACTAGAAGTTTTGAATTCACACATCATAGTTCAATGGTTGGCAATCCGGTTAGAAACAACTCGGGACCAAGATATGAACAGAGATGGCGAGAAGTATTACTGCATCAAGAATTTTTAAGAGGTGGAGTAATCCTCACAACACCCTTGACATAAAAGACGGTAATACTTCAAGGCAGAACACAACACTAGCTGGGGGCAAGTTGTATTCATAATGTGGACAAGTTCGCGATGAAAGGAAGTCAAGGGTGTTGTCGATGATAATAAAAATCATCGAGGGCAAGGAGGGTATTTCTCATCATGAACACAGTTGACATCTTGGAAGAAGTCAAAGTGTTGAAGGTGATCCAACACATTTGTCGGGAGGTTTCAAGAGGATGCAATCAAACAACAACGACAACAAGCAAGGGAATGACGAAGTGACAAGTTATAGGTTCAATATATAAGATGCAAGCTCGGAACCAAGGTTGCCTTTCAAGACAAGCAACATGATGTCGAAAGCTCGACGTAAGTCGTGCTCACACACTGAAGAATTCGTGCACCAGAGAAGGATGAGGTAGCATAGTCAAAGATAGCAAGACCAGGATGCAGCCGATAGTCTAGGAATGACCAAGTTGAGTTCAGAATTTCCTAGTAAAATACTAGGGGTATTTGATTTGTAGTGCGGAATAATGTCACTAGTCGGTGTCCTCGGTTGACAACAACCCAGAACCCGTAGAGTGATTACGATAAGGAAAGACATTACATCAAAAAGTTAGTAAGATGTGGTGCAATGGCAAGACATCTTCGAGATACCAGGGGGTAATACTCGAAGGTAGAACATGATAGAAGTAGAACCGGGTCATTGACCTATGACAGTAGATACTTCAACCTTGCCAAAAATTAGATGAGGCACTGGTTTGAATTCCCATCAGATATATCAGATCAGGACAGCATGGCCGGAACCATAATTGTAAGGAATCAATTTCAAGAATACCGAAAGAATCATACAACTCGATAATCATTTGCAAGAAGCTTCCAAGACGGTCTACATCATTTTCATGGGCATGAACACAAAGTTCAAGGTCGACTCCCACTTCTTTAATGCATAATAGATCATTCACCTCTCGCTTTGATAAAACTGTAGTGTTGGAATTTTATTTGGTAGAACACCGAAAAAGTATGAATTGTGAAAACTTTCAGGTTCTCACGGATTAGGGGAAGGCATAGGTTCAACCCATCAGGCATCTTAGTAACATATACCACAAGTTTCAAAAGTAAATACACAAGCTCGAAAGCAGAGCATGGTTGGTCAAGCAGAGGATACAATGTACCAAAGGCATTATGTATCAGGGGAAGATCTCACAAGGTGATTGAATATGAAGGACACTGTCGGATAAAAAAATCCAACAGTGGACCGGACGATCCACAACGGAGCTGATGTGAGTATCGGTACTCAACCAGAAGAAGAAACAATGCAAGGGGGTCAGATTATAGAAAGAACTGACTAATTCAAAGTTCAAAAGCAAAGAATCGTAATGTCCAAATCAAGGGATCAGAGGCAAACACTCTGATTAAGGATGGATAAGTTGAGTAGGCTTAGGGTACAATCGACGACAAATAGATTGGTTGAGAACGAGCTCATGTTCAAAAATGACGTCTGAGCAAGAAGGAGGAATTCTAATTGCGACTGATGATTGCGAGCATCCGCATCATATTGAATCAAGGGTATCAAAATTATAGTGACAAAGGATGTCAATGAATAATGCTAGGCATTTGGAATTAACCATAATGCAGGCAGACAAGAATTTCAAGAGCCATAGGCTACAGAGGATTCTCGAAAGATTGGATAACATTTCGAAGAATTTTGTGAAACACCTAAACAAATAGGGAGAAACAAATCCTCGGTAAGTGTGAGGATTAATTTGTAGGTGTATTCAGGCGACAAGGAACTGCAAGGCAGTAGGCACAAAGGATTCTTGGAACAACGATGAGTATTTCAGGGTATCTTGTAATAACAAGACCAACTGGGGATGAATGTAAGAATGACAACCGCATGTAGTTATCCATAAGGGTTGACGGCGGAAGGGGAATTGCAAACGTGATGAACACATGTTCTCGGGTTAACAACGAAGAGTATCATTAGGGTCTGCTGGTGTAGTTGGCAATCATTTGGACTGAAGGGGATCTCCGGGAGGAAGTAGTTACGAGATCCTAATTTTAGAGTTAGCAAAATCATTTAACCCGAATAGAAGAGAGATAAGAGTCCTAGAGTATAGACGAGGAATAAAAGATCCTAATACCACCCAATGGAGACGTGACCCCGTAAGACACACAGCCATGTTAGTAAAAGTTTTTGTAATGTCTAGACTCGACTTCGGCCAAGGAGTTTGGAAGGGGAATTCCTACAGGCAGTCGACTCTGATACCAACTTGTGACGCCCCTGATTCAATCGTACACTAATCATGCACGCAAACGTGTACGACCAAGATCAGGGACTCATGGGAAGATATCACAACACAACTCTAAAAACATAAATAAGTCATACAAGCATCATATTACAAGCCAGGGGCCTCAAGGGCTGGAATGCAAGTGCTCGATCATAGACGAGTCAGCGGAAGCAACAATATCTAAGTACAGACATAAGTTAAACAAGTTGCCATAAGATGGCTAGCACAAACTGGGATATAGATCTAAAGAGGCGCAGGCCTCCTGCCTGGGATCCTCCTAACAACTCCTGGTCGTCGTCAGC
The DNA here is from genome assembly GCF_002162155.2 of Triticum dicoccoides. NCBI lineage: Eukaryota > Viridiplantae > Streptophyta > Magnoliopsida > Poales > Poaceae > Triticum > Triticum dicoccoides. The sequence goes on along the minus strand of NC_041391.1, from coordinate 212,793,033 downwards.
AGCCTGCACGTAGTAGTAGGCACCTCCAATATAGTAGTCGTCGTCGACGGTGGCGTCTGGCTCCTGGGCTCCAACGTCTGGTTGCGGTATCCGAGATGAAGAGGAAAACGGGGGAAAAGTGTCACATCGCTAGATCTGGTATGACCTAGATTAGCTAGTCATGTGTGTATCATGTTTAAATTCCATTTAAATTTGAAATGGGGATTTGTCAAACCCTCAGAATCATTTCTAGAAATGACCTAGTTAAAAATTGCTCCAAAAGGTCCAAGAAAATGTTCATGTTGCTCTATGAAAATATTGGAGAGAGATAAAAATCAAACCAATATTTTTAGGAGCCCATAAATATTTATTTTGGGCATTTGTAATTAATGCAATAATTATTTGATTTGTATATATATTGTTATATTTATAAAATATTGTCCAAAAATTATGCTAGTTGGTGAGGAGCCCTGGAATAATACCACTAGCTCCTGCAAAAATTGGCACTAGGAAATAAAATGGTTTAGTATTTTGATTAAACCAAAACAAATGTCACAAAATAGAAAACAGAAACAGAAATGAAAAAAAAACCCTACTTGTGCTTACCTGTGGCCCAGCTCCTGTGCTGGCCCAGCACTGTGCAGCCCAGCAGCAGCCCAGCCCGCCTCCTCCTCTGTATTCTTCCTCACGCCTACTGGCACTGTGCGTGTCGCGCGCGCACTCGCCCGCGGCCACGTCTCCCGCCACCTCCTACTTCTCCCCCTCGTCGCTCTGGCCCCCCTGGACGTCGCCACGAAGCCCCGCACCTCTCTCCCTCTCTCTTGTTCCTCCCCTCCCCTGGTCTCTCTCCCATGCGCACGGCCGAACGCCACCGTCGCTGCCGCTCGCCGTTGTCGTAGCCACCGCCTCCCCCTCGCCTCTCCGACATGCGCAGGAGATCCGCCTCCTCGCTCTGAAGCTCCCCGCCGAGCCACGCAAGCTGGAGCGGCCCGTGGAGCCGTCGCCGTCGCCATCTTCGCCTCCGGTTGCCGGAGATTGTCTTCACCGCCCCGTCGACTCCAGCCCTCCCACGAGCTCGCTGAAGACACCATCGAGATAACTGTGAGGCCCTGACCGTTTCCCCTCTGCTTTCCTATCGTTTCCTGCGCCATAGCCACAAACTCGAGCGGACCCGAGCTCCGGCCGCCGCTGCGAGCTCTGCTCCGGCGAGCTCCGGCCACCCTGCTTCCTCCCGTTGCCTCCGCTGGATGCGGACGAGCCCAGGCTACGCCCCGATGCTCTTAGCCGCCGCCCCCGTGCACCACAGCGCTGCGCCTGCCCTTGGCCGTGCTCCGGCCGCCACCGCGAGCTCTGCTCCGGCGAACTCCGGCACCCCTACGGTCTCCCACGTGTGAAGGAAATATGCCCTAGAGGCAATAATAAAGTTATTATTTATTTTCTTATTTCATGATAAATGTTTATTATTCATGCTAGAATTGTATTAACCAGAAACATAATACATGTGTGAATACATAGACAAACATAGTGTTACTAGTATGCCTCTACTTGACTAGCTCGTGAATCAAAGATGGTTAAGTTTCCTAGCCATGGACAAAAGAGTTGTCATTTGATTAACGGGATCACATCATTAGGAGAATGATGTGATTGACATGACCCATTCCGTTAGCCTAGCACTTGATCGTTTAGTATGTTGCTATTGCTTTCTTCATGACTTATACATGTTCCTGTAACTATGAGATTATGCAACTCCCGTTTACCGGAGGAACACTTTGGGTGCTACCAAACGTCACAACGTAACTGGGTGATTATAAAGGAGTACTACAGGTGTCTCCGAAGGTACATGTTGGGTTGGCGTATTTCGAGATTAGGTTTTGTCACTCCGATTGTCGGAGAGGTATCTCTGGGCCCTCTCGGTAATGCACATCACTATAAGCCTTGCAAGCAATGTAGCTAATGAGTTAGTTACGGAATGATGCATTACGTAACCAGTAAAGAGACTTGCCGGTAACGAGATTGAACTAGGTATTGGATACCGACGATCGAATCTCGGGCAAGTAACATACCGATGACAAAGGGAACAAAGTATGTTGTTATGCGGTTTGACCGATAAAGATCTTCGTAGAATATGTAGTAGCCAATATGGGCATCCAGGTTCCGCTATTGGTTATTGACCAAGAATAGTTCTAGGTCATGTCTACATAGTTCTCGAACCCGTAGGGTCCGCACGCTTAAGGTTTCGATGATAGTTATATTATGAGTTTATGAGTTTTGATGTACCGAAGGAGTTCGGAGTCTCGGATGAGATCGGGGACATGACGAGGAGTCTCGAAATGGTCGAGACGTAAAGATCGGTATATTGGACGACTATATTCGAAGTTCGGAAAGGTTCCGAGTGATTCGGGTATTTTTCGTAGTACCGGAGAGTTACGGGAATTCGCCGGGGAGTATATGGGCCTTATTGGGCCATACGGGAATTGAGGAGAGAGGCCGAAAGGAAGGAGGCGGGCAGCCCCCCTCTGGTCCGAATTGGACAAGGGGTGCAGCCCCTCTTTCCTTCCTCCTCTCCCCCTCTTTCCCCCTCCAACAAGGAAGGAGGGAGTCCTACTCCCGGTGGGAGTAGGACTCCCCTTGGCGCGCCCCTCCTAGGCCGGCTGCCCCCTCCCCCTTGCTCCTTTATATACGGGGGAAGGCGGGCACCTCTAGACACGACAACACAAGTTGATCTACGGATCGTTCCTTAGCCGTGTGCGGTGCCCCCCTCCATCATATTCCACCTCGGTCATATCGTCGCGGAGTTTAGGCGAAGCCCTGCGCCGGTAGAGCATCATCATCGTCACCACGCCGTCGTGCTGACGGAACTCATCCCCGAAGCTTTGCTGGATCGGAGCCCGGGGATCGTCATCGAGCTGAATGTGTGCTGAACTCGGAGGTGCCGTACGTTCGGTGGTTGGATCGGTCGGATCGTGAAGACGTACGACTACATCAACCGCGTTGTGCTAACGCTTCCGCTTACGGTCTACGAGGGTACGTGGACAACACTCTCCCCTCTCGTTGCTATGCCATCACCATGATCTTGCATGTACATAGGAATTTTTTTGAAATTACTACGTTCCCTAACAGTGGCATCCGAGCCTAGTTTTATGCGTAGATGTCATATGCACGAGTAGAACACAAGTGAGTTGTGGGCGATATAAGTCATACTGCTTACCAACATGTCATACTTTGGTTCGGCGGTATTGTGAGATGAAGCGGCCCGGACCGACATTACGCGTACGCTTACGTGAGACTGGTTTCACCGCTACGAGCACTCGTTGCTTAAAGGTGACCGGCGGGTGTCTGTCTCTCTCACTTTAGCTGAATCGAGTGTGGCTACCCCCGGTCCTTGCGAAGGTTAAAACAGCACCAACTTGACAAACTATCGTTGTGGTTTTTGATGCGTAGGTAAGAACGGTTCTTGCTAAGCCCGTAGCAGCCACGTAAAACTTGCAACAACAAAGTAGAGGACGTCTAACTTGTTTTTGCAGGGCATGTTGTGATGTGATATGGTCAAGACGTGATGCTATATTTTATTGTATGAGATGATCATGTTTTGTAACCGAAGTTATCGGCAACTGGCAGGAGCCATATGGTTGTCTCTTTATTGTATGAAATGCAAACGCCCTGTAATTGCTTTACTTTATCACTAAGCGGTTGCGATAGTCGTAGAAGCAATAGTTGGCGAGACGACAACGATGCTACGATGAAGATCAAGGTGTCGCGCCGGTGACGATGGTGATCATGACGGTGCTTCGGAGATGGAGATCACAAGCACAAGATGATGATGGCCATATCATATCACTTATATTGATTGCATGTGATGTTTATCCTTTATGCATCTTATCTTGCTTTGATTGACGGTAGCATTTTAAGATGATCTCTCACTAAAATTATCAAGAAGTGTTTTCCTTGAGTATGCACCATTGCCAAAGTTCGTCGTGCCCAGACACCACGTGATGATCGGGTGTGATAAGCTCTACGTCCATCTACAACGGGTGCAAGCCAGTTTTGCACACGCAGAATACTCAGGTTAAACTTGACGAGCCTAGCATATGCAGATATGGCCTCGGAACAAGGAGACCGAAAGGTCGAGCGTGAATCATATAGTAGATATGATCAACATAGTGATGTTCACCATTGAAAACTACTCCATCTCACGTGATGATCGGTTATGGTTTAGTTGATTTGGATCACGTGATCACTTAGATGACTAGAGAGATGTTTGTCTAAGTGGGAGTTCTTAAGTAATATGATTAATTGAACTTTAATTTATCATGAACTTAGTCCTTGTAGTATTTTGCAAATTATGTTGTAGATCAATAGCTCACGTTGTTGCTTTCATATGTTTATTTTTATATGTGTTCCTAGAGAAAATTGTGTTGAAAAATGTTAGTAGCAATGATGCGGATTGGATCCGTGATCTGAGGTTTATCCTCATTGTTGCACAGAAGAATTATGTCCTTGATGCACCGCTAGGTGACAAACCTATTGCAGGAGCAGATGCAGACGTTATGAACGTTTGGCTAGCTCAATATGATGACTACTTGATAGTTTAGTGCACCATGCTTAACGGCTTAGAATTGGGACTTCAAAGACGTTTTGAACGTCATGGACCATATGAGATGTTCCAGGAATTGAAGTTAATATTTCAAGCAAATACCTGAGTTGAGAGATATGAAGTCTCCAACAAGTTCTATAGCTAAAAGATGGAGGAGAATCGCTCAACTAGTGAGCATGTGTTCAGATTGTCTGTGTACTTCAATCGCTTGAATCAAGTGGGAGTTAATCTTCCAGATAAGATAGTGATTGGCAGAATTCTCTAGTCACCATCACCAAGTTAGTAGAACTTCGTGATGAACTATAATATGCAAGGGATGACGAAAGTAATTCCCAAGCTCTTCGTGATGTTGAAATCGACGAAGGTAGAAATCAAGAAAAGAGCATCAAGTGTTGATGATCGACAAGACCACTAGTTTCAAGAAAAGGGCAAAGGGAAAGAAAGGGAACTTCAAGTAGAATGACAAGCAAGTTGTCGCTCCCACGAAGAAGCCCAAAGCTGGACCAAAGCCTGAAACTGAGTGCTTCTACTGCAAAGGAAATGATCACTGGAAGTGGAACTGCCCCAAGTATTTGGCGGATAAGAAGGATGGCAAAAGTGAACAAAGGTATATTGGATATACATGTTATTGATGTGTACTTTACTAGTGTTTATAGCAACCCCTCGGCATTTTGATACTGGTTCAGTTGCTAAGAGTAGTAACTCGAAACGGGAGTTGCAGAATAAACGGAAAATAGTAAAAAGGCGAGGTGACGATGTGTGTTGGAAGTAGTTCCAAGATTGATATGATCATCATCGCACACTCCCTATACTTTCGGGATTAGTGTTGAAACTAAATAAGTGTTATTTGGTGTTTGCGTTGAGCATGAATATGATTTGATCATGTTTATTGCAATACGGTTATTCATTTAAGTAAGAGAATAAATTGTTATTCTGTTTACATGAATAAAACCTTATATGGTCACACACCCAATGAAAATGGTTCGTTGGATCTCGATCGTAGTGATACACATATTCATAATATTGAAACCAAAAGATGCAAAGTTAATAATGATAGTGCAACTTATTTGTGGCACTGCAGTTTAGGTCATATTGGTGTAAAGCGCATGAAGAAACTCCATGTTGATGGGATTTTGGAATCACTTGATTATGAATCACTTGATGCTTGCGAACCATGCCTTATGGGCAAGATGACTAAAGACTCCGTTCTCCAGAACAATAGAGCGAGCAATTGACTTACTGGAAATAATACATACTGATGTATGCGATCCGATGAATGTTGAGGCTCGCGGCAAGTATCATTATTTTCTGACCTTCACAGATGGTTTGAGCAGATATGGGTATATCTACTTAATGAAACATAAGTCTGAAACGTTTGAAAAGTTCAAAGAATTTCAGAGTGAAGTTGAAAATCATCATAACAAGAAAATAAATTTCTACGATCTGATCGGGGAGGAGAATATTTGAGTTACGAGTTTGGTCTACATTTGAAACAATGCAGAATAGTTTCACAACTCACACCACCCGGAACACCACAGCGTAATGGTGTGTTCGAACGTCATAACCGTACTTTATTGGATATTGTACAATCTATGATGTTTCTTACAGATTTACCACTATCATTTTGGGGTTATGCATTAGAGACAGCTGCATTCACGTTTAATAGGGCACCATCTAAATCCGTTGAGACGACACCGTATGAACTATGGTTTAGGAGTAAACCTAAGCTGTCGTTTCTTAAAGTTTGGAGCTGCGATGCTTATATGAAAAAGGTTTTCAACTTGATAAGCTCGAACCCAAATCGGAGAAGTGCGTCTTCATAGAATACCCAAAGGAAACTGTTGGGTACACCTTCTATCACAGATCCGAAGGCAAAACATTCGTTGCCAAGAATGGATCCTTTCTAGAGAAGAAGTTTCTCTCGAAAGAAGTGAGTGGGAGGAAAGTAGAACTTGATGAGGTAACTGTACCTGCTCCCTTATTGGAAATTAGTTCATCACAGAAATTTGTTCCTGTGACTACTACACCAATTAGTGAGGAAGTTAATGATGATGATCATGAAACTTCAGATTAAGTTACTACAAAACCTCGTAGGTTTTACAGAGTAAGATCCGCACCAGAGTGGTACGATAATCCTGTACTGGAAGTTATGTTACTAGACCATGACGAACCTACGAACTATGAAGAAGCGATGGTGAGCCCAGATTCCGCAAAATGGCTTGAGGCCATGAGATCTGAGATAAGATCCATGTATGAAAACAAAGTATGGACTTTGATTGACTTGCCCAATGATCGGCGAGACATTGAGATTAAATGGATCTTCAAGAAGAAGACTGACGCTGATGGTAATATAACTGGCTATAAAGCTCGACTTGTTGCAAAAGGTTTTCGACAAGTTCAAGGGGTTGGCTACGATGAGACTTTCTCACCCGTAGCGATGCTTAAGTCCGTCCGAATCATGTTAGCTATTGCTGCATTTCATGATTATGAAATTTGGCAAATGGATGTCAAGACTGCATTCTTGAATGGATTTCTAGAAGAAGAGTTGTATATGATGCAGCCGGAAGGTTTTGTTGATCCAAAAGGTGTTGACAAAGTGTGCAAGCTCCAGCATTCCATTTATGGACTGGTGCAAGCATCTCGGAGTTGGAATAAACGCTTTGATAGTGTGATCAAAGCATATGGTTTTATACAGACTTTTGAAGAAGCCTGTATTTACAAGAAAGTGAGTGGGAGCTCTGTAGCATTTCTAATATTATATGTGGATGACATATTGTTAATTGGAAATGATATGGAAATTCTGGATAGCATGAAAGGATACTTGAATAAGAGTTTTTCAAAGCAAGACCTTGGTGAAGCTGCTTACACATTGAGCATCAAGATCTATATAGATAGATCAAGCCGCTTGATAAGATTTTTTCAATGAGTACATACCTTGATAATTTTTTGAAATAGTTCAAAATGGAACAGTCAAAGAAGGAGTTCTTGCCTGTGTTACAAGGTGTGAAGTTGAGTAAGACTCAAGACCCGACCATTGCAGAAAATAGAAAGAGAATGAAAATTCATTCCCTATGCCTCAATCATAGGTTCTATAAAGTATGCTATGCTGTGAACCAGAACTATTGTACACCTTGCTCTGTGTTTGGCAAAGGAATACAATTTTGATCTAATAAGTAGATCACTGGACATGGGTCAAGAATATCCTTAGTGAGGACTAAGGAGATGTTTCTCGATTATGGAGGTGATAAAAGAGCCCGTCGTAAAAGTTACAACGATGCAAGCTTTTACACCAATCCAGATGACTCTAAGTCTCAATCTGGATACATATTGAAAGTGGGAGCAATTAGCTAGAGTAGCTCCATGCAGAGCATTATGGACATAGAATATTTGCGAAATACATACGGCTCTGAATATGACAAACCCGTTGACTAAGCTTTTCTCACGAGCAAAACATGATCATACGTTAGTACTCTTTTGGGTGTTAATCACATAGCGATGTGAACTAGATTATTGACTCTAGTAAACCCTTTGGGTGTTGAGCACATGATGATGTGAACTATGGGTATTAATCACATGCAGATGTGAATATTGGTGTTAAATCACATAGCGATGTGAACTAGATTATTGACTCTAGTGCAAGTGGGAGACTGAAGGAAATATGCCCTAGAGGCAATAATAAAGTTATTATTTATTTCCTTATTTCATGATAAATGTTTATTATTCATGCTAGAATTGTATTAACCGGAAACATAATACATGTGTGAATACATAGACAAACATAGTGTCACTAGTATGCCTCTACTTGACTAGCTCGTGAATCAAAGATGGTTAAGTTTCCTAGCCATGGACAAAAGAGTTGTCATTTGGTTAATGGGATCACATCATTAGGAGAATGATGTGATTGACATGACCCATTCCGTTAGCCTAGCACTTGATCGTTTAGTATGTTGCTATTGCTTTCTTCATGACTTATACATGTTCCTGTAACTATGAGATTATGCAACTCCCGTTTACCGGAGGAACACTTTGGGTGCTACCAAACGTCACAACGTAACTGGGTGATTATAAAGGAGTACTACAGGTGTCTCCGAAGGTACATGTTGGGTTGGCGTATTTCGAGATTAGGTTTTGTCACTCCGATTGTCGGAGAGGTATCTCTGGGCCCTCTCGGTAATGCACATCACTATAAGCCTTGCAAGCAATGTAGCTAATGAGTTAGTTACGGAATGATGCATTACGTAACGAGTAAAGAGACTTGCCGGTAACGAGATTGAACTAGGTATTGGATACCGACGATCGAATCTCGGGCAAGTAACATACCGATGACAAAGGGAACAAAGTATGTTGTTATGCGGTTTGACCGATAAAGATCTTCGTAGAATATGTAGTAGCCAATATGGGCATCCAGGTTCCGCTATTGGTTATTGACCAAGAATAGTTCTAGGTCATGTCTACATAGTTCTCGAACCCGTAGGGTCCGCACGCTTAAGGTTTCGATGACAGTTATATTATGAGTTTATGAGTTTTGATGTACCGAAGGAGTTCGGAGTCCCGGATGAGATCGGGGACATGACGAGGAGTCTCGAAATGGTCGAGACGTAAAGATCGATATATTGGACGACTATATTCAGAGTTCGGAAAGGTTCCATGTGATTCGGGTATTTTTCGGAGTACCGGAGAGTTACGGGAATTCGCCGGAGAGTATATGGGCATTATTGGGCCATACGGGAATTGAGGAGAGAGGCCGAAAGGAAGGAGGCACGCAGCCCCCCTCTGGTCCGAATTGGACAAGGGTTGCAGCCCCTCTTTCCTTCCTCCTCTCCCCCTCTTTCCCCCTTCTCCTACTCCAACAAGGAAGGAGGGAGTCCTACTCCCGGTGGGAGTAGGACTCCCCTTGGCGCGCCCCTCCTAGGCCGGCCGCCCCCTCCCCCCTTGCTCCTTTATATACGGGGGCAGGGGGGCACCTCTAGACACGACAACACAAGTTGATATACGGATCGTTCCTTAGCCGTGTGCGGTGCCCCCCTCCACCATATTCCACCTCGGTCATATCGTCGCGGAGTTTAGGCGAAGCCCTGCGCCGGTAGAGCATCATCATCGTCACCACGCCGTCGTGCTGACGGAACTCATCCCCGAAGCTTTGCTGGATCGGAGCCCGGGGATCGTCATCGAGCTGAACGTGTGCTGAACTCGGAGGTGCCGTACATTCGGTGCTTGGATCGGTCGGATCGTGAAGACGTACAACTTCATCAACCGCGTTGTGCTAACGCTTCCGCTTACGGTCTACGAGGGTACGTGGACAACACTCTCCCCTCTCGTTGCTATGCCATCACCATGATCTTGCGTGTACGTTGGAATTTTTTTGAAATTACTACGTTCCCCAACAACGTGTCCCACTGGATGCGCGCAAGCCTGGGCTCCTCAGAGATGGTCTGTGCGGCCCATTTAGTCGCCGGAGACGCGATCCCGAGCCCCGCCACCGCGTTCGGCCTCGCCGGCGGCTAAACGCCGGTGGGGTTTGACCCCTTTGACCTCGCCGGCCTGACATGAGGGTCCGGCTCGTCAGGTGATTAGCTTAAGCTAATCACCACCTAACCTAACCCCCTGACGCTGAAAGTGGGCCCCGGCGCCCCTAATCTTTTAATTAGGTTAAAACTAACCCTTGTTTAACCCCGTGTCATTGACATGTGGTCCCCACACGTCAGGTTTGACCCTGGTCAGCACGGGTTGACCTGCCGACGTCGTGCTGTCATCATGCTGACGCAGTTATTCATTTTCTGGATTTAAATTAAATGAGGAAATTCCAGGAAATGATACAAACTTCAAAGATTCATAGAAATTCAACCGTAGTTCAGATTGAAATAATTTATATATGAAAAATTATAAGAAAAATGCAATCTATGCAGTTTTACTAGTTTCATGCATGGCAAACCAACTTATACGTACTGTATAAGTGAAACACTAAAATGGCATTTATAAAGGGCTTAACTTGGAGTTGCATTTGAATTCTTGGTTCAAATGGACTTCAACCAAATGAATGCTAGTTGCATTAGCTCAAACAACATCACATCTACATGCCATGATCATGCATCATATTGTTTCATATGCTTGTGTTTTGATTGTCGACACCGTTCCTTCTCGCTAGGTCCTGCTCCGGAGACCGTTCCAGAGTACCTGTCTGAGGAGTAGTGCCCCATTGTTGATCTACCAGGCAAGCAAACCCCCTTGTTCATTCTGATACAATCCTACTCTCTCGCTCCTGCTCTCAGTTATTTCATTAGGACAACAATGATTCAACTGCTACTTTATGTTGCGGTAGTTGAACCCATTCCTCTACATGACCCATCATTGCCACAGTAAATAGTTGAAACCCACTAGCATGTGTAGGAGTTGATTGAGCCATGTTGTGTTCCTACCATACCATGCCTGCTATTGCACAGAGTTGTGTCAGGTCTGATTCATTGGGAATGAATTGGAGTGTTATGATATGTTCTGGTGCTGAGAGTTAAGTGTGTGAACACGATTTGGTAAAGGTAGCGGTGAGAGGCCATGTAGGAGTACATGGTGGGTTGTCTCACTAGAACCGTCCTTAAGCACTGAGTTCTGTGTATGTTGTCTAATGACCAGCTACTACCACACATTGGAATGCTTAAGTGCCCCTCTCGACTTATTAACCAACTTGATATCTGTCCAGGAGTCGCAACTAGTTTCTGGTGTTTGTAGGTAGTGTTAGTAGTCTACCAAGTGGCTCCCGGCCAGGTGGGCTTGGGACAGACTAGGCACAAGTGGCATGGTGTACCAAGCGTAGATCCATCTGGCGAGGTGGGCTTGGGAACCCTGCACACATCGTTTGGTGCCATGAGTGAAACCCCGGCCGGATCTCCTTACGGATAGAACCCGAATAGGCGATGAACCTGGACTAGAGTCTTGTGTGGTTAGTCAGGTCGTGGCCAACACCCTCGCCAGGCTTCCGCTTGAAGTTTACCGAGTTACATGACGTGTACATGGCGGTAAGTGGCGAGAGCGTGTGTGAAGAAGTACACCCTTGCAGGGTTAACATGATCTATTCGAATAGCCGGGTCCGCGGTTATGGACTTCTTGGATGCTTACGTGGTACATAGCCAACTTGAAGTGGATACTCTAAAATGCTCAAGACAAGTGTGAGTGTTATGGATGGCCTTCTTGTACAGAGACAGGGATGAATCCATAGTAGTGTATTGTGTGGTGATTAGTGGACTCGTGTGCGCCATCTCACCTCAAAGAAGTTTCTCGTAGTCGTAGAACAGGATAGCCACTGAGTCAAAGCTGGCTTGCTGCAACTAAACCCCACATTACCCCCTTGATACAAGTGCATGTATGATAGGATCTGATGTAAGTCTTGCTGAGTACATTTGTACTCATGTTGCTTTATTTATGTTTTTGCAGTGGAGACTTCGGTCTTACTAGTTTACGTGGACTTCGACAAGTAGCTTGTACCTCAGCTACGATCTTGATCGGATGTTGTAGATAGTCAGGCTCTTCAGCTTTTTCATTTGTAGATGTCTGTACTTAGACATGTAATGCTTCCGCTTGTTGCTAGTATGCTCTGTATGATGGGTCATGTGACCCCTGTTTGCAATAAATGCTATGATGGCTCTTTGAGCCTTATCTATATGAGTTGTTGAGTTATGTTGTGATGCCATGTTGTACAACACATACTTGCATGTTATGTGTACGTGTAATGTGTATTGTGATGTGTGGGATCTGACTATCTAGTTGTTTATCCTTAGTAGCCTCTTTTACCGGGAAATGTCTCCTAGTGCTTCACTGAGCCCTGGTAGCTTGCTACTGCTCTGGAACACTTAGGCTGGCCGGCATGTGTCCTTCTTCATTCCTATGTCTGTCCCTTCGGGGAAATGTCACGCGGTGTCTACCGGAGTCCTGTTAGCCTGCTATAGCCCGGATTCTCCGGAGTCCTGCTAGCCCAGTCGCTACAACCCGAATTCACTCGCTGATAACCGACACGTTCGATGCTGGGTCATGTATGCCTGTCCCTGTAGGTTAGTGCCACTTTGGGTTCACGACTAGCCATGTCAGCCCGGGTTCTTTGTCATATGGTTGCTAGTGACACTATCATATACGTGTGCCAAAAGGCGCAAACGGTCCCGGGCATGGTAAGGCGACACCCGTGGGAATACCGTAAGTGAGGCCGCAAAGTGATATGAGGTGTTACATGCTAGATCGGTGTGGCATAGAATTGGGGTCCTGATAGCTTTGGTATCAGAGCCGGACTGCCTGTAGGATTACCAAGCCAAATTGGTCGAAGTTGAGTCTAGAAATTCTTTAGTTATATAAGGGAATTGATTGTGGGAAGGAACGTAAGGTTCTTTTTACTCCTTATACCTCATGGCCTTCTGATCTAAGTCATCCTACCTTTCCTACGGGGTTAAGGAACTAGGCTTTATCTTCCGTCTATCAGGATCACGTGTTACTACTCTGTAGTCCCATAGGATTGGTTGATCAGAGTCATATTCCAGTTTTCGAGTACTTCTGGTGTAGTCTGTTCAGTATTATCTCAGAACCTTGAGTGGTGATGTTGAGTTGCTATACTATCCCATTTTGGCAGGATGTCTCATTTTGAGCATTCTACTGCCGTTATGCTGCCGGAATTTCCCTAGGAGTTCGAACGATATTGATTTCCTTGTCCTACATTCCAGAACCTATAGTTGATGATGATTCCGTCCTTGGTTTTGTTGCTCATAGCCAGAAGCGCAGAGATGGTAGGGATGAGGATCCTCTCGACCAGCCTTTGTTGACAGAGTTCTTATTAGAAATGGAGAGGAACAAGCGTGAGTCTAACCGCTTGTTGGCACATATTGAGGAGAACACCGCACATCAGTTCAAAGGGTCTGCAACCATTCATGACTTCATTCGCTTGCACCCACCCACCTTTCATCATTCTATTGAGCCATTCGATGCAGATGACTGGCTCCGTAGTATCACTCATAAGCTGCGGTTCGCGAACGTAGCTGAAGATGACAAGGTCACTTATGCCACATACCATTAGGAAGGTCCTGCTAGTCTTTGGTGGCAGAACTATGAGGCTATGCTTGCAGCTGGCCAGATTCCTACCTAGAGGGATTTCACCGAGGCTTTTCGTGAGCATCACATTCCTCAGGCCCGCATCGATCGCAAGAGAGAAGAGTTTTGTGTTTCACCCAGAGTAAAATGGCTATTGATGCTTACAGTAGAGAGTTTGAGAACCTCACCCGCTATGCCACAGAAGAGGTGTCCACAGACGCCAAGAAGCAGGCTAGGTTCCGGAAGGGTCTCAACCCCAAGTTGCGTCGTGATCTCCACTTGCACCATTGCAATTCATTCCAGGCTCTTGTTAACAAGGCCATTAATGCGGAGACAACTCAGCTCACTTACGAGGAGTCTCGTAAGCACACCCGTGATTTGGGTTCTTCCTCCGGTTCTAGTTCTCAAAAGCGCCGGATTTGGGTTCCGAACTCCGCTCTTCCACCTAGATATGTACCGAGGCCATCTTATGTGGCACCTCATCCAGTTCAGCAGTATGCTCCACCCAGGCCTATTGGTGGATTGCCTGCCAATGCAGGTCCATGCCCTACCTCTAAGATTTGTTGCAAGTGCGGAGAGCCAGGCCATATTGCCCGTGTTTGCACTCAGACCAGTGTTGCTCCACCCCAGCCCGAGAAGTCTGTTGGCCGTGTTAAGCCATCACGCAAGATGATCAGTGCCAAGTCAGCTCACCCTAAACGTGGATGTGTGCATCACGTCTCAGCTGAAGACGCTCATGATGATCCAGATGTCGTTCTTGGTACACTCCTTGTCAATTGTCATCCAACATCGATTCTGTTCGATACTGGAGCGTCTCATTCCTTCATTTCTGAAAGCTATGCCCGCTTCCACGACATGTCATTTTGTGATATGCCCTCTCCACTACTTATTCAAACCCCTGGATCCAAATGGCAAACTTCTAGGATAAGTTATGGCAATGAAATCCATGTTGACAGACTTGTATTCCTTGCTTCCTTGATATCTCTTAAGTCTTCGGATATTAACATCATCTTGGGTATGGATTGGATGACAGCTCATCAGGCCAAGACTGATTGTTACACCAGGTCTGTTTAGCTTACACACCCATTTGGCAAGATAGTCACTATCTCCACTAGAGTGGCCAAGCATCAGCTCTATTCTCTTAATGCCTGCCCTCTTCCAGACCTTGGAGATATCTCGGTAGTCCGTGACTTTCCGGATGTCTTTCCAGAGGAACTGCCAGGGGTTCCACCAGACAGAGATGTAGAGTTCGTCATAGATCTTATCCCAGGAACCGCTCGAATCTCTAGGAGACCTTACAAAATGGCACCCTTAGAACTAGCAGAGCTTAAGAAACAACTTGACGAGTCCTTGCAAAAGGGTTTCATTCATCCTAGTTCTTCTCCTTGGGCTTGCCCGATCCTCTTCGTCAAGAAGAAGGATGGTACAGACCGAATGGTTGTAGATTATCGTCCCGTTAATTTGGTCACAATAAAGAACAAGTATCCGCTCCCCAGGACCAACGACCTGTATGATCAGCTCACTGGATCCTCAGTCTTTTCCAAGATGGATTTGAGGTTAAGATACCATCAAATCAAGATCAGAAATGGGGACATTCCTAAAACGGCTTTTGTCATTCGTTATGGTCAGTACGAGTACACCGTCATGTCCTTTGGTCTAACCAACGCTCCAGCCACTTTCTCCCGCTTGATGAACTCGATTTTCATGGAGTACTTAGATAAATTCGTCGTGGTTTACCTTGATGATATTCTTATTTACTCGAAGAACGAGGAAGAGCATGCCGAACATCTTAGACTTGTGTTAGAGAAACTCAGAGAGCACCGTCTTTATGCCAAGTTCTCCAAGTGCGAATTTTGGTTGCCAGAAGTGACCTACCTAGGCCATGTAATCTCTGGTAAGGGCATTGCTGTCAATCCTGAGAGAGTTCAGGCCGTTCTTGATTGGACTCCACCTAAAACGGTTAAACAAGTTAGGAGTTTCCTTGGTCTAGCCAGTTATTGTCACCGCTTTGTTGAAAACTTCTCTGAAGTGGCCAAACCTCTCACGGAACTTCTCAAGAAAGATAAAAAGTTTGAGTGGTCCCCATAGTGTGAGCACAGTTTTCAGGAACTGAAAATACGCCTGACTTCTGCTCCCATACTTGTTCCACCGGATTTCACTAAAGACTTTGTTATCTACTGCGATGCCTCACGACAGGGACTAGGTTGCATTCTTATGCAGGATCGTCATGTGATTGCCTATGTATCTCTATAGTTTGCATCCACATGAGGAGAATTATCCTACACATGATCTAGAGCTTGCAGCCGTAGTCTATGCACTCAAGACCTGGCGACATTATCTTCTTGGTAAACGTTGCGAGATCTACACCGATCACCAAAGTCTCAAGTATATCTTCACCCAAGCAGATTTGAACCTTAGGCAAAGACGTTGGTTGGAAGTGATCTCAGATTATGATCTAGGGATTACTTACACTCCAGGCAAAGCCAATGTCATGGCTGATGCGCTAAGTCGTAAATCCTATTGCAACAATCTCATGTTGCAGCAGGGCCAACCACTTCTCCATCAGGAATTCTATAAGCTTAATCTTCACATTGCTCCTCACGGATTCCTTTCTACCTTGGTGGCGAAACCTACCCCTGAGGATCAGATCATTTCTGACCAGAAGTTTGATAGGGGTGTTATCCGCATCAAGAGAAACATTAAAAAGGGAGTTGGTGGAAGTTTCTCTATAGATGATCGAGGTGTTGTTTTCTTCGACAATCATTTGGTGGTTCCCAAGAATCAACATCTACGACAACTGATCCTTAAGGAGGCGCATGAATCTCCTCTCACGATTTATTCCGGTAGTACTAAGATATATCAGGACCTACGCCAGAGGTTCTGGTGGACTAGGATGAAGAGAGAAATCGCTCAGTTTATTGCTAACTGTGATATTTGTCGTCGCATTAAGGCAGAGCATCAAAGACCTGCTGGCACCCTTCAGCCTTTAGCTATTCCTGAATGAAAATGGGATAAAGTTGGTATGGACTTCATCACCGGCTTTCCCAGGACCAAGAGAGTGAATATTGCTATCTTCGTAGTCATTGATCGTCTCTCCAAAGTGGCACACTTCCTACCTATTCGAGAGAGTATCACTGCTAGTCAGCTCGCTGACTAATATATTTATCGGATAGTATCACTACATGGTGTTCCATTGGAGATCAATTCAGACCGTGGTAGCCTTTTCACTTCTCATTTCTGGGAGAGTTTCCAGACTGCCATGGGAACCCATCTTTCCTTCAGTACCGCTTTCCACCCTCAGTCGAGTGGTCAGGTGGAAAGGGTCAACCAAATTCTGGAAGACATGCTTAGAGCTTGTGTTATCTCATTCGGTATGGATTGGGAGAAATGTCTTCCTTTTGCCGAGTTTGCTTATAACAATAGCTATCAATCCAGTCTCAAGAAAGCTCCTTTTGAGATTCTCTATGGACGAAGATGTCGAACACCCTTGAACTGGTCAGAAACTGGTGAAAGACAATTCTTTGGACCGGACATAATCCAGGAGGCAGAAGAGCAAGTTCGCATCAATCGTGAGAATTTGAAAACATCCCTGTCTCTTCAAAAGAGTCAGTATGATCATCATCATAAGGATATGACTTATGAAATTGGCGACAAAGCTTACCTTCGGGTTACTCCTTTGAAGGGTACCCATCGTTTCGGTATCAAGGGCAAATTGGCTTCTCGTTACATTGGTCCTTTTCACATTCTCGCTAAACGAGGAGAGTTTGCCTACCAGTTGGAACTACCCCCACATCTTTCTCGAGTTCATGATGTCTTCCACGTCTCTCAACTCAGGCGTTGCTTCTCGGATCCCATCCGCGGAGTGGACCATGAAACGCTTGATCTCCAAGATAACATCACATATCGAGAGTACCCAGTTCACATTCTTGATCAAACAGAGCGTGTTACCCGACGTTGGAACATCAAGTTTCTCAAGGTTCAGTGGTCACATCATTCCGAGAAAAAAGCTACTTGGGAGCGAGAAGATCGTCTTCGACTAGAGTACCCCGCTTTCTTTCCGTCGACCCCTGAATCTCGGGACAAGATTCTTTCAAGTGGGGGCGAGTTGTCACATCCCTAGATCTGGTATGACCTAGATTAGCTAGTCATGTGTGCATCATGTTTAAGTTCCATTTAAATTTGAAATGGGGATTTGTGAAACCCTCAGAATCATTGCTACAAAAAGGTCCAAGAAAATGTTCATGTTGCTCTATGAAAATATTGGACAGAGATAAAAATCAAACCAATATTTTTAGGAGCCCATAAATATTTATTTTGGGCATTTGGAATTAATGTTGTAATTATTTGCTTTGCATATATATTGTTATATATCTAAAATATTGTCAAAAAATTATGCTAGTTGATGAGGAGCCCTGGAATAATACCACTAGCTCCTGCAAAAATTGGCACAAGGAAATAAAATGGTTTAGTATTTTTATTAAACCAAAACAAATGTCAGAAAATAGAAAACACAAACAGAAATGAAAAAAAAACTACCCGTGCTTACCTGCGGCCCGGCTCCTGTGCTGGCCCAGCACTGTGCAGCCCAGCAGCAGTCCGGCCCGCCTCCTCCTCTATCTTCTTCCTCACGCCTACTGGCACTGAGCGTGTCGCGCGCACGCTCGCCCACGGCCACGTCTCCCGCCACCTCCTCCTTCTCCCCCTTGTCGCTCTGGCCCCCCTGAACGTCACCACGACGCCCCACACCTCTCCCCCTCTCTCTCGTTCCTCCCCCTCCCCTGGTCTCTCTCCCACGCGCACGGCCAAACACCACCATCGCTGCCGCTCGCCGTTGCCGTAGCCACCGCCTCCCCCTCGCCTCTCCGACACGCGCAGGAGCTCCGCCTCCTCGCTCTGAAGCTCCCGACCGAGCCACGCAAGCCGGAGCACCCCATGGAGCCATTGCCGTCGCCATCTTCGCCTCCGATCGCCGGAGATCGTCTTCGCCGCCCCGCCGAGTCCAGCCCTCCCCCGAGCTCGCTGAAGATGCCATCGAGATCGCTTTGAGGCCCTGACTGTTTCCCCTTGTCGTTTCCCGCGCCATAGCCACAAACTCGAGCGGACCCGAGCTCCGGCCTCCGCCGCGAGCTCTGCTCTAGTGAGCTTCGGCCACCCTGCGTACTCCCGTCGCCTTCGCTGGATGCGGACGAGCCCGGGCTACACCCCGGTGCTCTCAGCCGTCGCCCCCGTGCACCACGGCGCTGCGCCTGCCCTTGGTCGTGCTCTGGCCGCCGCCGCGAGCTCTGTTGCGGCGAGCTCTGGCACCCCTACGGTCTCCCACGTGTCCCACCGGATGCGCGCGAGCCTGGGCTCCTCGGAGATGGTCTCCGCGGCCCATTTACTCGCCCGAGACGCGATCCCGAGCCCCTCCGCCGCGTTTGGCCTCGCTAGCGGCTAAACACCGGTGGGGTTTGACCCCTTTGACCTCGCCAGCCTGACAGGTGGGTCCGGCTCGTCAGGTGATTAGCTTAAGCTAATCACCACCTAACCTAACCCCCTGACGCTGACAGTGGGCCCCGGCTCCCCTAATCTTTTAATTAGGTTTAAACTAACCCATGTTTAACCCCGTGTCACTGACGTGTGGACCCCACACGTCAGGTTTGACCCTGGTCAGCACCGGTTGACCTGCTGACGTCGTGCTGTTGCCATGCTGATGCAATTATTTTTTTCTGGATTTAAATTAAATCAGGAAATTCCAGGAAATGATATAAACTTCAAAAATTCATAGAAATTCAACCGTAGTTCAGATTGAAATAATTTATATATGAAAAATTATCAGTAAAATGCAATCTATCCAGTTGCACAAGTTTCATGCATGGAAAACTAACTTATACCTACTGTATAAGTGAAACACTAAAATGGCATTTATAAAGGGCTTAACTTGGAGTTGCATTTGAATTCTTGGTTCAAATGGACTTCAACCAAATGAATGCTAGCTGCATTAGCTCAAACATCATCACATCTACATGACATGATCATGCATCATATTGTTGCATATGCTTGTGTTTTGATTGTCGACACCGTTCCTTCTCGATAGGTCCTGCTCCGGAGACCATTCCAGAGTACCTGTCTGAGGAGCAGTGCCCCCTTATTGATCTACCAGGCAATCAAACCCCCTTGTTCATTCTGGTACAATCCTACTCTCTCACTCCTGCTCTCAGTTATTGCATTAGGACAACAATGATTCAACTGCTACTTTATGCTGCAGTAGTTGAACCCATTCCTCTGCATGACCTGTCATTGCCATAGTAAATAGTTGAAACGCACTAGCATGTGTAGGAGTTGATTGAGCCATGTTGTGTTCCTACCATGTCATGCCTGCTATTGCTTAGAGTTGTGTCAGGTCTGATTCATTGGGAATGAATTGGAGTGTTATGATATGTTCTGGTGCTGAGAGTTAACTGTGTAAACATGATCTGGTAAAGGTAGCGGTGAGAGGCCATCTAGGAGTACATGGTGGGTTGTCTCACTAGAACCGTCATTAAGCACTGAGTTCTGTGTATGTTGTCCAATGACCAGCTACTACCACACATTGGAATGCTTAAGTGCCCCTCTCGACTTATTAACCAACTTGATCTCTGTCCAGGAGTCGCAACTAGTTTCTGGTGTTTGTAGGTAGTGTTAGTAGTCTACCAAGTGGCACCCGGCCAGGTGGGCTTGGGACAGACTAGGCACAAGTGGCATGGTGTACCAAGCGTAGATCCATCTGGCAAGGTGGGCTTGGGAACCCTGCACACATCATTTTGTGCCATGAGTGAAACCCCGCCGGATCTCCTTACAAATAGAACCCGAATAGGCGATGAACCTGGACTAGAGTCTTGTGTGGTTAGTCAGGTCGTGGCCAACACCCTCGCCAGGCTTCCGCTTGAAGGTTACCGAGTTACATGACGTGTACATGGCGGTAAGTAGCGAGAGCGTGTGTGAAGAAGTACACCCTTGCAGGGTTAACATGATCTATTCGAATAGCCGGGTCCGCGGTTATGGACTTCTTGGATGCTTACGTGGTACATAGCCAACTTGAAGTCGATACTCTAAAATGCTCAAGACAAGTGTGAGTGTTATGGATGGCGTTCTTGTACAGAGACGGGGATGAATCCATAGTAGTGTATTGTGTGGTGATTAGTGGACTCGTGTGCGCCATCTCACCTCAAAGAAGTTTCTCATAGTCGTAGAACAGGATAGCCACTGAGTCAAAGCTGGCTTGCTGCAACTAAACCCCACATTACCCCCTTGATACAAGTGCATGTATGATAGGATCTGATGTAAGTCTTGCTGAGTACATTTGTACTCATGTTGCTTTATTTATGTTTTTGCAGTGGAGACTTCGGTCTTACTAGTTTACGTGGACTTCGACAAGTAGCTTGTACCTCAGCTACGATCTTGATCGGATGTTGTAGATAGTCAGGCTCTTCAGCTTTTTCATTTGTAGATGTCTGTACTTAGACATGTAATGCTTCCGCTTGTTGCTTGTATGCTCTGTATGATGGGTCATGTGACCTCTGTTTGCAATAAATGCTATGATGGCTCTTTGAGCCTTATCTATATGAGTTGTTGAGTTATGTTGTGATGCCATGTTGTACAACACATACTTGCATGTTATGCGTACGTGTAATCTATATTGCTATGTGTGGGATCTGACTATCTAGTTGTTTATCCTTAGTAGCCTCTTTTACCGGGAAATGTCTCCTAGTGCTTGACTTAGCCCTGGTAGCTTGCTACTGCTCTGGAACACTTAGGCTGGCCGGCATGTGTCCTTCTTCGTTCCTGTGTCTGTCCCTTCGGGGAAATGTCACGCGGTGTCTACCGGAGTCCTGTTAGCCTGCTATGGCCCGGATTCTCCGAAGTCCTGCTAGCCCAGTCGCTACAGCCCGAATTCACTCGATGATGACCGACACGTTCGATGCTGAGTCATGTATGCATGTCCCTGTAGGTTAGTGCCACTTTGGGTTCACGACTAGCCATGTCAGCCCGGGTTCTTTGTCATATGGTTGCTAGCGGCACTATCATATACATGTGCCAAAAGGCGCAAACGGTCCCGGGCATGGTAAGGCGACACCCGTGGGAATACCGTACGCGAGGCCGCAAAGTGATATGAGGTGTTACATGCTAGATCGATGTGGCATAGAATCGGGGTCCTGACATCTTTGGTATCAGAGCCGGACTGCCTGTAGGATTACCAAGCCAAACTGGTCGAAGTTGAGTCTAGAAATTCTTTAGTTATATAAGGGAATTGATTGTGGGAAGAAACGTAAGGTTCTTTTTACTCCTTATACCTCATGGCCTTCTGATTTGAGTCATCCTACCTTTCCTACGGGGTTAAGGAACTAGGCTTTCTCTTCCGTCTATCAGGATCACGTGTTACTACTCCATAGTCCCATAGGATTGGTTGATCAGAGTCATATTCCAATTTTCGAGTACTTCTGGTGTAGTCTGTTCAGTATTATCTCAGAACCTTGAGTGGTGATGTTGAGTTGCTATACTATCCCATTTTGGTAGGATGTCTCATTTTGGGCATTCTACTGCCGTTATGCTGCCAGAATTGCCCTAGGAGTTCGAGCAATACTAATTTCCTTGTCCTACATTCCAGAACCTATAGTTGATGATGATTCCGTCCTTGGTTTCGTTTCTCTGGATGTCATCAGATAACCGAAGTTTTGTTGCTCATAGCCAGAAGCGCGGAGACGGTAGGGATGAGGATCCTCTCGACCAATCTTTGTTGACAGACTTGTTATTAGAAATGGAGAGCAACAAGCGTGAGTCTAACCGCTTGTTGGAACGTATCGAGGAGAACACCGCACATCAGTTCAAAGGGTCTGCAACCATTCATGACTTCATTTGCTTGCACCCACCCACCTTTCATCATTCTATTGAGCCATTCGATGCAGATGACTGGCTCCGTAGTATCACTCATAAGGTGCGTTCCGCGAACATAGCTGAAGATGACAAGGTCACTTATGCCACATACCATCTGGAAGGTCCTGCTAGTCTTTGGTGGCAGAACTATGAGGCTATGCTTCCAGCTGGCCAGATTCATACCTGGAGGGATTTCACCGAGGCTTTTCGTGAGCATCACATTCCTCAGGCCCTCATCGATCGCAAGATAGAAGATTGCTATAGTTTCATCCAGAGTAAAATGGCTATTGATGCTTACAGTAGAGAGTTTGAGAACCTCGCCCGCTATGCCACAGAAGAGGTGTCCACGGACGCCAAGAAACAGGCTAGGTTCCGGAAGGGTCTCAACCCCAAGTTGCGTCGTGATCTCCACTTGCACCATTGCAATACATTCCAGGCTCTTGTGAACAAGGCCATTAATGTGGAGACAGCTCAGCTCACTTACGAGGAGTCTCGTAAGCACACCCGTGATTTGGGTTCTTCCTCCGGTTCTAGTTCTCAAAAGCGCCGGATTTGGGTTCCGAACTCCGCTCTTCCACCTAGATATGTATCGAGGCCATCTTATGTGGCACCTCATCCAGTTCAGCAGTATGCTCCACCCAGGCCTATTGGTGGATCGCCTGCCAATGCGGGTCCATGCCCTACCTCCAAGATTTGTTACAAGTGCGGAGAGCCAGGCCATATTGCCCGTCTTTGCACTCAGACCAGTGTTGCTCCACCCCAGCCCGAGAAGTCTGTTGGCCGTGTTAAGCCATCACGCAAGATGATCAGTGCCAAGTCAGCTCACCCTAAATGTGGATGTGTGCATCACGTCTCAACTGAAGACGCTCATGATGATCCAGATGTCCTTCTTGGTACACCCGTTGTCAATTGTCATCCAGTATCGATTCTGTTCGATACTGGAGCGTCTCATTCCTTCATTTCTGAAAGCTATGCCCGCTTGCACGACATGTCATTTTGTGATATGCCCTCCCCACTACTTATTCAAACCCCTGGATCCAAATGGCAAACTTCTAGGATAAGTTATGGCAATGAAATCTATGTTGACAGGCTTGTATTCCTTGCTTCCTTGATACCTCTCAAATCTTCGGATATTAACATCATCTTGGGTATGGACTGGATGACAACTCATCATGCCAAGATTGATTGTGACACCAGGTCTGTTCAGCTTACACACCCATCTGGCAAGATAGTCACTGTCTCCACTAGAGTGGCCAAGCATCAGCTCTATTCACTTAATGCCAGCCCTCTTCCAGACCTTGGAGATATATCGGTAGTCCGTGACTTTCCAGATGTCTTTCCAGAGGAACTGCCAGGGGTTCCACCAGACAGAGATGTAGAGTTCGTCATAGATCTTATCCCAGGAACTGCTCAAATCTCTAGGAGACCTTACAAAATGGCACCCTTAGAACTAGCCGAGCTTAAGAAACAACTTGATGAGTCCTTGCAAAAGGGTTTCATCTGTCCTAGTTCTTCTCCTTGGGCTTGCCCCATCCTCTTCGTCAAGAAGAAGGATGGTACGGACTGAATGGTTGTAGATTATCGTCCCGTTAATTTGGTCACGATGAAGAACAAGTATCCGCTCCCCAGGACCGACGATCTGTATGATCAGCTCACTGGATCCTCAGTCTTTTCCAAGATGGATTTGAGGTTAGGATACCATCAAATCAAGATCAGAAACGGGGACATTCCTAAAACGGCTTTTGTCATTCGTTATGGTCAGTACGAGTACACCGTCATGTCCTTTGGTCTAACCAACGCTCCAGCCACTTTCTCCCGCTTGATGAACTCGATTTTCATGGAGTACTTAGATAAATTTGTCGTGGTTTACCTCGATCATATTCTTATTTACTCTAAAAACGAGGAAGAGCATGCCGAACATCTTAGACTTGTGTTAGAGAAACTCAAAGAGCACCATCTTTATGCCAAGTTCTCCAAGTGTGAATTTTGGTTGCCAGAAGTGACCTACCTAGGCCACGTAATCTCTGGTAAGGGCATTGCTGTCAATCCTGAGAGAGTTCAGGCCGTTCTTGATTGGACTCCACCTAAAACGGTTAAACAAGTTAGGAGTTTCCTTGGTCTAGCATGTTATTGTCGCCGCTTTGTTGAAGACTTCTCTAAAGTGGCCAAACCTCTCATGGAACTTCTCAAGAAAGATAAAAAGTTTGAGTGGTCCCCACAGTGTGAGCACAGTTTTCAGGAACTGAAAAGACGCCTGACTTCTGCTCCCGTACTTGTGCCACCGGATTTCACTAAAGACTTTGTTATCTACTGCGATGCCTCACGATAGGGACTAGGTTGCATTCTTATGCAGGATCGTCATGTGATTGCCTATGCATCTCGATAGTTGCATCCACATGAGGAGAAGTATCCTACACATGATCTAGAGCTTGCAGCCGTAGTCTATGCACTCAAGACCTGGCGACATTACCTTCTTGGTAAACGTTGCGAGATCTACACCGATCACCAGAGTCTGAAGTATATCTTCGCCCAACCAGATTTGAACCTTAGGAAAAGACGTTGGTTGGAAGTGATGTCAGATTATGATCTAGGGATTACTTACACTCCAGGCAAAGCCAATGTCATGGCTGATGCGCTAAGTCGTAAATCCTATTGCAACAATCTCATGTTGCAGCAGGGCCAACCACTTTTCCATGAGGAATTCTATAAGCTTAATCTTCACATTGCTCCTCACGGATTCCTTTCTACCTTGGTGGGGAAACCTACACTTGAGGATCAGATCATTTCTGACTAGAAGTTTGATAGGGGTGTTATCCGCATCAAGAGAAACATTAAAAAGGGTGTTGGTGGAAGTTTCTCTATAGATGATCGAGGTGTTGTGTTCTTCGAGAATCGTTTGGTGGTTCCCAAGAATCAACATCTACGACAACTGATCCTTAAGTAGTCGCATGAATCTCCCCTCACGATTCATTCCGGTAGTACTAAGATGTATCAGGACCTATGCCAGAGGTTCTGGTGGACTAGGATGAAGAGAGAAATCGCTCAGTTTATTGCTAACTGTGATGTTTGTCGTCACGTTAAGGCAGAGCATCAAAGACCTGCTGGCACCCTTCAGCCTTTAGCTATTCCTGAATGAAAATGGGATAAAGTTGGTATGGACTTCATCACTGGCTTTCCTAGGACCAAGAGAGTGAATATTGCTATCTTCGTAGTCATTGATCGTCTCTCCAAAGTGGCACACTTCCTACCTATTCGAGAGAGTATCACTGCTAGTCAGCTCGCTGACTTATATATTTCTCGGATCATATCACTACATGGTGTTCCACTGGAGATCAAATCGGACCGTGGTAGTCTTTTCACTTCTCATTTATGGGAGAGTTTCCAGACTGCCATGGGAACCCATCTTTCCTTCAGTACCACTTTCCACCCTCAGTCGAGTGGTCAGGTGGAAAGGGTCAACCAAATTCTCGAAGACATGCTTAGAGCTTGCGTTATCTCATTCGGTATGGATTGGGAGAAATGTCTTCCTTTTGCCGAGTTTGCTTATAACAATAGCTATCAATCCAGTCTCAAGAAAGCTCCTTTTGAGATTCTCTATGGACGAAGATGTCGAACACCCTTGAACTGGTCAGAAACTGGTGAAAGACAATTCTTTGGACCGGACATAATCCAGGAGGCAGAAGAGCAAGTTCGCATCAATCGTGAGAATTTGAAAACATCCCAGTCTCTTCAAAAGAGTTAGTATGATCATCATCATAAGGATATGACTTATGAAATTGGCGACAAAGCTTACCTTCGGGTTACTCCTTTGAAGGGTACCCATTGTTTCGGTATCAAGGGCAAATTGGCTTCTCGTTACATTGGTCCTTTTCACATTCTCGCTAAACGAGGAGAGGTTGCTTACCAGTTGGAACTACCCCCACATCTTTCTCGAGTTCATGATGTCTTCCACGTCTCTCAACTCAGACGTTGCTTCTCGGATCCCATCCGTGGAGTGGACCATGAAACGCTTGATCTCCAAGATAACCTCACATATCGAGAGTACCCAGTTCGCATTCTTGATCAAACAGAGTGTGTTACCCGACGTTGGAACATCAAGTTTCTCAAGGTTCAGTGGTCACATCATTCTGAGAAAAAAGCTACTTGGGAGCGAGAAGATCGTCTTCGACCGGAGTACCCCGCTTTCTTTCCGTCGACCCCTGAATCTCGGGACGAGATTCTTTCAAGTGGGGGCGAGTTGTCACATCCCTAGATCTGGTATGACCTAGATTAGCTAGTCATGTGTGCATCATGTTTAAATTCCATTTAAATTTGAAATGGGGATTTGTGAAACCCTCGGAATCATTTCTGGAAATGACCTAGTTAAAAATTGCTACAAAAAGGTCCAAGAAAATGTTCATGTTGCTCTATGAAAATATTGGACAGAGATAAAAATCAAACCAATATTTTTAGGAGCCCATAAATATTTATTTTGTGCATTTGGAATTAATTTAGTAATTATTTGCTTCGGATATATATTGTTATATATCTAAAATATTGTCAAAAAATTATGCTAGTTGATGAGGAGCCCTGGAATAATACCACTAGCTCCTGCAAAAATTGGCACAAGGAAATAAAATGGTTTAGTATTTTTATTAAACCAAAACAAATGTCAGAAAATAGAAAACAGAAACAGAAATGAAAAAAAAACTACCCGTGCTTACCTGCGGCCCGGCTCCTGTGCTGGCACAGCACTGTGCATCCCAGCAGCAGTCCAGCTCGCCTCCTCCTTTGTCTTCTTCCTCATGCCTACTGGCACTGAGCGTGTCGCGCGCGTGCTCGCCCGCGGCCACGTCTCCCGCCACCTCCTCGTCTCCCCCTCGTCGCTCTCGCCCCCCAGGACGTCGCCACGACGCCCTGCACCTCTCTCCCTCTCTCTCATTCCTCCCCCTCCCCTGGTCTCTCTCCCATGCGCACGGCCAAACACCACCGTCGCCGCCGCTCGCTGTTGCCGTAGCCACCGCCTCCCCCTCGCCTCTCCGACACGCGCAGGAGCTCCGCCTCCTCGCTCTGAAGCTCCCGGCCAAGCCACGCAAGCCGGAGGACCCTGTGGAGCCATCGCCGTCGCCATCTTCGCCTCCGGTCGTCGGAGATCGTCTTCGCCGCACCGCCGACTCCAGCCCTCCCCCGAGCTCGCTGAAGATGCCATCGAGATGGCTGTGAGGCCCTGACCGTTTCCCCTTGTCGTTTCCCGCGCCATAGCCACAAATTCGAGTGGACCAGAGCTCCGGCCTCCACCGCGAGCTCTGCTCCGGTGAGCTTCGGCAACCCTGCGTCCTCCCGTCGCCTTCGCTGGATGCGGACGAGCCTGGGCTACGCCCTGGTGCTCTCAGCCGTCGCCCCCGTACACCACAGCGCTGCGCCAGCCCTTGGTCGTGCTCTGGCCGCCGCCGTGAGCTCTGCTGCGGCGAGCTTTGGCACCCCTACGGTCTCCCGCGTGTCCCACTGGATGCGTGCGAGCCTGGGCTCCTCAGAGATGGTCTCCGCGGCCCACTTAGTCGCCGGAGACGCGATCCCGAGCCCCTCTGCAGCGTTCGGCCTCGCTGGCGGCTAAACGCCGGTGGGGTTTGACCCCTTTGACCTCGCCAGCCTGACAGGAGGGTTTGGCTCATCAGGTGATTAGCTTAAGCTAATCACCACCTAACCTAACCCCCTGACGCTGATAGTGGGCCCCGGCTCCCCTAATCTTTTAATTAGGTTTAAACTAACCCCTGTTTAACCCCGTGCCACTGACGTGTGGACCCCACACGTCAGGTTTGACCCTGGTCAGCACCAATTGACCTGCTGACATCGTGCTGTTATCATGCTGACGCAGTTATTTATTTTCTGGATTTAAATTAAATCAGGAAATTCCAGGAAATGATATAAACTTCAAAAATTCATAGAAATTCAACCGTAGTTCATATTGAAATAATTTATATATGAAAAATTATCAGAAAAATGCAATCTATCCAGTTGCACTAGTTCCATGCATGGAAAACTAACTTATACCTACTGTATAAGTGAAACACTAAAATGGCATTTATAAAGGGCTTAACTTGGAGTTGCATTTGAATTCTTGGTTCAAATTAACTTCAACCAAATGAATGCTAGCTGCATTAGCTCAAACATCATCACATCTACATGCCATGATCATGCATCATTTTGTTGCATATGCTTGTGTTTTGATTGTCGACACCGTTCCTTCTCGATAGGTCCTGCTCCGGGGGCCATTCCAGAGTACCTGTCTGAGGAGCAGTGCCCCCTTGTTGATCTACCACGCAAGCAAACCCCCTTGTTCATTCCGATACAATCCTACTCTCTCACTCATGCTCTCAGTTATTGTATTAGGACAACAATGATTCAACTGCTACTTTATGCTGCGGTAGTTGAACCCATTCCTCTGCATGACCTGTCATTGCCATAGTAAATAGTTGAAATGCACTAGCATGTGTAGGAGTTGATTGAGCCATGTTGTGTTCCTACCATGTCATGCCTGCTATTGCTTAGAGTTGTGTCAGGTCTGATTCATTGGGAATGAATTGGAGTGTTATGATATGTTCTGGTGCTGAGAGTTAAGTGTGTAAACATGATCTGGTAAAGGTAGCGGTGAGAGACCATGTAGGAGTACATGGTGGGTTGTCTCACTAGAACCGTCATTAAGCACCGAGTTCTGTGTATGTTGTCCAATGACCAGCTACTACCACACATTGGAATGCTTTAGTGCCCCTCTCGACTTATTAACCAACTTGATCTCTGTCCAGGAGTCGCAACTAGTTTCTAGTGTTTTTAGGTAGTGTTAGTAGTCTACAAAGTGGCACCCGGCCAGGTGGGCTTGGGACAAACTAGGCACAAGTGGCACGGTGTACCAAGCGTAGATCAATCCGGCGAGGTGGGCTTGGGAACCCTGCACACATCATTTGGGGGCGTGAGTGAAACCCCGGCCAGACCTCCTTATGGATGGAACCCGAATAGGCGATGAACCTGGACTAGAGTCTTGTGTGGTTAGTCAGGTCATGGCCGACACCCTCGCCAGGCTTCCCCTTGAAGGTTGCTGAGATACATGATGTGTACATGGCCGTAAGTGGCGAGAGCGTGTGTGAAGAAGTACACCCCTGCAGGGTTAACATGATCTATTCGAATAGCCAGGTCCGCGGTTATGGACTTCTTGGATGCTTACGTGGTACATAGACAACTTGAAGTGGATACTCTAAAATGCTCAAGACAAGTGTGAGTGCTATGGATGGCCTTCTCGTAGGGAGACGGGGATGAATCCATAGTAGTGTATTGTGTGGTGATTAGTGGACTCGTGTGCGCCATTTCACCTCAAAGAAGTTTCTCGTAGTCGTAGAACAGGATAGCCACTGAGTCAAAGCTGGCTTGCTGCAACTAAACCCCACATTACCCCCTTGATACAAGTGCATGTATGATAGGATCTGATATAAGTCTTGCTGAGTACCTTTGTACTCATGTTGCTTTATTTATGTTTTTGCAGCGGAGACTTCGGTCTTACTAGTTTACGTGGACTTTGACAAGTAGCTTGTACCTCAGCTATGATCTTGATCGGATGTTGTAGATAGTCAGGCTCTTCAGCCTTTTTCATTTGTAGATGTCTGTACTCAGACATGTAATGCTTCCGCTTGTTTCTTGTATGCTCGTATGATGGGTCATGTGACCCCTATTTGCAATAAATGCTATGATGGCTCTTTGAGCCTTATCTATATGAGTTGTTGAGTTATGTTGTGATGCCATGTTGTACAACACATACTTGCATGTTATGCGTACATGTAACGTGTATTGCTATGTGTGGGATCTGACTATCTAGTTGTTTATCCTTAGTAGCCTCTTTTACCGGGAAATGTCTCCTAGTGCTTCCACTGAGCCCTGGTAGCTTGCTACTGCTCCGGAACACTTAGGCTGGCTGACATGTGTCCTTCTTCGTTCCATTGTCTGTCCCTTCGGGGAAATGTCATGTGGTGTCTACCGGAGTCCTGTTAGCCTGCTACAGCCCGAATTCTCTGGAGTCCTGCTAGCCCAGTTGATACAGCCCGGATCACTCGCTAATGACCGACACGTTCGATGCTGGGTCATGTATGCCTGTCCCTGTAGGTTAGTGCCACTTTGGGTTCATGACTAGCCATGTCAGCCCGGGTTCTTTGTCATATGGTTGCTAGCGACACTATCATATATGTGTGCCAAAAGGCGCAAACGGTCCCGGGCATGGTAAGGCGACACCCGTGGGAATACCGTGCATGAGGCCACAAAGTGATATGAGGTGTTACATGCTAGATCGGTGTGGCACAGAATCGGGGTCCTGACAAAAAGAGGGAGCAAAGCAACCGCGAGTACTCATCCAAAGTACTCGCAAGCAAGGATCTACACTACATATGGATGGGTATATGTGTAAAGAGGCAATATCGGTGGACTGACCTGCAAAATGCCAGAATAAGAGGGGGATAGCTAGTCCTATCGAAGACTACGCTTCTGGCAGCCTCTGTCTTGCAGCATGTAGAAGAGAGTAGATTGAAGTCCTCCAAGTAGCATCACATAGCATAATCCTACCCGGCGATCCTCCCCTCGTCGCCCTGTGGAAAAGTGATCACCGTGTTGTCTGTGGAACTTGTCTGGGTGTGTTTTATTAAGTATCCGGTTCTAGTTGTCATAAGGTCAATGTATAACTTTGGGTCGTCCTTTTACCGAGGGACACGGCTATTCGAATAGATAAACTTCCCTGCAGGGGTGCACCACATAACCCAACACGCTCGATCCCCTTTGGCCGGACACAGTTTCCTGGGTCATGCCCGGCCTCGGAAGATCAACACGTTGCAGCCCCACCTAGGCCTAACAGAGAGGTCAGGATGCCGGTCTAACTCCTATGGTGCAGGGGTCTGGGCCCATCGCCCATTGCACACCTGCATGTTGCATGGGCGGCCGGAAGCAGACCTAGCCTCCCTAATACAAGAGCAGGCGTTCCAGTCCAATCCGGCGTGCGCCGCTCAGTCGTTGACGTCTAGAAGGCTTCGGCTGATACCACAACGTCGAGTGCCCATATCTTTCCCGCGTAGTTGGTTAGTGCGTATAGGCCAGTGGCCAGACTCAGATCAAATACCAAGATCTCGTTAAGCGTGTTATTATGAAGCAACCGCGAACGCCGACCAGGGCCAGGCCCACCTCTCGCCTAGGTGGTCTCAACCTGCCATGTCGCTCCGCCACAAAGATCCACACAGAGGGCCGTCGGGACAAAGGTCCTTTCAGCCCCCAATCCGTGAATCACTCGCGGGCACTCAACGATCCAACCCGACTTTAGTCACCATCTGTATAATATGTATATAGGTATAGTATATACGCGTGATCACCTCCCGAGTGATCATGGCCCAATAGTATAGCAAGGCAGACTGACAAGAATGTAGGGCCAATGATGATAAACTAGCATCCTATACTAAGCATTTAGGATTGTGGGTAAGGTATCAATGACTGTAGCAACAATGACAGGATATGCAACAAAATAGGAGTAACCGAACAGTAACATGCTACACTACTCTAATGCAAGCAGTAGAGAGAAGAATAGGCAATATCTGGTGATCAAAGGGGGGGCTTGCTTGGTTGCTCTGGCAAGAAGGAGGGGTCGTCAACTCCATAGTCGAACTGGGCAGTAGCAACGTCGGTCTCGTAGTCTACCAGAGAGAAGAGGGGGAAGAAACAGTAAGTACAATGCAAACATAAGCATGATGATGCATGACATGACAAGGAGCGGTGTTAGGTGTGCTCTAACGTGGTAGTAGGTGATACCGACGAAAGGGGGAAACATTTGGGAAAGCATCCCCGGTGTTTCGCGTTTTCGGACAGGTGAACTGGAGGGGGAAAGTTGCGTCTTCTCTATGCTAGGGATGTCTGGCGGACGAACGGATTGCGTATCCGGATTCGTCTCGTCGTTCTGAGCAACTTTCATGTACAAAGTTTTTTCAACCGAGCTATGGATTATTTTATATTAATTTTTAAAGTTTTAAATCATTTTTAGAACTTATTTAATTAATTTAATTCAACATTATCTAGAATAGTGTTTGCTGAAGTCATCATGACATCAGCAGTCAACAGAGGTGATGACTAGTTCGCTGACGTGTGGGTCCCGCATGTCATAGGTACAATAACCTAATTAACCTATTAACTAGTTTAATTAGCTAAATAAGTAACTAATGTTTAATTAGTCTAATTAAACATGATTAATTAAGTTAATTAATTAGTTAACACTTTTATTTACTTACTATTTATTTATTTATTTTTAATTTCCTTTTCTATATCCTTTAAAAAAACGTTCTGGGGGTGGGGCCCCTTTGTCATAGGCGGGGGGGACGAGACGACGGCGCCAACACGAGGGCTGAAGTGGCACCAGGTGTGGCGACACATGCGCATGATGGTTGCGGTGGCCCCAGCGACAACGGGGGCTCGCGCCGGGGCCGGTGGAGAGGCTCGGCGCCCACGGGAGCAGGGAAGGCGGGCCAAGCGGATGTGGG
>NC_041391.1:212676294-212759583 GCF_002162155.2 Triticum dicoccoides | reverse complement strand
GGGGGGCTTTCCTGTTACTTTCCTTTTAAATTATTCTTCTTTTGTTTCTTTTATTTTTCTGCTTTAGCTTAGTTTCTTTTCTTTTCAAATCTAGGTTTACAAAATCTACTAACACCTAAATTAGTAATAGTAGTTATTCCTCTGCCACAATTATTTTTGAATATATATATATAAGTGGTTTGCAATAATTTAATCATTTAAGAGACATTCTAATAATTGTTTCAACTACTATTTTACTTATCTTAGAGCATTTAATTAAATTATAAAAATGTGGTTTCTTCATCAAAGTAATATATGGATTATTTGCCGCAAACCAAAAAATTTAGTTTTGACTTTTGAAAACTTTAATTGTCTTAACTTTAATTCGAATCTTGAATTTGAATCCGTTTTGAACTAATGCAAGATCATCCACAGTAACCAAGGTGACGTGGCATCATTAATGCGGGATTACTGTAGCCTAATTATCCGGGCGTCATAGGGGGTGGCCTCCACACCGGCCGAGGCTGGACGGCCAGAAGAGCTCTTGAGAAGTTGCTCTGTTGAGGCCCGGGATGTTGATGCAGACGCGCAGCTCGCCGCTTGCATCCTAAGCAGCAGCTGCATTGAGTGGCGTGGTTTGTCGCTCGCCTTGCATGGCCTGCGCTTCCTGAAGACCTTCGATTGCCTGATGATGAACTCCTGTGCGCTTGGTGCCTTGCACCCTGTGACTTGCTCCTGGAAGCACGCGTTGAAGCATGCCTCCATGTGTTGCCTGAATGCCTCCCTCATGACGCTGGCCAGGTGAGAGGCCTTCCACAGAAGAGCCTCCGAGCCCAACCTAAGGGGGGCGTCGGGTGTGCCTTCCTATTTGAGAGGGAAAGGCTCCCCAGCAGAGGGCGAGGGGCTTGAGTCACGATCTTCAGGCACGCCAGCCTCCTGAGTGCCCCTGAGGGGGAGTTGCTTCTTCTTCTAGGGGCAACCTCAGGGGGAGGGTGACGCCCTCACGATCCGAGTCCTCGAACGCTGCAGCCTGGTAGGTGCACTTGAGGGAGCACACCGCGTCTTTCTCATCGCAGTCAACCGTGATGATGCAATTGCTTCCTGGCATCTTGAAGACGTTGTAGCCGTGATGCGTTGCCGCCATGAATTTGGCGAGGGCTGGGTATCTGAGGCTGGCGTTATAGGGCAAGCGAATGCGAGTGGCGTCAAAGTCGATGAGCTCGGTGCGGCAGCAAATGGGCCAGCATAGGAGCCTCTCCAACAGCACTGACGAGCTCGGCGATGCGGTCCAGCCAATCCCCGTAGAGGTCGTCATTCGGGCAGTAGCATAGAAGCTCACGCGCCATGAGTAGCGCCGACTGCGTGGTCGCCGGCCTCCGACGAGCATGGGAGGACGAAGCAGCGGCT
Organism: Triticum dicoccoides; assembly: GCF_002162155.2. NCBI lineage: Eukaryota > Viridiplantae > Streptophyta > Magnoliopsida > Poales > Poaceae > Triticum > Triticum dicoccoides. The sequence continues at coordinate 212,758,197 of NC_041391.1, read as the reverse complement.
GGGGTCAGTGATGAAGTGGCGGTGTAGCCGTCGTGTCGCACGGAGGGCGGCAACAACGAATCCTGCTGCTCGTGGGCTCCAGGGTCAATGGCAGCGCTGGGCACTGGTGACCAGGAGCGGCGACGAGCACCGTTGCCCGCGGGTGCTGTCTGGGCGACGCGCACGGCAAGGGCTGCCCGGCGCTCGGCACGAACTCGACGAGCGTCCGCCATGAGAACGGTGCAGCGGGGGTGAAACAACATGCAGACAGGAGGCTTCGACACGCCCCCTACCTCGCGCGCCAAATGTCGGATTCCGGGCTCCACAGACCCAAGAAATGGTCGAACTGAGGGGTGTGTGCGAAGAACTCAAACCCTCAAGCCCCCGTCAGGGTATGATGAACACGACAGAGAAAGACAGAGCAGTTTACCTAGGTTCGGGCCACCTTGCGGTTGTCGGCGTTCTGGGAGTGGGGGTCCCCAGAGTTGCCTGCCTGCGGCCTGTGGCGTGGCTCAGGTAGGGGGACCAGTGCGGCCCATCTTCATCGATTCGAGCTCAAGACCCAGGCGAGGGGCCAAGCCTCATAGGGCAGACGACAGGAAGCTTACTCAGGCATAGCCTCGTCAGGGTGGCTCGCGAGGAGGCGGAGAGATCAAGGCGGGGTACCTCACGAGGTACCCATGACGCAAGCCATGACGACCGAGACCAGGCGGGCGCCAGGCGGGCGCCGGCCTGGGCAGTGTCCTTGTTTCCCCTTCGGTGCAAAGGGGCAAGCACAGGCCAAGGCATCAGGCAAAGGTTACCGTTTCGGTGCAACAAGACCAAGACCAGCGAAACGGCAGGGCGGAGGTCATCATGGAGCCCAGGAAGGCGTCATCGTCAGAGCCTTTGGCAGGCGAGGACCAACTTTAGTCAGGATAAGTGTACTAGATGTTCCCCTTCAAAATGGCCAATTGTTGGCGTCCTTCCCGCTCAATATTTGGGAAGGGGACTAGGGCCTTGCTCTATAAATAGGACTAGCCGCTCTCAAGGCAGGGGGATCACCCATTCGAACCCTAGCCAGAGCCACCCATACCACACAAGAACTCCTCCCCTCGCGAGGCTGTTCTCCCTTTGTATTGTTCATCATCAACCCCTGAGGCAATCCACACACCACAAACTAGAGTAGGGTATTACACCACAATGGTTGCCCGAACTAGTATAAACCTTGCGTCCCTTGTGTTGTTCTTCGTGTAGCTTAGATCTCTTGCGAGGCGACGAGACGTGAGCCGGTAGGTGGAGTGATCTCCGCGCGCACCCCAGAGTTCGAACCTCAAGGGTCTGCTGGAACCCGAAATCTGACATTTTGCGCGCCAGGTAGGGGAGTGCCGGAATCACGCTTTCCGCCATCTTGCGTTTCGCTGTCCGTCACACCCATGTCTGACGCTTGTCGAGCCTGCGCCGAGCGCCGGGCTGCCCTCGCCACCCATGTCACCCAGACGGCGCCCGTTGGTGGATGCCCCCGTCGTTCCCCGTCGCCTGCCGCCAACGCTGCCACCGGCCCGGCGGGGAACGAGCAGCAGGCCTCATCCCTGCATCCTTCGGTGCAGCGAGAGGGCCGCACCGCCACCCCATCGCTGACTCGAGCCGTTTCATCGTCCCACGCCCGTCGCGCCCCCGCGGATGCGAACGCCGCGCTACTCTTTGCGCGAGAGCCCCTGCACTACCGTCCTGTCGACGACCTCTATGAGGACTGGCTCGCCCGCATCACCGAGCTCGTCAGCGCTGCAGGGGGCTCTCCTTTTCCCTCTCTCTCTTGCTGCCTCACCCTCCATCCTGCACAGGAGGCGTGGATCAGGAAGTGCCTCCGCCACCTCCTCCCCAAGAAGGCACCCTAGCTCCACGGCGTACGGCTCCGGGACGAGACCCACCGCGTCCGGTGCCCATGCGACAATAAAGGAGCGGCCAAGAGATCCCTCGTCCCCAAGAAGTTGCCCGCGTGCTCCCTAAACCGGCACGTCATGACCGCGCTCCTGCTCCAGCGCGCCAAGACCCCGCGCTGCTCCTGGCGGCAGCGTGTGGACACCTCCAAGATCAAGCCCTTCATCACCAAAGGCCTCCTGTGGCCACTGCGGGCTGCCGTGCCTTCACCGCCGAGCTGCGCAGCATAGCTTGGCCGGCCAAGTTCAAGCCCGATCTGCCTCCATGCTACGACGACATGGCTAACCCCGTGGAGTTCCTCCAGCTCTACGAGCTGGGCATCGGAGCCGCCAACAGGGACAAGAAGGTCATGGCGAACTGGTTTCTGATGGCGCTCAAGGACGGCGCCCGCACCTGGCTCCTGAACCTGGCTCCTGGCACGATTTCCTCTTGGGACGAGATGCGCACCCGCTTCATCACCAACTTCGAAGGCACTCGCGACCGGCCCCCGTACATGAGCAACCTTCGTCGCATCAAGCAATAGCCAGGAGAGATCCTGCAGAAGTACATCCAGCGTTTCAACAACGCTCGCCTCAAGATCCCCCGGCTGACTGAGGAAGCCATCATCTCAGCCTTCTCCGATGGCGTGCGCGACATCAAGATGAAGGAGGATCTAGCAACCCATGAAGACTTGTGCACATCCCTGGAGTTGTTCAACTTGGCGACCAAGTGTGCCAGGGCTGAGGAAGGGCGCCTCTCCCTCCTCGAGCTTCTGGCTGCCGATCCAGAAGAGAAGAAGCCCAAGGTCAAGGACGTGAAGCGCAAGGGGGCTGCTGTGCTTGCAGTAGAGCCAGACACCAAGCGAGGTAGGGATCAGGCTGAGTCATCCAAGGGCAGCCGATACTGCGTGCACCACGACCTCCACACCCACAACACCAACGAATGCCAAGAGCTCAGGACCGTGCGAGATGGGCTTATCGGCCGATGCCCCGAGCACAACGATCGGGGCTATGGCTGAGGAGGAGGAAGAGGCGGAGGATGATGGGAAGACCGTGGCCCTCGCCAATGGTGGCGTGACCAACCTCGCGAGGACCGCTGGCAGGACCAGCCTCGCGAGGGAGGCTGGAGGGATCAGCTTCATGAGGATCGCCCTCAAGGCAATGCAGGCCTCCCTCCTCTGCCACCACCGCCGACGAGGAATGAAGACCATCACCAGGACGAAGGGGCAGGGGGCTTCTAGGAGCCGCGTGCAATCGCTGGCATCCTGGGCGGCGCTCAAGCCCCAACCTCTCAGCCCATCTTCAAACAGTTTGCTGCGAGGTGAATGCTGTCCTCCCCAAGCTTGAAGCCACACGCCCTCTTAGGTGGTCAGCGTGCGCTATCATGTTCAGCTCAGCGGATCAACTCAAGTGCGCAGCCACAGCCGGAGTCCTTCCGATGCTTTGCTTCCAAATCATTAGCAATGTGCAAGTCACCAGGACCCTCATCAATGGCGGAGCAGGACTCAACGTCCTGTCTGTAGAGACATTCAACAATCTCCAAGTGCCATACGATCAGCTTCAGCCAATCAAGCCTTTCTCAGGAGTCACTGATGGTTCCACCGTTCCGATAGGGCAAGTTCGCCTTCTTGTCACCTTTGGGCAGCGCAACAACTACCGCACCAAGCTCATTGACTTTGATGTCGCCCACATTCGCCTGCCATACAATGCCATACTCGGGTACCTAGCTCTGGCCAGGTTCATGGCAGTGACTCATCATGGCTACAATGTCCTCAAGATGCCAGGAAGCGGTGGAGTCATCACGGTGCCTTGTGAGGAGAGGGATGCGGTGTGTACTCTTGAGCGTGCTTTTCAAGCTGCAGCAATCGAAGACTCAGATCATAGGAGCGGAAGACTTCCCGAGGCAGTCCCTAAGAAGAAGAAGGCATCACCCGATCCGAACCCTCGGGAGGCAGGCCTCTCCAATGGCGTTGTGTCAGGATCCGCGCCCGTTCAAGGGGTGCCTCCTTCACTCGCATAGGAAGGCGTGCCCGACGCCCTCCTCGTGCAAGGCTTGGGGGCTCTCTCCTGGAGGGCCACCGACTTTGCCAAGGTCATGAGGGAGGCGCTCGGGCACCACTTGGAGGCGTGTTTCAAAGCACGTTTCCCTCAGGAAGGAACAAGGCAAGGAGGGCCAAGCCCTAGGGAGTTCATCGCGAGAAGCATTCAGGATCTGCAGGAGTCAAGAGTCATGAGTGGCAGCCACCGCTTACCCGCCGTAGCTCCCCATCCAGGTGAGGATGGTGGGCTGCGCGCCTGCATCGACATACCAGGGCTCAACTGAGCCGCATCTCAAGAGCGCCTCTGGCCTTCGCGCGTGGGGCGTTGTGAGGGTCCACCTCACAGCTACGTTCGCATGCCCTTCGGCCTGCCGAACGCAGTTGCCACTCACCAGTGCCTGCTGAGGAGCATTCTGGAGGCTCAGTAGGTCAGGCATTCCACAGTCCTGGCAGAGATGGAGATGGCCCTTGGGGAGCCGCCTGCGCCCATGGAGCCTCCCGAGGCTCCTGGGCCTAGGGGCTCGTAAGGGTCGGTTTCCGCAGTGCACGTCGTCCGCTACTTCAGCATTCCTTTGTCTCCAACATCATTAGGTGACATCCTTCGAGTTTCATTTTCAGCTGGGAGCGTCCTAGGGCTGCATCAATCCTAGGCCGCGTGGGTCCGTCCCTGCGGCATGTATCTCTTTTGTTCATGCCTTTAGGTTAATTTGTTGGGGGCGCCCCTCGGGCAGCATTATCGCCAAGCCACTCGGGCCTGACCCAGCGGCATGTATCTTTCTCGCATTTGACCCACCATGATTATTGCTTAATGCCTCTGACGGCGCCCTTCTTCCCTCATGCCAACCTCTTGCAGGTTAAAAGGGGGGTACCTAAGCATCACGACTCATGAACTCTTACTGGCTCTCCAGCCCTCACCTCCTGGCCTTGTCCACGGCATCGCGACCTAGCGTACCAGCGACGGCTGAGCTTGCTCGAGGGCCTGGACCTGAGGCCGTAGAGCGTTGGCATCCAACCAATTTTGCAGGAGCGCATTACAAATAAAGGCCCAGAGCTAGGCGCAACCAGCCTTGAGGTAGGGCCCCGCGAGTCCCGCGCTGGCTCATGGGTGCCCAGATACACCTCGTCAAGCCCTACCGTGCCAGCCATGTGTCAGGGCGGGGCTGTACACGCCCCGGGGGCTCCTCCCGGAGGGGAGCCCCCTCCCACGCACCAGTGGAAGCACCATGCTCCGCGCTGGCTGACGACACTGTCGAGGAGCGGCTATGCCCATACACATACGGAAGCGCTATGCTCCGCGCTGGTGATAAACAACTGAGGGTGGCCCACGGCCGCATCAACTTCAGGGAGCCTAGAGCTCAGTGTGCGGCCCTATCAGAACGCCTCCCCTCGGGAGTGCCATGCAAGGGGGCTGGGCACGAGGGCTACACCCGGGCCACGCCCGGGCGCACGCCACCTAGCTAGGCCCCTCAAGCCTGGTTTGTCTCGCGCCTCTCCCCGAGCGGAGCCAAGGTACGAAGGCCGTTTGAACGTCAAGGGGGACTCCTGAGCATCGCAACTCAGGAGCCTAACTGGTCACGTAGCCCCTCACTCCTTGGTCTTGTCCTGGTTTCTGGTCGGGGCTAATGGCGGTTGAGGTATGCGCGGGGCCGAGCCTTGCCGACGTAGAACGGTAGATCCACTCCTATGCCACCCCTCCCTACTTGCTGTTTGCACGTCAAGGGGGACTCCTGAGCATCATGACTCAGAAGCCTAACTGTTCACGTAGCCCCTCACTCCTTGGTCCCGTCCTGGTTTCCGGTCGGGGCTAACGGCGGCTGAGGTATGCGCGGGGCCGGGCCCTGCCGACGCAGAACACAGGCAAGTAGGAAGGAAAAGCACAAATCTCAAGGAATTCATAAGCAAATATTATAGTCAATAGGTTGTTTTCACAACGCCAAATAAAAGTTTAAACACCTCCACGAGGCATGATGCATGTTGCAGGAACTAAAACCGGACAGAAGCCGCGGAGGGGTCACTTCCCGGCAGTGTCAACGCTGGTGGTGGAGTTGCGCTGGGCGGCTCCACCCCCCGAAGCCTCAGGCTTGGTAGCATCTCGCCTTGGCTTGGTGCTGAAGGCGCGGAACCTCGCTAGCAGGGCTTCCGCTCGACCTTTCACTACCTCGGCAGCGGCTATGGCAAGCTCGCCGCTCGTAGGCTCCATCAGGTTGTCAAGATCGATGTTGGGGTCGCGAAGATAGACATGGGTGAAGACACGCGCCAGCGCTACAGAAGAAAGGACACGTGCCTCGGCCTCGGCCATGGGGCCAAGGCCATCCGCGACATCTTCAAGTGCGCGGACCAGGAAGGGAAGCAACTTGGCGGTGCCATGCTTGGCGCCAGCTAGCGGCTTTTCCAGGACGCCATCGTAGAGTGTCTGTAGCGAGGCACGAGCCCTCTCCTCCAGCTGCACGAAGGCCACACGGTCCTCGGCCAGGACCCTCGCCTTGCTGTCTAGCATGATTCTCTCCGCCTCCAACGCCTACTCCCGTGTCTCCAACCGACCACAAAGTTCATCAAGCTCGGCGTCTCGGTCCTTGACAGCATCTTCTCGAGTCTTCATCTCCTTCTCCTTCTCCTGGCGGTCACGGACCTCCTTGGTGAGCTCGTCGCGCAGGCCTTGCAGCTCGCTCTCCAGTGCCTTGTAGCGGCCCCGGACATCCTCAGCCTCACCCAAGGCGATGTCGCGAGCAGCCTTGGCTTGGAGGATGGCCTGCTTCTCCTCATCGCAGGCCGTCACGGCCTGGCTCAGCGCCGCTCGGACGGAGGCATCAGAGCGGACCCAGCCAGAGGCCAACTCCAGGCGCCCGACCACCAGGCGAGGGTCGGCGCCCTAGAGATCTTCTCGCAGCCGGTCCAGCTTAGCAGCAGCACGATCCAAGACAGTGGAAGGAGTCGGGGAAACGGCGGTTGGTGGAGTAGGAGGAGAAGACGACAGTGTGATCACAACGTCAAGCGTCGGGACCTTCTGAGCCCCGGCAGCCGCAGCGGTGGCATCGAGCATGGACGCCTCGGGAGTCGCCTGGGCCACGGGGGCTCAGCCCACGCCGGCACGCCCCGCCTGGCCTCGCGAGGATGACCGGGCAGGGGAGGCTTGAGCTTTGCTGCCCCCTTCCCCCGCGGACGGAGGTATTGCCCCAAGAGAGGCCTCTAAGGCCCCTTTCAGCCTTTTCGCTGCAGGCACCGGCCTAGCCGAAGGATGCGGACGTCAAGCCTCAGCAACAGAAGCAGGAAGCAAAATAAAAATCAGGCACTTATTGGTCATCGCTCGCAGACTCAAGCAGCCTCCGGCCGAACTTGAAGCCCGAGAGCCGACTGCTAGGGTCCGCCTCAGGAGACTCGGAGGCAGGGGGCACGTCGGAGGAGTTGAAGCTGGCTTCAGGCTGCCTTGGAGCTGGAGCAAACCCGCGGGGAACCATCCCCATCCTGTCCTTCCTCAGGACTGGGGGCGAGGTCTCCCCGCCTCGCTCATTGCCACCCTCGTCGTCGTCCGGCATGAGGCGGAGGGCGCGGGACCTGCACTGAGGGATGGACTTCCCCGACTCTCTGTCGGTCGCCTCAGAGTCAGGCTCTTCTTCCTCCTCCTCTTCCTCCTCCTTGCTCCCGCTGGAGTTGTCGGAGGACAGGTTCACCATCGCCCGAGCTGCCAGATCCTCGGGAACTTCCGCAGGCACTAGGCCCTCCCTGTTGAAGGTGGGCATGGAGTTCACCACCTGCTCCCAGTCACCATGAAGGAACAGGGGTACGGGAGCACCCTCCAGTCTAACCACGTCTCCAGCGACCAAGGAATGAAGGACCGAGGCCAGATCATCGTCGGCTAAGGCTGCGGAGCTCCGACGGAGGGCGGCATCGGCTTCCTCGAGCCTCCATAGTGGGAGCGAGTGTTCCTGAAGCGGATCCACTCGGTGCTCCAGGAACTCCCTCAGGAGCGTCGCCCCGGTCAGCTTCGCCGCTGCCAGGTTGCCTGGCCTCAGGTCCGTGTCCATCCTCTTCAGCACCGGCTTCACGCGGGGATCGACGAGCTCCGCGCGGGACCAAGCGTCAACGGCCTTAGGCTGCCCCATAGGCAGCACTACCCGAGGGTGGTTCCGCCCAACATCCACCATGACCCACTTGCTCCGGAAGCCTTCGATCCTCTTCCCGGGCTTCGAGATGGCATTGGAGCTGGAGTATGCGACAAAGCTCGCACACGCGGAGATGGGGCCGCGAGAAACCTGAAGGTAAAAGTAATGGAGCAGCAAGGCCACCGAAGGCTTTACCCCAATGTGAGCCTCACAATAATAGGCAAAAATTGCCAGAAGGAGAACAGAGTTGCGGTGGAGGTGCAGAGCCTGCAAGTTGTATTGGCGGAGAACATCAAAGAAGAATTCGGAAAAGGGAGGCACCAGCCTAGCGACGATGGCGCTCACGAAGAGCGGGTAGAAGGTGCTCCCCTAGTCATTAGGCAGGGCGGAGCCGACCTTCAGCATGGCCGCCCCCTCGTTGCCCTGCGGCACCATCATCTGGCGCGTGAGGGTGAGGTTCTTCTCCAACACGTTCGGAGGATCTAGAGCGGGTGAGTACCAGGCCTCGGCCGGAGTCTAGCGAGGCGCCATGGCTTGCTGAAGGTGCGGGATTGAAGGATATCTGGGGGATTTAGGAAGCAAGGAGGAGAGTGAGAAAGGGGATCTGGTACAAATGACTGGTGAAGGAAAAGAAGGTAAGCCTGGCCCGGGGGCACTCTTTTGTCAAGTCACACAGTTGCCGAGGCATCATGGGGAAGTGGGGACGCCCACGTCCAATCAACCGCCACACGGCGCCCAAGGCCGCAGGCTGTTGGGGCCCGCGGCGCTTCGCACTTGCCCCTTTGCTTCTCTGCTAAGCCAAGTCCGGGCGCGCCTTGGGCCCGGGGGCTACTGTCGGCGTTCTAGTAACGGGGGTCCCCAGACTTGCCTGCCTGCGGCCTGAGGCGTGGCTCAGGTAGGGGGCCCAAGTGCGGCCCATCTTCATCGACTCGAGCTCAAGACCCTCGTGAGGGGCCAAGCCTCGCGGGGCGGACGACAGGAAGCTTACTTAGTCACAGCCTCATCAGGTTGGCTCGCGAGGAGGCGGAGAGATCAAGGCAGGGTACCTCACGAGGTGCCCGTGACGCAAGCCATGACGACCGAGACCAGGCGGGCGCCAGGCGGGCGCCAGCCTAGGCAGTGTCCTTGTTTCCCCTTTGGTGCAAAGTGGTCAAGCATAGGCCAAGGCATCAGGCAAAGGTTACCGTTTCGGTGCAACAAGACCAAGACCAGCAGAATGGCTGGACATAGGTCATCGTGGATCCCAGGAAGGCGTCATCGTCACAGCCTTTGGCAGGCGAGGACCAACTTTAGTCAGGATAAGTGTACTAGATGTCCCCCTTCAAAATGGCCAATTGTTGGCGCCCTTCCCGCTCAATATTTGGGAAGAGGGCCAGGGCCTTGCTCTATAAATAGGACTAGCCGCTCTCAAGGCAGGGGGATCAGCCATTCAAACCCTAGCCAGAGCCACCCATACCACACAAGAACTCCTCCCCTCGCGAGGTTGTTCTCCCTTTGTATTGTTCATCATCAGCCCCTGAGGCAATCCACACACCACAAACTAGAGTAGGGTATTACACCACAATGGTGGCCCAAACTAGTATAAACCTTGCGTCCCTTGTGTTGTTCTTCGTGTAGCTTAGATCTCTTGAGAGGCGACGAGACGTGAGCCGGTAGGGGGGGTGATCTCCGTGCGCACCCCAGAGTTCGAACCTTAAGGGTCTGCCGGAACCCGAAATCCGACAGCGGTGTAATATGCTACTCCTGCTTTGTGGTGGATTAGCCTCGCGAGGGGTTGAGGATGAACTAGTACAAGTGGAAGAACAACCTCAGGAGGCATGATCTCGTGATGAGCTCTTGGTGGTTCGATGAGCTGATCACCTGATGAGTCGATCCCTGTCTACGATGTTGGCTAGGCTATATTTATAGTGGCCTTGGTCCTCTTCCTCCAAAACATAGGCGGGAATGGATCCCACAATGGCCAAATTTGAAAGGGGACAAGAAGTACATCTAATCCTGACGAAAGGTGGTCTTCGCCTGCAAAGCCTCTGAATGTGACATCGTGGTGGGCTCAGAGATGACATCCTTCCGGCCGTTCTGGGTCTTGGTCTCGTTTCACACAAATGGCAACCTTTGGTTGATTCCTTGGGACTCCACACCTGCGCTTGCCTCCTTTGCACCAAAGAGGAAACCTGCCGCTTTGCACTCACTGGCGCACGCCTGGCCTTGGTCGTCATGGCTGATGTCATTCCAGCCTCATGAGACTGGGTCTTGCATAGAAATCTCCGCTCTTCTCAGGAGGCCGTCTGAGGAGGCCGCTTCCTCGGGAGAGCTTGATGTCACCCACCTCACGAGGATTGGCCCCTCGTGAGGGTCTTGTCTTGCCGTAGTCAAAGTTGGGCCGTACCAGGCCATTGATGAAGCCACGTCATGGGCCGCAGGTAGGCAGGTCTGGGTACCCTGGTTCCTAGAACACCGACAACCGGTCCATGCACCTCATATCAACCACCTTGGTCCTCCTCCTAAGCTTCTGCTAAATGATTTTCCTAATTGATCAAGGCTTCTACCCACATGATCCAAACAAGCTCACTCCAAGAGAAGAAGTGGACAATCAATACAACCACTCTGCTTTGTTCATTCTTCAAGCCTCTATGCCTCCCGAAGAGCTCGCTCACCTGCGCCCATTCACTCTTGCAAAAGATGTATGGGAACACATTATCTCTTTATATAAGGGAAGCTCGATCATTCAACGCTCCAACTTCGAGTTGATCCTTGATGAGGTCGTTGAGTTTGTGATGAATGAAGATGATGATCCTCGTGAGCTATACTGGAGATTGACAACTCTGGCGGTCTCACTCCAAGATCATGGTAGCAAGAATATGAATGATAGTTGGATCAAGGAGAAGTTCCTCATGGCCATCATTCCATTCAACATGGCCATCACTACTTTAGGATGCTGCTAACACCACACTACAATCAGAGACCCTTCAACGAAACTGTGTGTGATGCATTAATTACAAACGTGATGTAATAAAACCGTCAAAAAAGATTCAAAACTTTTGTGATGGCGGAGACAACAAACACGTTTAAGATTATGGTTGCGTTTGTGATGCGTGGCATATAGTTCACTCGAATGAACTGTTTGCGATGAGCTTAACAACAAAAACAGGCAGCCAGATGAAGGTATGTGCGATATACGGCATACTGTTCACCCAGATGAACTGTTTGTGATTAGGCAACACAACAGAAATGGTCGGGTAGATCAAGGTGTGTGTGTGATTGACGACATATAGTTCACTTAGATGAACTGTATGCGATTAGGAAACACAATAGAAACAGTCAGCCAGATCAAGGTGTGTGTGATTGACAACATACACTTCACAAGGATGAACTGTTTGCGATTAGCCACAACAAACAGAAATAGTTAGACAGATCAAGGTGTGTGTGTGTGTGTGCTAGATGGGCACACATTCTAATTCAAAGAAGCGTGTGCGATGGTAATAACGAGCGTGCACAGCTGATGGAACAAGACGTGTGTTGACATCGCCTAGCATGGTGCACCATATGGTGCAAACGCCACGTACGCGGTCGAGAACGCGTGCCCATGTTACGCCATCCGGGAGTAGTGCCGCACTTTGAAACTAGAACCGTCAATAAATTTTGAGCTTGCGTCCCATCAATTCCAAATTACTACCACGCCATATTTAATTGCAAACCTGTTCGCACCCATCAAAACCTAAATGGATTCCCACTTAGCAGCGTATTAGTACTTAGTTATAAATACTACCTGCTCCAAGATGACTGCGCATTCCTCCTCAACTTCTCATCCACAAAAACAAACAAGTCTTTCATCGTCGTTTGCTTGCGTCTGCCTTGGCCCGCATGAGTTCTCGGTCGAGAAATTACTACTAAGGGGGAGAGGCGAGCATGGAAGCGAAAGCATGAGAGATATCCTGCCTCGCCGCGAAAGTAGCTGACATGTCCCACCGTGCCTCCGTAGCAGCACAGAGGTCCTGCCACAGCTCCGGAGCAGCACAGAGGTCCCACCACACCGTTGATGCAGCAGATTGGTCCGGCCGCGCTGCGGAAGCAGCAGAGATGTCTCACTGCGCCAGGAATGCAGCAGAGAGGTCCTCCCGCGCCGCGGCGGCCTGGGATAATGTCTCGTGGGTAGGTGAGGACTCTCATAGGTGCGTGTGTGCTATGCTCGATGACCTGATGGATCGGATCTCCGGCTGGATGAAGCTGCAGGACGAGATGAATGCCTTGTTTAAAAATGCTATCGGCGTCATCCGGGGACTATGGGTGGACAAGGCAAAGCTCCGCACTGAGCACAACCTGCTGAGGGCAAACGCCGCCAGAAGGGCGAAGCAGCACGAGGAGACCATTGCCTTGTAGAAGAGGATGGGCGTCATTGTCAAGAAACTTATGGACGAGAATGCCATGCTTCACAACGAGCGCGAAAGGCCGGTGGAAGAATCCGGGGATGCTGTCAAGTAGCGTATGGAGGACATGAAAGAGTTCATCGCCGCTCACTGCAAGAACTAGTCTTTGCGGCCTGCAGCAATGCATCAAGAAACTAGAGATCAGCAAGCCAGGTCGTTGTCCATGTCTTCCTTCTTCTTTTACCCTTGTGTATTTAAGGCGTTGCCGCAGGTGGCATTTTTAATTATCTTCCTAAATATGTAAGACAGATATTATTCACTGTCTTCATCCTTATATATTCATATTAGTCTTTCTATAAGTCGTAGTCGATGCTATATATTTCCATCATATCTTACATCAATACCTATGCAAATTTTGTTTTTAGATTTTCATTTCTCTCTCTTAAATCTCAGTCGAGTGAGACACATACATGCCATAAACACATGGGCTCGGGCACTATTAATGGAGATGTTGGGAGAGAGGTGGACGGCAGATGGAGGTCAAATGGCTCTCCTCCCCATAAGCACGTGCAGGGGTCTGATCTCACACCTCCCGTACTCAAATAGCTACCCCACATGGCACCTCCTAGCCAATAAAAAAAGGGGACGCGTGGCGGCACATAAATGGTAAGTAGAACACCCACTGTTTCAATAATACTTGTGTTTCCGATTGTAACGTGACAACACTTGTTCCAAAATGATTTCGTTGGTTGTTAATGTGTGCGCCTTTGCAAACTGGATAAAAAATTACCACAACATGTTGGTGCCATGTCATGACACCATGCCAAGTTTCATGATTTTCTGGCGAGTTTGGATTTACATGAATTTAAAAACCAAGTTTCTCGATGTTTCCGGCAGAGCCACGATGCCCAGATGTTTGAATTCCACTCCCATTTCTTGCACGGGACCTAGAAATTCACCCAAGGACACATAAATGATTTTGAACCAACTTTGGTGCACTGGAGCATGTGCTTGTAGTTCAAATTTGAATTGTGCGCATTAAATGCCTTGAAACTCAATTAATGTATAAGAAGGCCAAACGAACCCGAAATAATTCTAAAATTAGCATGAAACTCCTATTGGTCTATGTTGCCTCTAGAAAAAAATCAAGGCGGGAAAAGTCAGTGTATGTCGTTTCTCACACGGAGGTGGCACGCTCCCTCTCGGAACCACGAACCTTCTTGAGAGAAGCTCCGGTTTGCAAGAAGCTTATACCAAAGCTTGTCCCAATTCGGCCACAAAAAATATCACAACATGTTGGTGCCATGTCATGACACCATGCCAAGTTTCATGATTTTCATGCGTGTTTTGGATTTACAGGAATTTCAAAACCAAGTTTCTCAATGTTTCCGGCCGAGCCACGATGCGTAGATGTTTGGGTTTGATTCCCATTTCTTGCATGGGACCTAGAAATTCACCCAAGGACACACATGTGATTTTTCAACCAACTTTGGTGCACTGGAGCATGTGCTTGCAGTTCAAATTTGAATTATGCACATTAAATACCAGAAACTCAATTAATGTATAAAAAGGCCAAAACAAACCTGGAATAATTCCAAATTTTAACACGAACTCATATAGTTCTATCTTGGCTCTATAAAAAATTCAAGAGGGGGGGCAGCGTATGTCATTCACACACAAAGGTGACACGTTCCCTCTCGGAACCATGAGCCTTCTTGAGAGAAGCTCTGGTTTGCAAGAAGCTTATACCAAAACTTGTCCCAATTCAGCCAAAAAATTTACCACAACATGTTGGTGCCTTGACATGACACCATGCCAAGTTTCATGATTTTCATGTGTGTTTTGGATTTACAGGAATTTAAAAACCAAGTTTCTCAATGTTTTCGGCCGAGCCACGACGACCAGATGTTTGAATTTCATTCCCATTTCTTGCACGCGACCTACAAATTCACCCAAGGACACACATGTGATTTTTCAACCAAGTTTGGTGCACTTGAGCATGTGCTTGTAGTTCAAATTTGAATTATGCACATTAAATGCCCAAAAACTCAATTAATATATAAAAAAGTCCAAACAAACTCGGGATAATTCCAAATTTTAACACGACACTCATATAGTAATATGTTGGCTCTGTAAAAGAATCAAGAGGGCGGGGGGCAGCGTATGTCATTTCTCACACAAAGGTGACACGTTCCCTCTCGGAACCACGAGCCTTCTCGAGAGAAGCTCCAGTTTGCAAGAAGCTTATACCAAAGCTTGTCCCAATTTGTCCAAACAATTACCACAGCATGTTGGTGACATGACATGACACCATGCCAAGTGATGACCCACAAGTATAGGGGATCTATCATAGTCCTTTTGATAAGTAAGAGTGTCGAACCCAACGAGGAGCAGAAGGAAATGACAAGCAGTTTTCAGCAAGGTATTTGCTCTAGGCACTGAAATTATCGGTAACAGATAGTTTTGTGATAAGATAATTTGTAACGGGTAAAAAGTAACAAATGTAACAAAATGTGCAGCAAGATGGCCCAATCGTTTTTATAGCAAAGGACAAGCCTGGACAAACTCTTATATAAAAGCAAAGTGCTCCCGAGGACACATAGGAATTGCTGGCAAGTTAGTTTTCATCATGCTCATATGATTCGCATTTGTTACTTTGATAATTTGATATGTGGGTGGACCGATGCTTGGGTGATGTCCTTACTTGGACAAGCCTCCCACTTATGATTAACCCCTCTCGCAAGCATCCGCAACTATGAGAGAATAATTAAGATAAATCTAACCATAGCATGAAACATGTGGATCCAAATCAGCCCCTTACGAAGCAACACATAAAGTAGGGTTTAAGCTTCTGTCACTCTAGCAACCCATTATCTACTTATTACTCCCAATGCCTTCCCCTAGGCTCAAATCATGGTGAACTGTCATGTAGTCGACATTCACATAACACCACTAGAGGAAAGACAACATACATCTCATCAAAATATCGAATGAATACCAAATTCACATGATTACTTATAACAAGACTTCTCCCATGTCCTCAGGAACAAAACTGACTACTCACAAAGCATGTTCATGTTAAAAATAAGAGGGGTATTGAATATCATTAAGGATATGAACATATGATCTTCCACCAAATAAACCAACTAGCATCAACTACAAGGAGTAATCAACACTACTAGCAACCCACATGTACCAGTCTGAGGTTCGGAAGCAAAGTTTGAATAGAAGAGGCGAACTAGGGTTTGAGAGGAGATGGTGTTGGTGAAGATGTTGATGGAGATTGACCCTCCCTTGATGAGAGGATCATTGGTGATTATGGTGTCTTCGATTTCCCCCTCCCAGAGGGAAGTTTCCCTTGCAGAATCGTTCTGTCGGAGCTCTAGATTGCTCCTGCCCAGGTTCCGCCTCGAGACGGCGGTACTTCATCCGGAAAGCTCTCCCTTTATTTTTTTTCTAGGTGAAAAGCCTGCATAGAGCACAAGATGGGCACCAGAGACATGCCAAGGGGCCCACAAGCCCTGGGGGTAGGGCAGGCCCCCAGGCTTGTGGCTACCTGGTGGGTCCCCTCTGGTAGTTTATTCGCCCAATATTTTTTATTCATTCCAACATAATTCTCTGTAAAGTTTCTGGACATTTGGAGGTGTGCAGAATATGTATCTCATATTTGCTCCTTTCTGGTCCATAATTCCAGCTGCCGGCATTCTCCCTCTTCATGTAAATCTTGTAAAATAAGAGAGAAAAGACATAAGTATTGTACCATAATATGAAATAATAGTCCATAATGCAATAAATATTGATATAAAAACATGATGCAGAATGGACGTATCAACTCCCTCGAGCTTAGACCTCATTTGTCCTCGAGCGAAAGTCGAGATCGATAATCATGTCCAGATGTTTTGAGATAGAGGTGTCGATAAAATAAAATACGGACTTGAGGGCATCATGATCATCTTTAGAACAACAATATCTTGTCATATAACTTCTTATGCTACAGTGATAATTCATTCACAAGGTAAAGTACGAATCAAAAACTTTATTGAAAACCAACAAACTATGATCTCAGTCATTGAAGCAGTTGAAATTTATCATAACATTGGAAAGAGTGAATATAAGAGCTTGTCTAGGAAGGCCACATACTCAATTGATACGTCTCGAACGTATATATAAATTTTGATTGTTCCATGCTATTATATTATCTGTTTTGGATGTTTTGTATGTATTAATATGCTATTTTATATTATTTTTGGGACTAACCTATTAACCTAGAGCCAGTGCCAATTTGTCCTTTTTCCTTGTTTTTTAGCCTCGCAGAAAAGGAATACCAAACAGAATCCAAACGGAATAAAACCTTCGCAATGATTTTTCTTGGACCAGAAGACACCCAGGAGACTTGGAAACCAAGTCAGAAGAGCCACGAGGCGGCGACAATGCGGGAGGGCATGCCCCTACCTTGTGAGCCCCTTGGTGACCCCCTGACCTAGATCTTCCTCCTATATATTCACATATATTCCCAAACCACCAGAGGCATCCACGAAAACACTTATCCACCGCCGCAACCTTCTGTTCCCATGAGATCCCATCTAGGGCCTTTTCTGGCATCCTGCCGGAGGGGGATTCAATCACGGAGGGCTTCTACATCAACTCTATTGCCCTTCCGATGAAGCATGAGTAGTTTACCACAAACCTACGGGTCCATAGCTAGTAGCTAGATGGGTTCTTCTCTCTCTTTGATTCTCAATACCATGTTCTCCTCGATGTTCTTGGAGATCTATCTGATGTAATCTTCTTTTGCGGTGTGTTTGTTGAGATCCGATGAACTGTGGATTTATGATCAACTTATCTATGAATATTATTTGAATCTTCTCTGAATTCTTATATGCATGATTGGATATCATTGTAATTCTCTTCGAACTATTGGTTCTAGATTGGTTTTTCTTGCAATGGGAGAAGTGCTTAGCTTTGGGTTCAATCTTGTGATGTCCTTCCCAGTGACAGTAGGGGCAGCAAGGCACGTATTGTATTGTATTGTATTGTTGCCATCGAGGATAAAGAGGTGGGGTTTACATCATATTGCCTGAGTTTATTCCTCTACGTCATGTCATCTTACTTAAAGCGTTACTCTGTTCTTCATGAACTTAATACTCTAGATGCAGGCACGAGTCGATCGATGTGTGGAGTAATAGTAGTAGATGCGGGCAGGGGTCGGTCTACTTGACATGGACGTGGTGCCTATTTCATAATCATTGCCTTGGATATCGTCATAACATTGCACTTTTCTATCAATTACTCGACAGTAATTTGTTCACCCATCATATTATTTGCCATCTTGAGAGAAGCCCCTAGTGAAACCTATGGCCCTCGGGTCTATTTTCCATCATATTAGTTTCCGATCTACTATTTTCCATCATATTAGTTTCCGATCTACTATTTTACAATCTTTTACTCTCAGATCTATAAACTAAAAAACCCAAAACTATTTTATCTTTTGTTTATCTATCTCTATCAGATCTCACTTTTGCAAGTGACTGTGAAGGAATTGACAATCCCTTTATCGCGTTGGGTGCAAGTGTTTGGTTGTTTGTGCAGGTATTGGTGACTTGTGCATTATCTCCTACTGGATTATACCTTGGTTCTCTAACTGAGGGAAATACTTATCTCTACTTTGCTGCATCACCCTTTCCTCTTCAAGGGAAAACCAACACAAGCTCAAGAAGTAGCAGGAAGAATTTTTGGCGACGTTTCTGGGGAGATCTACGCCAAGTCAAGACATACCAAGTACCCATAATAAAACTCTCATCCCTTGTATTACATTATTCATCATTTGCCTCTCGTTTTCCTCTCGCCCACTTCTAAAATGATTTTTGAAAATATTCGCCCTTTTCTTTGCCCTTCTTCCATTCGTCTTTTCGTTTGCTTTTTGTTTGCTTGTGCGTTAGATTGCTTGCTTTGTCACGATAATTCATGAGAATACCAAATTGTGTGATTTTTCCAATACTAATAATAATGATTTTATTAGTACTCCGATTGCTCCCTCCACTAGTGCGGAATCTTGTGAAATTAATGCTGCTTTGTTGAATCTTGTTATGAAAGATTAATTTTCGAGCCTTACTAGTGAAGATGCCGCATCCCATCTAAACAATTTCGTTGATTTGTGTGATATGCAAAAGAAGAAAGATGTGGATAATGATATTGTTAAATTGAAGATATTTCCATTCTTACTTCGAGATCGTGCTAAAACTTGGTTTTCATCTTTACCTAAAAATAGTATTGATTCATGGAATAAGTGTAAAGATGCCTTTATTTCTAAATATTTTCCTCCCACTAAGATCATCTCCCTTAAGAACGAGATTATGATTTTTAAGCAACTTGATCATGAACATGTTGCACAATCTTGGGAGAGGATGAAATTGAAGTTACAAAATTGCCCTACTCATGGTTTGAATTTGTGGATGATTATACAAAAAAATTATGCCGGATTGAATTTGCTTCTAGAAATCTTTTAGATTTGGTTGCGGGAGGTACTTTTAGATTTTGCATGCGATTGAAGAGATTAATGTTTTGAGTGGAAAGATGGATGAACTTGTGAAATTATTTGCTAGCAAGAGTGATTCTATTGATCCTAATGATATGCCTTTGTCTACTTTGGTAGAAAATAATAATGAATCTATGGATGTGAATTTTGTTGGTAGGAACAATTTTGGCAATAATGCGTATAGAGGTAATTTTAATCCTAGGCCGTTTCCTAGTAATTCCTCTAATAATTATGGTAATTCCTACAACTTTTCTTATGGAAATTATAATAAGATATCCTCTGATTTTGATAATAGTGTTAAAGAATTTATGAGTTCACAAAAGAATTTTAGTGCCCTGATTGCAGAAAAATTGCTTAAGATTGATGATTTGGCTAGGAATGTGGATAGAATTTCTCTTGATGTTGATTCTTTGAAAATCACCCAAGCATGATATCAACGAATCTCTAAAGGCTACGAGAATCTCCATTGATGAGTGCAAAGAAAGAACCGCTAAGAGGCGCGCTAAACGAGATTGGTTTGTAAAAGTGTGTTTTTCTAGTTTTCGTGAAAATAATGATAAAGATCTTAAAGTGATTGATGTGACTCCTATTGACTCTTTGTTTTCCAATATTAATCTTGATAAATATGGGACTGGAGATGAGTCAACTTTAGTTAAAAGGCATCCCAATGATTTGGAGTTTTTAGATCTTGATGCAAAAATTGATAAAAGTGGGATTGAAGAGGTCAAAACTTTAAGTAACGATGAACCCTCTCTTTTGGATTTCAATGAATTTAATTATGATAATTGTTCTGTAATAGATTGTATTTATTGTTGCAATCCATGTTGAATTCTCCTCATGCTTATAATCAAAACAAAGCTTTTACTAAACATATCGTTGGTGCTATGATGTAATCTTTTGAAGAAAAGCTTGAATTGGAAGTTTCTATCCCTAGAAAACTTTATGATAAGTGGGAACCTACTATTAAGATTAAGATTAAATATTGTGAGTGCCATGCTTTGTGTGATTTGGGGGCTAGTGTTTTCCATGATTCTAAAAACTTTATGCGATGTGCTAGGTTTCCGTGAATTTGATGATTGTTCCTTAAATTTGCATCTTGCGGATTCCACTATTATGAAACCTATAGGAAGGATTGATGATGTTCTTATTGTTGCAAATAGCAATTATGTGCCCATAGATTTCATTGTTCTTGATATAGATTGCAATCCGACATGTCCAATTATTCTTGGTAGATCTTTCCTTAGAACAATTGGTGCAATTATTCATATGAAAGAAGGGAACATTAGATTTCAATTTCTGTTAAGGAAGGGCATGATTCACTTTCCTATAAAGAAAATTAAGTTGCCATATGAATCTATTATGAGAGCTACTTATGGATTTCATACCAAAGATGACAATACCTAGATCTATTTGTGTTTTTATGCCTAGCTAAGGGTGTTAAAACTAGTGCTTGTTGGGAGGCAACCCAATTTTTTTTCGCTCTTTGCTTTTTGGTCCTGTTTTTCAATAAATAATTCATCTAGCCTCTGGTTAGATGTGTTTTTGTGTTTTAATTTGTGCTTGTGCCAAGTAAGACCTTTGGGATGGCTTACGATGATATTTTTGTTGCTAGCAACCCAATTTTATTTTTTCCCTTTTCTTTTTGGTCCTATTTTTCAATAAATAATTCATCTAGCCTCTGGTTAGATGTGTTTTTGTGTTTTAGTTAGTGCTTGTGCCAAGTAAGACCTTTGGGATGGCTTATGGTGATAGTTGTTTTGATCTTGCTGAAAAACAGAAACTTTTGCTCCCAAGAAAATAATTTTAACTTTTTACAGAAGCGTGATTTTGAGCTGATTCTTTTTTCACAAGATTGGTACACATATTTCCCAGGTTGTCCTAATTTATCATAATTATTGGAGTTATAGAAGTATCCAAAGTTTCCTGATTACTACAGGTTGTTCTGTTTTAAACAGATTCTGTTTTGTATTTGTTGTTTGCTTATTTTGATGAATCTATGGGTAGTATCAGGGGGGGGGGTATGAACCATGGAAAAGTTGGAATGCAGTAGATATTACACCAATATAAATAAAGAATGAGTTCACAAGTGGTGATTTATTTTCTTATACTAACGGATCTCATAAGATTTTCTATTGAGTTTTGTGTTGTGAAGTTTTCATATTTTGGGTAAGGATTTGATGGACAATGGAATAAGGAGTGGCAAGAGCGTAAAATTCGGTATGCCCAAGTAAACCCAAGGTAATATTAAAGAACAACCAAAAGCCTAAGCTTGGGGATACCCCGAAAGGCATCCCCTCTTTCGTCTTTGTCTATCGGTAACTTTACTTGAGGCTATATTTTTATTCACCACATGATATGTGGCTTGGAGCGTCTTTTATGATATGAGTCGTTACATTTTAGTTTTCCACAATCATCATTGTTGTACACACTTTTTTAGAGGGACACACATGAATCGTGATTTATAGAATACTCTATGTGCTTCACTTATATCTTTTGAGCTAGACAATTTTGCTCTAGTGCTTCACTTATATATCTTTAGAGCACGGCGGTGGCCTTATTTTGTAGAAATTATTGAGCTCTCATGGTTCACTTATATTATTTTGAGAGTTTCTCTAAACAGCGTGGTAATTTGCTTTGGTTATAAATTTAGTCCTAATACGATATGCATCCAAGAGGGATATAACAAAAAACTTTCATATAAAGTGCATTGAATACTAAGAGAAGTTTGATTCCTTTTGATTATTTTGAGATATAAATATGGTGATATTAGAGTCATGCTTGTAAGTAATTGTGGATTGGTATAAATACTTGTGTTAAAGTTTTTGATTCTCGTAGCATGCACGTATGGTGAACCGTTATGTGATGAAGTCGGAGCATGATTTATTTATTGATTGTCATACTTTGTGTGGAGGTCAGGGTCGCGCGATGGTTAACTCCTACCAGCCCTTCCCCTAGGAGCATGCGTGTAGTACTTTGTTTCGATAGCTAATAAATTTTTGCAATAAGTATGTGAGTTCTTGATGACTAATGTTGAGTCCATGGATTATACGCACTCTCACCCTTCCACCATTGCTAGCCTCTCTAGTAGCAGGCAAATTTTGCCGGTACCATACACCCACCATATACCTTCCTCAAAACAGCCACCATACCTACCTATTATGGCATTTCCATAGCCATTCTGAGATATATTTCCATGCAACTTTCCACTGTTCCGTTTTAGTATGACATGTTCCATCATTGTCATATTGCTTTGCATGATCATGTAGTTGACGTAGTATTTGTGGCAAAGCCACCTTTCGTAATTCTTTCATACATGTCACTCTTTAGTCATTGCACATCCCGATACACCACCGGAGGCATTCATATAGAGTCATACCTTTGTTCTAGTATCGAGTTGTAATTTTTGAGTTGTAAGTAAATAAAAGTGTGATGATCATCATTATTAGAGCATTGTCCCATGTGAGGAAAGGATGATGGAAGATATGATTCCCTAACAAGTTGGGATGAGTCTCTGGACTTTATGAAAAATAAAAGAGGCCAAAGAAGCCCAAATAAAAAAAGAGGCCAAAGAAGTCCACCGAAAAATGAGAGAAAAGAGAGAAGGGACAATGTTACTCTCCTTTTCCACACTTGTGCTTCAAAGTAGAACCATGATCTTCATGATAGAGAGTCATATATTTTCACTTTCATATACTAGTGGGAAATTTTCATTATAGAACTTGGCTTGTATATTCCAATGATGGGCTTCCTCAAATTTCCCTAGGTATTCGTGAGCAAGCGAGTTGGATACACACCCATTTAGTTTCTTTTTGAGCTTTCATACACTTATAGCTCTAGTGCATCCGTTGCATGGCAATCCCTACTCACTCACATTGATATCTATTGGCGGGCATCTCCATAGCCCGTTGATACGCCTAGTTGATGTGAGACTATCTCCTTCTTTTTGTCTTCTCCACAACCACCATATTCTATTCCACCTATAGTGCTATGTCCATGGCTCATGCTCATGTATTGCGTGAAAGTTGAAAAGGTTTGAGAATACTAAAGTATGAAACAATTGCTTGGCTAAAATTGGGGTTGTGCATGATTTGAATACTTGTGTGATGAAGATGGAGTATAGCCACACTATATGATTTTGTAGGGATAACTTTCATTGGCCATGTTATTTTGAGAAGACATAATTGATTTATTAGCATGCTTGAAGTATTATTGTTTTTATTTCATTATTAAACTCTTGTTTTCAATCTTATGGATCTGAACATTCATGCCACAATAAGGAAAATTACATGGATAAATATGTTAGGTAGCAATCACATCAAAAATTCTGTTTTTATCATTTACCTACTCGAGGACGAGCATGAATTAAGCTTGGGGATGCTTGATACGTCTCCAACGTATTTATAATTTTTTATTGTTCCATGCTATTATATTATCTGTTTTGGATGTTTTATATGCATTAATATTCTATTTTATATTATTTTTGGGACTGACCTATTAACCTAGAGCCCAGTGCCAGTTTATGTTTTCCCTTATTTTTGAGCCTCACAGAAAAGGAATACCAAACGGAGTCCAAATTGAATAAAACCGTCGCGATGATTTTTCTTGGACCAGAAGACACCCAGGAGACTTGGAGACCAAGTCAGAAGAGCCACAAGGCGACAACAAGGGGGGAGGGCGCGCCTCCCTACCTTGTGGGCCCCTCGGTGACCCCCTGACCTAGATCTTCCTCCTATATATTCACATATATTCCCGAACAACCATAGGCATCCACGAAAACACTTTTCCACCGCCGCAACCTTCTGTTCCCATGAGATCCCATCTAGGGGCCTTTTCCGACATCTTGCTGAAGGGGGATTCGATCACGGAGGGCTTCTACATCAACTCTATTGCCTTTCGATGAAGCGTGAGTAGTTTACCGTAGACCTACAGGTCCATAGCTAGTTGCTAGATGGCCTTTTCTCTCTCTTTGATTCTCAATGCCATGTTCTCATCGATGTTCTTGGAGATCTATCCAATGTAATCTTCTTTTGCGGTGTGTTTGTCAAGATCCAATGAATTGTGGATTTATGATCAACTTATCTATGAATATTATTTGAATCTTCTCTGAATTCTTATATGCATGATTTGATATCTTTGTAATTATTTTCAAACTATTGGCTCTAGATTGGTTTTTCTTGCAATGGGAGAAGTGCTTAGCTTTGAGTTCAATCTTGCGGTGTCCTTTCCCAGTGACAGTAGGGACAGCAAGGCACGTATTGTATTGTTGCCATCGAGGAGAAAAAGATGGGGTTTACATCATACTGCTTGAGTTTATTCCTCTACATCATGTCATCTTACTTAAAGCATTACTTTGTTCTTCATGAACTTAATACTCTAGATACAGGCTTGAGTCAGTCGATGTGTGGAGTAATAGAAGTAGATGCAGGGAGGAGTCAGTCTACTTGACACGGACGTGATGACTCTATTTCATAATCATTGCCTTGGATATCGTCATAACTTTACACTTTTCTATCAATTGCTCGACAGTAATTTGTTCACCCACTGTATTATTTGCCATCTTGAGAGAATCCTCTAGTGAAACCTATGGCCCCCGAGTCTATTTTCTATCATATTAGTTTCTGATTTAGTATTTTCCATCATATTAGTTTCCGATCTACTAATTTGCAATCTTTTACTTTCAGATCTATAAACCAAAACCCCCCAAAATATTTTATATTTTGTTTATCTATATCTATCATATCTCACTTTTGCAATTGACCGTGAAGGGATTGACAACCCCTTTTTCGCGTTGGGTGCAAGTGTTTGATTGTTTGTGTAGGTATTGGTGACTTGTGCGTTGTCTCCTACTGGATTGATACCTTGGTTCTCTAACTGAGGGATATACTTATCTGTACTTTACTGCATCACCCTTTACTCTTCAATGGAAAAACCAACACACGCTCAAGAAGTAGCATCAATCATCTTTTAGTATTTCAGAATTGCTAACACTCACACAATACTTATGAGATGAAAGCCTTAATCGGACACAGAGAAATATAGGGGCTTATAACTTTGCCTCCCAACCTTTTACCTCTAGGGTAATTTCAACAATAATAATTTATGATCACCTACATCCGAGTGGATATATGTGTCTAGTCTTTCCCTAACACATAATGCTTGCCAAAAGAAAAAGGCGAAATATGGGGAATAGTGATGGTCACCATGACTCTTGCATAAAGGTAAGTACTAAAAAGTAAAAGATAGGCCCTTCACAGAGGGAAGCAGAGGTTGTCATGCACTTTTTGGTTGTATGCACAAACTCTTAATGCAACAAAACGTCACTTTATATTGTCGCTTGTGATAGAAAACTTTATTATGAAATGCGTCACTCTTATTTCTTCCCCATCACAAGTTCGTATAAAATTTATTTTCCGCACACTAATAGATCATACATGTTTAAAGAGCAATTGTTATTTCTTGCACCGATGACAACTTACTTGAAGGATCTTACTCAATCCATAGGTAGGTATAGTTGACTCTCATGGCAAAACTGGGTTGATGGTGTATGGATGCACAAGTAGTATCTCTACTTGGTGCAAGATTTTTGGCTAGTATTGGGTGGAAGCAAGCATCACATGTTAGAGGATCCATGACAATATAACTTCTATTCAGAAAAAAGCAAACAGAAATCATTATGTTTCCTTCCTTGTCCAACATCAACTTCTTAGCATATACTATTTTAATGAGTGCTCACAATCATAAAAGATGTCCAAGATAATATATTTATTAGTGAATCTCTATTTCTTTATTACTTCCTTTCAATTGCAACAATGACCAAAACTATGTTTGTCAACCCACAACAAGTTTCAATCCTCATACTTCTTATATGTGAAGTCATCACTCTCCATAATATTATTATATAATATTTTTATTTCTTTTATTCTTTTTCTTCTTTTCTCAAGATTGAAGCAAGAAAGCAAAGCCCTTACTCAAAACTATTATTTATTATAACTCTCACACTCGATTACATAGATGGATCATGAAGCATAACTAAAAGACTAGATCAACTAAAACTTTTATTTTACTAGATCAAGTTATAACCAAAAGGATCGAACTAAGAATAATGATAAAGGTAAAGATGTGACGGTGATAAGATACCGGGGTACCTCCCCCAAGCTTGGCAAAAGCCAAGGGGAGTGCCCATACCCATGTACTCAAGTCTCCTTCTTCGGAGGTGGTGGTGGTGATGAGGTTGATGATGTGTCTGTCAGTTTCAGTAAGATGCCCTTCGGATCCTATAATTCTTGGAGCACACGTTGGATGGAATTTCCTCCAAAATATGCTTTTTTCAGGCCACCATGAACTTTTCCCTGCATTGCTTTCACTTGGACAGGATATATCCTAATTGGAGGGTTATATGTGTACGAGGGGTGTTCTCCACTCCATAGTTATGAACTAGATTATAAAAGTTGTTCCAATGTAACCTGTGGAAGGACCACCTAGGTGGAAGTCCTTCTTGTATCTCTTGGCCTTCATGGTTGCTTGTAGTCCCTACTGCTTGATGGGGATTTGGAATAGCGGAGATGCCAACCAGAGTGCCTCTCTCAGAAGCCAGAGGGTGGACTTCAAGAAAACCCCCTTCATCTTCTTCCATTGTGACTTCCTCGGCCTCCACCCTCCTGAGTTCCATCTGCATCAACCAAGCATCGTCATTCACATTGTTGGAGGAGGAGGAAGACATGATGCCTGGCCTTGAAAACTCTAGTATAAAACATCTCAAAAAGAAAACAGGGGGTACCACCATGATACGTTGGTTAAAACCTTCGAGAGATTATATAATGTTTTTTCTCGGCCATAATAAGTGTTCTGCAAGAAAACGGAGTCCGGAGGGCACACGAGGTGGCCACAAGCCTGGGAGGCGCGCCCAGGGGGATAGGGTGCGCTCCCATGGCTTGTTGCCTCCTCGTGCACTATTCAGACTACTTTTTATTTTCCTAAATTTTTAAATGTTCCAAAATGGAGTAAAATTGCCTTTAGAAGACTTTTGGAGTCGGTTTACTTACCGTATCACATACCTATTGTTGGGGAACATAGGATGCAATTTAAAAAAAAATCCTACGCTCACGCAAGATCTATCTAGGAGATGCATGGCAATGAGAGGGGGAGAGTGTGTCTATGTACCCTCGTAGACCAAAAACGGAAGCGTTGATCACGCGGTTGATGTAGTCGTACTCTTCGCGATCTGATCACGATCCAATCGATCTAGTGCCGAACGGACGACACCTTCGAGTTTAGCACATGTGTGACTCGATGAAATATCCCCCTTCTTGATCCAGCAAGTAGGAGAGGAGAATTAGATGGGATCACAAGTAACACGACGGCATGGTGGTGATGGTGGTGGTGGAGCACCGACAGCGCTTCGCTAAGCGTCGCTGGGACGAGGCGGTGGAACTACGGAGTAACAGGAAAGAGAGGGGCGCCAATAGCTTGGTGTATCCTCTTGGGGTGCCACCTCCCCACTATATATAGGTGGAGGAGCATGGTAAACAACCCCTCCAAGCCTTAGGGCGTAGCTAAGGGGGAGAGGACTTGGACTCCAAGTCCAATCCTATTCCTACTAGGACTCCTTCCTTTTTTTGCCTTCCCTAGCCACATGGGCTTTTGAGGACTTAGTGTGCCTAGCACAATAAGGCCAGGGCGCCTTCCCACAACCCATGCTAGCCTCTGGGTCATGGTGGAACCACTTGTGGACTTCCGGACCCCTCTGGAACCTTCTAGAAGCTTCTCGGTACAATACCGAAAAACTGCACCTTTTTCTGGAACCCAAAATATAACTTCCTATATATAAATCTTTACCTATCGACCATTCCAAGACTCCTTGTGAAGTATAGGATCTCATCCGGGACTCGGAACAACATTTGGTTACCACTCATCAAATATCCCAATAGTACTCTAGCGTAAGTGAACGTTAAGCGTGCGACCCTGCGGGTTCGAGAACTATGTAGACATGACCGAGATGCTTCTCCGTTCAATAACCAATAGCGGAACCTGGATGCCCGTATTGGTATCTTCATATTCTACGAAGATCTTTATCGGTCGAACCGTTATCACAACATATGTTATTCCCTTTGTCATCGGTATGTTACTTGCCCAAGACTCGATCGTCGGTATCTTCATACCTAGTTCAATCTCATTACCGGCAAGTCTATTTACTCGTTCCGTAATGCATCGTCCTGTAACTAACTCATTAGTCACTTTGTTTGCAAGGCTTCTTATGATGTGCATTACCGAGAGGGCCCGAAGATACCTCTCCGATACTCAGAGTGACAAATCCTAATCTCGGTCTATGCCAACCCAACAAACACCTTCATAGATACCTATGGAGCATCTTTATAATCACCCAGTTACATTGTGATGTTTGATAGCACACAAGGCATTCCTCCGGTATCCAGGAGTTGCATAATCTCATAGTCGGAGGAATATGAATTTGACATGAAGAAAGCAATAGCAGTAAAACTTAACGATCAATATGCTATGCTAATGGATGGGTCTTGTCCATCACATAATTCTTCTAATGATGTGATCTCGTTCATCAAATGAAAACACATAACATTTATCATGAAATAAGTAAATATAAAATAATAACTTTATTATTGCCTCTAGGGAATATTTCCTTCACCTACTCCTTTTCGGGGTTCTGGCGCGTTCTGGTAGGTTTCCTTTATATACTCCTCTGGTGTTATGGTATTAATAATATTGGGTTCAACATTTATGGCAGTACTTGAGATATAATGTTTGATTCTTTGCCCATTTACGACCTTCAGATTATTTCCTTCAACATTGTTGGTCTTGATGGCACCGGAACGATAAACTTCCTCGATAATGTAAGGACCTTCCCACTTGGAGAGAAGTTTTCCTGCAAAAAATCTTAAACGAGAATTGTATAGCAAGACTTGATCACCCACATTAGATTCACGCTTTTGTATCCTTTAGTCATGCCATCTTTTACCCTTTTCTTTAAACAATTTGGCGTTTTCATAGGCTTGGGTTCTCCATTCATCAAGTGAGCTAATGTCACACAATCCCTTCTCACCGGCAAGCTTGAAATCATAATTAAGTTCTTTAGTTTTCCAATAAGCTTTATGTTCTAGTTCAAGAGTTAAGTGGCATGCTTTTCTGTAAACCATTTTATATGGAGACATACCCATAGGGTTTTTATAAGCAGTTCTATATGCCCATAATGCATCATCAAGTTTCTTAGACCAATTTTTCCTAGATCTATTACCAGTCTTTTGCAAGATCAATTTTATTTTTCTATTACTTAATTCCACTTGACCACTAGACTAAGGATGATAGGGAGATGCAATTCTATGGTTAACATCATATTTAGCAAGCAATTCATGGAAAGCACCATGAATAAAGTGTGAACCACCATCAGTCATTAAATATCTAGGGACTCCAAACCTCGGGAAAATAACTTCTTTAAATATTTTAATAGAAGTGTTCTGATCAGCACTACTAGTTGGAATAGCTTCTACCCACTTAGTAATGTAACCAACATCAACCAAAATATGAGTATACCCATCAGAGGAAGGAAAAGGTCCCATATAATTCAAACCCCACACATCAAATGGTTCAATAACAAGTGAATAATTCATAGGCATTTCCTGGGGTCTACTAATGTTACCAATTCTTTGACATTCATCACAAGACAAGACAAACTTATGAGCATCCCTAAAAAGAGTAGGCCAATAAAAACCAGATTGTAATACCTTGTGTGCAGTTCTATCACCAGTATGGTGTCCTCCGTAGGCCTCGGAGTGACATTTGCGTAGGATCTGTTCCTGTTCATGCTCGGGTACACAATGTCTAATAAAACCATCTACTCCTTCTTTATAAAGGTGTGGGTCATTCCAGACGTAATGTCTTAAATCATAGAAAAACTTTTTATTTTGTTGGCATGTAAAACTAGGTGGTATCAATTTAGCAACAATATAATTAGCATAGTCTGCATACCATGGAGTATTATGAGAAGCATTTATGATAGCTAGTTGTTGAGGAAAGCTATCATCAATAGGTAGTGGGTCATCAAGAATATTTTCTAACCTAGACAAGTTGTCTGCTATGGGGTTCTCAGCTCCCTTTCTACTAATAATATGTAAATCAAATTCTTGTAGCAAGAGAACCCACCTAGTGAGTCTAGGTTTAACATCTTTATTTTCCATAAGGTATTTAATAGCAGCATTCAGTGTGAATAGTTACTTTGGAGTCAACAATATAAGATCTGAACTTGTCACAAGCAAATACAACTGCTAAAAATTCTTTTTCAGTCGTAGCATAGTTTCTTTGAGCACTGTCTAGAGTTTTACTAGCATAATGGATAACATTTAATTTCTTATCAACTCTTTGTCCTAGAACAACACCAACAACATAATCACTAGTATCACACATAATTTCAAAGGGTCGGTTCCAATCAGGTGGTTGAACAATAGGTGCAGCGATTAAGGCTTCCTTAAGCATTTCAAATGCTTCTACACAATCATCATCAAAAACAAATGGAACATCTTTTTGCAAGATATTAGTAAGAGGCCTAGAAGTTTTAGAGAAGTCTTTAATAAATCTCCTATGTAAACTAGCATGACCAAGGAAACTTCTTATACCTTCGATGTCTTTAGGACACGACATTTTTCAATAGCGTCAACTTTAGCTTTATCAACTTCAATACCTCTTTCAGAGATTTTATGCCCCAAGAAAATACCTCCATTAACCATAAAGTGGCACTTCTCCCAATTCAAGACAAGATTAGTTTCTTCACATATCTGCAAAACTCAATCAAGATTGCTTAAGCAGTCATCAAAAGAAGACCCGTAAATGAAAACATTATCCATGAAAACCTCAACAATCTTTTCACAAAAGTCAGATAATATAGTAGTCATACATCTTTGAAAGGTAGCAGGTGCATTGCACAAACCAAAAGGCATACGTCTATAAGCAAAGGTACCAAAAGGGCAAGTAAAAGTAGTTTTTTCTTGATCCTCATGTGACACAGGTATTTGGGAAATACCAGAGTAACAATCTAGAAAGCAAAAGTGTGTATGTTTTGATAGTCTTTCTAGCATTTGATCAATAAAAGGTAGAGGATAATGATCTTTCCTAGTTGCTTTGTTTAATTTTCTAAAATCAATTACCATTCTATAATCTGTGACAATTCTTTGTGGGATAAGTTCATTCTTATCATTAGGAACAACGGTAATACCTCCCTTCTTAGGCACACAATGGACAGGACCCAGCCATCTATTATCAGCTATAGGATAGATTATACATGCTTCTAGAAGTCTTAGTATTCCATTTCTTACCACTTCTTTCATTTTAGGATTCAACCATCGCTAGTTATAAACAATTGGTTTAGCATCGGGTTCCATATTAATTTCATGTTGACATAGAGTGGTAATGATTCCCTTAAGATCATCAAGAGTATATCCAATAGCGGCACAGTGCTTCCTCAGAGTTTTCAATAATTTCTTTTCTTCATGCTCTAAAAGGTTAGCACTAATAATAATTGGATATATCTTCTTTTCATCAAGATAAGCATATTTCAAAGTATCAGGTAATTGTTTAAGTTCAAACACAGGATCACTCTTGGGTGGTAGAGGATCTCCAAGAGTCTCAATAGGCAAATTGTGTTTCAAAACAAGCATTTGTTTAAAGAAAATCTCATCTAATTCCTTTCTTTCATTCATGAACATATCATTTTCATGGTATAGCAAATATTGTTCTAAAAGATCAGTGGAGGCACGACAATAGAAGCAAGACCAATAATTTCATCTTTACTCAGTAATTCTTTATCGTGAGGTTGTCTATGAAATTTGGAGAAATTAAACTCATGAGACACGTCACCAAAACTAACACTGACAGTTTCTTTCTCACGATCTATTTTAGCATTAACAGTGTTAGAAGGGTCTACCAAATATAATGGGACAAAAATCATCTTGGGGAACCAAGAACTAGAAAATCAGTAGGGTATTTTATTTTCCCACACAAGACTTCAACATCTCTAACAATCCCAATTGGTGAGGTAGTATCTCTATTAGCAAGCTTAATAGTAACATCAATATCTTCTATTTCAGCAGGTGCAATATCATTCATAATTTCTTGGTATAAGGTAAATGGAATTGCAGTCACACTAGCACCCAAATCACATAAGCCATGATAACAATGATTTCCTCTTTTAACATAGACAACAGACATGCCAACAATAGGTCTATGTTTATCCTTTTCATTGGGTTTAGCAATTCTAGCAGCTTCATCACAGAAATAAATAACATGCCCATCAATATTATCGACTAAGAGATCTTTAACCATAGAAACACTAGGTTCAACTTTAATTTGTTCAGGGGGTGTAGGTGTTCTATTATAACTCTTACGAACTATAGTTGAATCTTTGGCATTTTCTTTTATCCTAACTGGAAAAGGTGGTCTATCAATACAAGTAGTAGGAATAATTGGATCAACATTATAAGTAATAGTTCCTTCTTCAACTTTAATGGGTTCTACTACCTTTACTTCAACGGGAGGATGATATTTAAACCATCTCCTTAGGGAGATCAACATGAGTAGAAAATGATTCACAGAAAGAAGCTACTATCTCAGAGCCAAGTCCATATTTTGTGCTAAATTCATGAAAAGCATCGGTATCCATAAAAGTTTTAACACAATCTACCAACTTGATCTACAAAGAATAGATGCATATCTGGATGTAGTGTTCCATCTCCTACATAAGGATTAGCTTGCAGTTTGTCTATCATACCCGAAGGAATTTCATAATAAATATTTTCAGTAGGTTCGGTAGGTTGAGGAGCAGCTCTTTGTTCATCCGGTCGGGGTGAAGATTCCCCGAACAAGCCCCTCAAAGGATTATTTTCCATAGTGACAAGTGACAATAAATTTCAGCACACAATATAAGTCTTTCCTTACCAAATTCCACTCGCCAAAGGCACTTCACTCCTCAAAAACTGCGCCAGAAAAGAGTCTTGATGACCGAAAAGTATAGGGGATCTATCGTAGTCCTTTGGATAAGTAGGAGTGTCGAATCCAATGAGGAGCGAAAGGAAATGACAAGGGGTTTTCAACAAGGTATTTTCTGTAGGCACTGAAATTATCGGTAACAGATAATTTTGTGATAAGATAATTTGTAACGGGTAACAAGTGTAATAAAGGTGCAGCAAGGTGGCCCAATCCTTTTTATAGCAAAGGACAATCCTAGACAAACTCTTATATAAAGCAAAGTGCTCCCGAGGACACATGGGAATTACTGCCAAGTTAGTTTTCATCATGCTCATATTATTCGCGTTCATTACTTTGATTATTTGATATGCGGGTGGACCGGTGCTTCGGTGTTGTCCTTACTTGGACAAGACTCCCACTTATGATTGACCCCTCTCGCAAGCATCGCAACTACTAAAGAAGAATTAATATAAATCTAACCCTAGCATGAAACATGTGGATCCAAATCAGCCCCTTATGAAGCAACGCATAAACTAGGGTTTAAGATTCTATAACTCTAGCAACCCATCATCCACTTATTACTTCCCAATGCCCTCCCCTAGGCCCAAATCATGGTGAAGTGTCATGTAGTCGACATTCACATAACACCACTAGAGGAAAGACAACATACATCTCATCAAAATATCAAACGAATACCAAATTCACATGATTACTTATAACAAGACTTCTTCCATGTCCTCGGGAACAAAAGTAACTACTCACAAAGCATGTTCATGTTCAAGATTAGAGGGGTATTGAATACCATTAAGGATATGAACATATGAGCTTCCACCAAATAAGCCAACTAGCATCAACTACAAGGAGTAATCAACACTACTAGCAACCCAGATGTACCAATCTGAGGTTCAAAAGCAAAGATAGATGAACTAGGGTTTGAGAGGAGATGGTGTCGGTGAATATGGTGATGGAGATTGACCCTCCCTTGATGAGAGGATCGTTGGTGATGACGTGGCTTTGATTTCCCCCTCCCAGAGGGAAGTTTCCCCGGTAGAATCGCTCTGCCGGAGCTCTAGATTGCTCCTGCCCAGGTTTCGCCTCAAGACGGCGGTGCTTCGTCCCGAAAGCTCTCTCTTTATTTTTTCTAGGTCAAAAGCCTCCATATAGTAGAAGATGGGCACCGGAGACCTGCCAGGGGGCCCACAAGCCCTGGGGGCGCGCCCTAAGGGGTAGGGCATGCCCCCCAGGCTTGTGGCCACCTGGTGGGTCCCCTATGGTAGTTTCTTCGCCCTATATTTTTGATTTATTCCAAAATAATTCTCTGTAAAATTTCAGGACATTTGGAGTTGTGCAAAATAGGTATCTCAGATTTGCTCCTTTCCGGCCCAGAATCGAGCTGCCGGCATTCTCCCTCTTCATGTAAATCTTCTAAAATAAGAAAGAAAAGGCATAAGTAGTGTACCATAATGTGAAATAATAGTCCATAATGCAATATATATTGATATAAAAACATAATACAAAATGGACGTATCACCAGGTTTCATGGTTTTCAGGCAAGTTTTGGATTTATAGGAATTTTAAAACCAAGTTTCTCAATGTTTGCGACTGAGCCACGACGCCAGATGTTTGAATTTCATTCCCATTTCTTGCAAAGGACCTATAAATTCACCCAAAGACACACATGTGATTTTTCAACAAACTTTGGTGCACTGGAGCATGTGCTTGCAGTTCAAATTTGAATTATTTACATTAAATGCCTAGAATCTCAATTAATGCATAAAAAAGGCCAAACGAACCTAGAATAATTCCCAAATTTAAACAACACTCATATAGTTCATATAGTTTCATGTTCACCGCAGATAAATGTTCTAGAAATTCAAACACCATCTTTTCCCTCCATAACACCATTTTGTCTTTAAAAATAGAATGAAAAAACATGTATACCGCAAACAGTTTACTAGCAAGAATCGTGTGGGATGCGACATAAAATATCTTGGCGCATCGTCTTGTCTGGCTTACGCAGGAAGCTTCGTCGTCCATAGTCCACCGCGCGCGCTTGAACCACACTTGTGCGCTAGTTGCTCGCGGCACCGAACAAATTTTTTTCTTCAACCGCGTAAATATATATCTCCACGCCCCCCACCAAAAGCCACATTTCCACTGTTCCTTCTTACTTTCCAAGTTCAAACCTTCACCGCAGCTTACTGGTAGCGTTGCCTCCTCGCTGGCGACCCTTCTTCTTGCAGCGCCATCTCCTGGCCATGGACCCTTCTTCTTGTTGTGCGGCCTCGTTGATATGGTCAGCTAATCCACACCCCACCCACACCATCCTCCTCCTTCCCCATCCCACATGCCTCGACTGACGATGCAACACCTTTCGTCCAAATCACTACCCCGTCCTCCAATTAAGCGATGTCCACAACCATTTTGCACGCAGTATAACATGGAGCTCAGTAGCATTTGGCAATCGAGAAGCAAATCACAGCTGCATGCACGGATGAGGTCGCGACGGCTGCCATGCATGTCGATTGCCAGATCTTGGAGGAGCACCTCGTCTTCAAGGCCACCGTCGACACCGCCACGTGGTTGTCTACTTTAAAATATAGTTTGTGCTATTTTCTCGAGGCCACCACCAGTGCCTTCCAGTTATTTGTACTCCTTAATGTTAATATGCAATAGGATATTCTGAAATGTAATGTTCAGTTAACAGTTTGGTGCAACAATTGCTACATTTAGTAGTAATCCTCAAGCATTCTTGGTTTCGCTAACTGTCTTATCTTCTAGTGTATGATCTATTCTGCAATGTCGTGCTCCATTAACTGTTTTGTTTCATTTGTTTTGCTATCCAGTCAACTCTTCGGTTCAATTCTGCAATTTGATTTCATTTGCTGTGGGTACAATTTTGTACTGTTATGCATGTGAGAAATAAATCAAATTTGGCTATACTCAATGCACAAGAAACATATATAATTGCTCTATTTCCAAGTTGTTTAGCATGCTTGGTTTGGTTAACTGGATTTTCCATGCATCTCGAGTTAATCTGTTGGATCTGCAACTTGTTTATTTTTCATTAACATATTCTACTGATAGTATGGCAACTGTTAGTTTACCTGATCAAATCTTCCTTCTATATGTTGTAGGGAAACAATGGGAGGCACTGCGGTTTACCATCGAGGTTTTCTCATGCATGATTCTTTCGCTAATAGCACATTATTGAGCAGTTGCAGGAATCATTCTAATATTTGGGTTTCTTACAATTTGGTCTTGCACATGTAGGTCCTGCTATCAGAGGCTTAGACCCACTGTTCGGCCCATTTTGCATATGGGGAAATGAGATGTCCATGAATATCAGTCAAGTCAAGAAATTCAGAAAGATTATTAGGATAAAGAAACTTGCGAAAAATAACAACAAGATCTTTGTTTGCACAATGAAGAAGATATCAGTCAACTATAGGATGGTTCTAACTCTTTTACCTTGTTTTTTTCCCTTGTGCCATGTCAAAATTTATAACAACGATTAATGCATATCTTTGTTTTCGGTACTTTAAAAAGTAGTTCACCGATGATTACCTCTCAGACCATCTGCATGGTCAAGAGGCGAGGAAGGTATTAATTCAACACCCACGGTACAATATTGAAGTCTTCCTCAAGAGGGCGAAGGTTGGGCGGGCAATTGTCCATAGCCACTGGCCTAAAGTTGTAAGGACATTCAACATCACTGAAGGCTCAATATTCTCCTTCCGCTTCTGCAGTTTCCCAAATGAGATTCATCTGTATATTTGCCGTGTATGATGCTACTTGCCAAAGGTTTTAGATGTTGCATGTGAAACTTGGTGCTGCTATGTAATGGCCAGGGCTAGGCATTTGGTTAAACCGAACCGATCGGTTCGGTGCTTTGGTTACTTGTCAAATTTGGTTTCCCTATTCTCTTAACCGATTGGTGATCTACAAAAGCAATGACCGAGACTTTGGTCCACCGAAAATTCGGTTTAGTCCTTGGTGATGAATGAAGAGAACCAATATTGGAACAGAAGCAAGAAATTGGGAGGACAATCTTAGGGAAAAATGTTGACGCCGAATAGGAACAATCGAAACATGGAAGGGAATGGTAAGAGGAAAGCATTGCCGCAGACCGCAGGATATTGTCGGAAGCTGGCCGCGATGGCCTCGACCGCGTACGAGCGATGAATGTCCTTGTCCAGTGCTACGAGGGAGTTGGCCAGCTCCGCCGCTCGGGACCAGGGAGCCATGGGTGCAACCAGCCGCCTCCGCCGCTAAGGAGCCATGAGCGCAAGCACGCAGCTGACGCTGTGCAAGGCAGGAAAATGGAGGCGGCAGCGCCGTGTGATGTGCACTCGTGAAGCACCAAGCCTGGAGCATATTCTGGATAAGTTGCATGCGCTATTTTCCTTCGTCTACTTGTGCAAAGAAAAGGCTGGAAAAAGCCTTGTCCACTAGTTATGTAACGTGGATGGTTGGTTGGCTGCATTGACTGGGCTTCAATAAAATGAGAGTTAATATAATACGGTTAATTCGGTTAATAGCGTCCAATGACCGAAAGTACCGAAGTAATATCGGTTTCTTACGATCGCTAACCGGACGAACGACTAAACCTTTGGTCCTCGGTTTTTTCGGCTTCAGTCTCGGTTTTTTCAGCTCAGGTCTTCAGTTCTCAGATTTTATGCCCACCCCTAGTAATGGCGTAGCTAGCTATATCCTATATGGTGTAGCTGACTGCTGAAGCTATTTGATGTAATTCGATTATGAAATCCTGGCTGCTATTATACAGATATGAAATATATGGTCTGTTTTATAAGAAATGTCAATTTGATTACTACATGGATTATCAATAATAGGCCAATTACCATACTAATTGGGGTTTTCTATTGCATACGGTTTCTCTGACAACACCATGGGTGATGAACTCAAATAACCCACACAGTTTCTAGAAAGTAGGCGTGTTGGATCAATTAACAATCACACACGACTTCCGCCAGAGAAATGTATGCATTAGGCCACCTTGCACAAACGATTCCACATAAAAAATTATGTGTGATATACATACGAACATAAATGTTTTTTTGGGATTCATTGTGTGGGATGTACATACGAATGGAAAAGATTGGTCTCAGATGCCTCGCTCAATCGCACAGGAGCTCATTTTGCTCCACGTGTGTGACTGGAGGGCCTATCCCCGATGGTTTTTGGGTCGTGTGGGAAGGACCCCCCTATCCCACAGACTGACCTTTCAAAGCCCTATCTCATATGGTTGATAGTAGAAGGTACATACAATGATGACAATGGAAAGGGGGAAAACTGTATGTATAGGACATCTCTGCACCAATGGATGTCCTCCATGATCCGTAATGACCCGATTTCCACATCTTGTCCTCAAGCAATGTGTTGGATGAGTTTATTGCCATGAACATCTTGAACAAGACCGTTGATAATGCTCTAGCTTGTGTACAACAGTCAAAGAAAGTCTCCCCCAACCTAGCTTTTAAGGCCAAGGCAATTCTGGAAGAAGAATAAGAGAGTTGCCCCAAACACACCAAATATGGTTAGCACGGTCAAGGGAATTTTGGGCAACAAGACAAACTCAAGGCAAAACTTCTCCAAGAACAACTCAAGTGGCTCCAAGGGCAAGCAATGTGTGAGAACATGCTACAATTGTGGCAATGTGAGTCACTTTGTGGTGGATTTCCCCTACGAGAAGATGGAAGACAATGGTGGCAATCTCATTCGGAAAGACAAGGCCAAGTCCTCCCCCAACAAGAACAACTTCACCAAGAAGGTGCCACAAAAGGGGTTGGTGGTGAAATAAGAGTACATCTCCGATGATGATGATGATGCAAGTGGTGAAGGAATGGCGACGGCCTCCGTGGCATTGTCACCTCTTTCCCAACTAAGGTGTCACTTTTCGACGTCCCCAACGAGAACCTCATCCCAAAGTGCCTCATGTCTAAAGGCATCACCAAGTTAACCCCCAACATCAAAACTTCCATCTCTATTAATCCTTCTTTGTTGGATTGTGTGGATGAATAGAGGAGGTAAAGGTGGATGAGAATGAGTTTGACAAGTTCTTAGGTAAGCTCAAAGGCGAGACCAAGAAGCACTTTGTTGCTCTCTTGGAACAACTAGGTGAGGACAATGATATCATTGAGTCTCATGAGGAAACCATCACTAAGATGGAGGGGCATAGCCATAAATATGCCGATGAGATAGTCCGTTCCCCTTGAGGAAGAGCGAGGCCTTTGTTTCGCTCTTGAGGAGTCACACAACTATGATCTTGCTAAATTATGGATAGATCATGATCATGCTCTTGTTCTTGCTCGTGTGCTTAAATCCAAGAAGGTTGAACTTGGGGTTGGCCATGACAGACTCAAGAAAGAGTTTGAAACACTTGACAAGGCTCACAAGGCTATGAAGAGTGTTCATGCTTCTCTTAAGGAGTCTCATGATCAACTCCATGTGATGCTAACCAAGGAGGTAGACACTTGCCCTCTTGTTTTAATTCATAATGCCCATGCTACTAACCCTTGTTGTCAGCATGTGCACCTTGTGGAGGAGGATGCCAAGTTTAAAGAGCAACTTGAGAAAGTCCTTGTGACTTGCATACAAGGTGAGAAGAACGTCAATGACCTTTTGAGCAATAAAAATGAAGTTGTGGCAAAGGAAGGGCTTGGGTTTGTACCCAAGTCAAAGAAGAAAAAGAAGAAGAAGAAGAAGAAGAAGAGCAATACCAAGCAACCTCTCCCGCTCACGGAAGTCTTTGTCAAGGTGCGGGGGGGGGCGCTCATGAGAAGAAGAAGGAAAAGGGTGGTAATGCCCAAAAGGGCAAGAGCACTCCTCCCAACAAAGTCGACGACTTTGAACTTTCTTATGTTTTATGTCATGCTAGTGATGGGCATGTTTATGCCAAATTTGTTGGTTACCCTTGTTGCTAACAAAAAAGGACCCTTTCAAAAATGGGTACCTAAATCCAAGCATTTATCTCTTGTGGGAGTTTGCTTCTAGTAGGGTGTCATGGTTGCTCGATAGTGGAGCAACAAATCATATGACCGGGAGCAAGGACTTGGTGGTGGACTGATATGTCCATTTTGCATCATGCTCTTATATTGATATTTATTGCATTAGGGACTATTATTACACGTTATGTCACACTACTTATGCCTATTCTCTCTTATTTTACAAGGTTTGCATGAAGAGGGAGAATGCCGGCAGCTAGAATTCTGGGCTGGAAAAGGAGCAAATATTAGAGACCTATTCTGCACAGCTCCAAAAGTCCTGAAACTCCACGAAAGTCATTTTTGGAATTAATAAAAAATACTGGTGAAAGAATCAACGTTAGGGGGCCCACACCCTGTCCATGAGGGTGGGGGCGCCCCCCTAGGGCGCGCCCCCTGCCTCGTGGGCCCCCTGGCAGCCTCCCGGTGACCATCTTCTGCTATATGAACTCTTTTACCCTGGAAAAAAACATAAGCAAGCTTTCGGGACGAAACTCCATCGCCACGAGGCGGAACCTTGGCGGAACCAATCTAGGGCTCCGCCGGAGCTGTTCTGCCGGGGAAACATCCCTCCGGAAGAGGGAAATCATCATCATCGTCATCACCAATGATCCTCTCATTGGGAGGGGGTCAATCTCCATCAACATCTTCACCAGCACCATCTCCTCTCAAACCCTAGTTCACCTCTTGTATTCAATCTTTGTCTCAAAACCTCAGATTGGTACCTGTGGGTCACTAGTAGTGTTGATTACTCCTTGTAGTTGATGCTAGTTGGTTTATTTGGTGGAAGACCATATGTTCAGATCCTTAATGCATATTAATACTCCTCTGATTATGAACATGAATATGCTTTGTGAGTAGATACGTTTGTTCCTGAGGACATAGGAGAAGTCTTGCTATTAGTAGTCATGTGAATTTGGTATTCGTTCGATATTTTGATGAGATGTATGTTGTCTCTCCTCTAGTGGTGCTATGTGAACATCGACTACATGACACTTCACCATTGTTTGGGCCTAGAGGAAGGCATTGGGAAGTAATAAGTAGATGATGGGTTGCTAGAGTGACAGAAGCTTAAACTGTAGTTTATGCGTTGCTTCGTAAGGGGCTGATTTGGATCCACATGTTTCATGCTATGGTTAGGTTTACCTTAATACTTCTTTTGTAGTTGCGGATGCTTGCAATAGGGGTTAATCATAAGTGGGATGCTTGTCCAAGAAAGGGCAGTACCCAAGCACCGGTCCACCCACATATCAAATTATCAAAGTAACGAACGCGAATCATATGAGCGTGATGAAAACTAGCTTGACGATAATTCCCATGTGTCCTCGGGAGAGCTTTTCTCTATATAAGAACTTGTCCAGGCTTGTACTTTGCTACAAAAAGGATTGGGCCACCTTGCTGCACCTATTTACTTTCATTGCTTGTTACCCATTTTGAATTACCTTATCATAAAACTATCTGTTATCGATAATTTCAGTGCTTGCAGAGAAAACCTTACTGAAAACCGCTTGTCATTTCCTTCTGCTCCTCGTTAGGTTCGACACTCTTACTTATCTAAAGGACTATGATAGATCCCCGACACTTCTGGGTCATCATGGACATGCAACCAGGCCCATCTATTCCTAACCATGTCCAATTCGGTGATGCTTCAACATCTAAGGTATTCGGTCTTGGCAAGGTGGTCATCTCTTAAGATTTATCTATTGAGAAGGTCATGATTGTTGAGATCCTTGCATACAATTTACTCTCCGTTCATCTACTTGCACTCATGGGCTTTGTAACATTCTTTGATCTTGATACCATGGCCCTTTTGTGGAGAAAGACTCTTAAAGTAGCTTTTGTTGGGCATGTCAAGAATGGTCTTTATGTGGTTAACTTTTTGGAGCGACCCACTAAGACCGTGACTTGCCTAATGGTTAAAGTTGACGTGCGGTGGCTTTGGCATCACCGTTTAGCCCATGTGAATATGAGATCTTTGCAAAGTTTCCTCAAAGGGGATCATGTTCATGGACTAACAAATGTGAGTTTTGCCAAAGATCATGCTTGCAGTGCTTGTATTGAAGGAAAGATACATGAAACAACTCACCAACCCATGACTATCATCTACTTGAAGAGGCCCTTGGAGCTCCTTCACATGGATCTCTTTGGTCCTCCATCCTTTGATAGTCTTGGGGGAAGAAAATATTGCTTGGTTATTGTGGATGATTACTCAAGATACGCATGTGTATACTTATTCAATAGGAAGAGTGAGACCCAACAAACCATCACCAACTTTGCAAATTAAGCTCAACGTTAACATGATGCAAAGACAATGTTGAGGAAATCGTTAACCGGTAGATGCTCAGTTGGCTGATGAGTAGGTTAGTAATAGGATAATCGGCAAGTTAATCAGCTATTTAATCAATTACTCAGGTGATTAATTAGTTAATCGGCTACTTGGTGACCCTAAAAGTAGGGATTAATCAGCAATTTAACTGGTTAATCAGATGAGTTCTTGAACAGGGTGCAAAGATATTGATGATTATAAGTGACAACAACACCGAGTTCAAGAACTACACCTTTGATGAGTTCCTTAGTGATGAGGGGATCAAGCACCAATATGATGCACCATATACCCCTGAACAAAATGGTGTTACGTAGAGGATGAATCGGGCGTTGATGGATGTGGCAAGGACCATGATGGCGGAATTCAAATATCCATACAACTTTTGGGTCAAAGCCATCAACACGGCATGTCATGCATCCAATCAGTTCTACCTCCGGAAAAGCTTGAACAAGCCCAACCTCAAGTACTTCTGGGTGAAGTGTTTAATTCTCAAGAAAGGTGGTCATTTGTCTAAATTTGAACCTAGAGCTCAAGAGGGCATATTTTTTGGTTATGGTACAAACTCTCATGCTTACCGTGTCCTCAACAAGTCCAATGGACTAATTGAGGAGGCGTGTAACA
Organism: Triticum dicoccoides; assembly: GCF_002162155.2. Taxonomy (NCBI): domain Eukaryota; kingdom Viridiplantae; phylum Streptophyta; class Magnoliopsida; order Poales; family Poaceae; genus Triticum; species Triticum dicoccoides. Next base: position 212,715,348 of record NC_041391.1, on the reverse strand, counting down.
CAAAGTTTGATGAAAATAACGGTTCCTAAGTGGAACAAAGTGGTCTTTGTGATGTAGGTGATGAAATTCCTCCTAAAGCCATAGGAAGAATGGGGATTGGTCAAATACCCCCCACGGAGGAACCCCTTGTGGACGAAGGAGAAGAACAATGTTCTACGCAAGTGGAACCATCACCAACGCTAGACCCACATGCTTCTGAAGAACAAAGTGAAGGCCCTCAACCAAATGAACATGATCAATGGAAAGATCAACCTCATGATGATGGTGGTGGACCAAATGATGCCCAAGATCAAGAGCAAGCTCAATACGGTGCTCAAGATGATCAAGATGGTGCTCCTCAAATGCCTAGTGAGGAGCTATTGGAGCACCGTGCCGCCAAGATTTCCTCCACACTCAAACGTCAAGATCATGTCATGGAGAATGTGCTTGGTAGCCTAAGAAAAGGGATAACTACTCGTAAACAATTAACAAACTTTTGTGAGCATCATGTATTTGTTTCTTTTATTGAACCCTAAAAGGTACACAAGGCGCTCGATGACACGGATTGGCTTGAAGCCGTGCATGATGAACTCAGCAACTTCGAGTGCAATGAAGTGTGGGAGTTAGTGCCAAGGCCAAAGGAGAACCACAATGTCATTCATACCAAATGGATCTTCAAAAACAAGCAAGATGTGAACAATGTGGTCATTCGAAACAAGGCAAGATTGGTAGCACAAGGCTACTCCCAAGTCGAGGGTATCGACTATGGTGAAACCTTTGCTCCTTTTGCTTACCTTGAATCTATTCGCATGTTGCTTACATATGCATCTCATCATGATTTAAAGTTGCAACAAATGGATATGAAGCGTGCATTTCTTAATGGTCCCTTGAATGAGTTGGTATATGTCAAACAACCCCCAGGATTCAAGGACCCCAAGTTCCATAATCATGTATATAAACTCAATAAGGCACTCTATGGCCTGAAACAAGCCCCACGTGTGTGGTATGAGCGCCTTACCGAGTTGTTCCAAGATCGTGGGTTTGAAATTGGGAAGATCGACCCTACAAGGGGATTTGTTCATATGCCAACTATATGTTGATGATATCTTCTCTGGTTATCCTAACAAATCTTTTAATGATGAGTTCGCCGCACTAATGACCGAGAAGTTTGAGATGTCTATGACGGGAGAGTTGAAGTTATTTCTCGTGTTTGAAGTCAAGCAAAGAAGAGAAGGCACTTTCATCCATTAATCTAAATATACCCAAGATATGCTCAGGAGATTCAAACTAGATGATATCAAGTCGTCCAAGACTCCAATGCCAACCAAGTGCCAACTTGACATTGATCCTAATGGTAAAGCGGTGGATCAAAAGGTATATCACTCCATGATTGGATGAGGCACACCCCACCACCACCGTGGCTGAGTATGTAGCCGCCACAAGTTGTTGTGCGCAATTGCTATGGATGAGGCAAACTTTAAAGGATTATGGTGTCAGTTGTGACAAAGTGCCTCTTCTATGTACAATGAAAGTGCTATCAAGATCTCCTACAATCTGGTGCAACATAGCAAGATGAAGCATATTGAGATTTGTCATCATTTAATCCGGGCACATCAACCGTGGAGAGATTGAGATTATCTACGTCAACACTCAAGAGCAACTAGTGGATAATTTCACGAAGCCATTGGATGAAGCAACATTTCGCGAGTTAAGGCATGAGCTAGATATCATTGATCTGAGCAATGTGGCTTGAATCTAGGCACACCCCACCACATTCATCACGATATCTTGTTCTAGGTGTAGGTATGGACATAGGGGGAGTGTTGTTCTCTCAACGAACTCTCCCTCCCCCCATTATGCATAAACAAATCCAAATCTTTCACATTAGCCATTCTTAATGGTACTTGTGCTTTAAATATGACTTTTGGTCATGGGCTTGAGGTTAAAATCTTCGTGGTGCCATACTAACTGACTCAAACATAGGTGGCTTCGACCACCGCCCTCTCCTTGAGAGGTTTGGCTCCATTTGGTCCGAGTTGTGCTTTCTCGTTTGTAGGCTTTAGGGTCTTGGACTACTTCATGTGTGCTCTCATTTTAGTTGCTTTTTGAAGGAAATATGCCCTAGAGGCACTAATAAAGTTATTATTTATTTCCTTATTTCATGATAAATGTTTATTATTCATGCTAGAATTGTATTAACCAGAAACATAATACATGTGTGAATACATAGACAAACATAGTGTCACTAGTATGCCTCTACTAGACTAGCTCGTTGATAAAAGATGGTTGTGTTTCCTAGCCATAGACATGAGTTGTCATTTGATTAAATGGGATCACATCATTAGGAGAATGATGTGATTGAATTGACCCATTCCGTTAGCTTAGCACTTGATCATTTAGTATGTTGCTATTGCTTTCTTCATGACTTATACTCCCGTTTACCGGAGGAACACTTTGTGTGCTACCAAACGTCACAACGTAACTGGGTGATTATAAAGGAGCTCTACAGGTGTCTCCGAAGGTAAATGTTGAGTTGGCGTATTTCGAGATTAGGATTTGTCACTCCGATTGTCAGAGAGGTATCTCTGGGCCCTCTCGGTTATGCACATCACTATAAGCCTTGCAAGCAATGTGACTAATGAGTTAGTTGCGGGATGATGCATTACATAACGAGTAAATAGACTAGCCGGTAATGATATTGAACTAGGTATTGAGATACCGACAATCGAATCTCGGGCAAGTAACATACCGATGACAAAGGGAACAACGTATGTTGTTATGCGGTTTGACCGATAAAGATCTTCATAGAATATGTAGGAGCCAATATGAGCATCTAGGTTCCACTATTGGTTATTGACCGGAAACATGTCTCGGTCATGTCTACATAGTTCTCGAACCCGTAGGGTACGCACACTTAAGGTTTCAATGACAGTTATATTATGAGTTTATGTGTTTTGATATACCGAAGGAGTTCGGAGTCCCGGATGAGATCGGGGACATGACGAAGAGTCTCGAAATGGTCGACACGTAAAGATCGATATATTGGACGACTATATTTGGACTTCGGAAAGGTTCCGAGTGGTTCGGGTATTTTTTGGAGTACCGGAGAGTTACGAGAATTCGCCGGGGAGTATATGGGCCTTATTGGGCTTTAGGGGAAAGAGAGAGGAGAGGTTGGGCGCCGTACCGGAGAGTCCGAATTGGAATAGGGGGAGGGGCTGCGCCCCCTCCTTCCTTCTCTTCTTTCTTCCCTTTCCTTGACTCGTACTCCTACTACTTGGAAGGCGGGAATCCTACTCCCGGTGGGAGTAGGACTCCCCATGGCGCGCCCCCTCCTAGGCCGTCCGCCCCCTCCCCCTTGCTCCTTTATATACGGGGGCAGGGGGCACCTCTAGGCAGAACAACAATTGATCCCTTGGATCTCTTAGCCGTGTGCGGTGCCCCCTCCACCATAGTCCACCTCGATAATATCGTAGCGGTGCTTAGGCGAAGCCCTGCGTCGGTAGAACATCATCATCGTCACCACGCTGTCGTGCTGATGGAATTCTCCGTCGACACTCGGCTGGATCGGAGTTCGAGGGACGTCATCGAGCTGAACATGTGCAAGAACTCGGATGTGCCGTGCTTTCGGTGCTTGATCGGTCGGGCCGTGAAGACGTACGACTACATCAACCGCGTTGTTCTAACGCTTCCACTTTCGGTCTACGAGGGTACGTGGACAACACTCTCCCCTCTCGTTGCTATGCATCACCATGATCTTGCATGTGCGTAGGAAATTTTTGAAATTACTACGTTCCCCAACAGTGGCATCCAAGCCAGATTTTATGCGTAGATGTTATATGCACGAGTAGAACACAAGTGAGTTGGGGGCGATACAAGTCATACTGCTTACCAGCATGTCATACTTCGGTTCGGCGGTATTGTTGGATGAAGCGGCCCAGACCGACATTACGCGTACGCTTACGCGAGACTGGTTCTACCGATGTGCTTTGCACATAGGTGGCTGGCGGGTGTCAGTTTCTCCAACTTTAGTTGAACCGAGTGTGGCTACGCCCGGTCCTTGAGAAGGTTAAAACAACACTAACTTGACAAACTTGCGTTGTGGTTTTGATGCATAGGTAAGAACGGTTTTTGCTCAACCCGTAGCAGCCACGTAAAACTGGCAACAACAAAGTAGAGGACGACTAACTTGTTTTTACAGGGCATGTTGTGATGTGATATGGTCAAGGCATGATGCTATATTTTATTGTATGAGATGATCATGTTTTGTAACCGAGTTATCGGCAACTGGCAGGAGCCATATGGTTGTCGCTTTATTGTATGTAATGCAAACGCCCTGTAATTGCTTTACTTTATCACTAAGCGACAGCGATAGTCGTAGAAGCAATAGTTGGCGAGACAACAACGATGCTATGATGGATATCAAGGTGTCATGCCGGTGACGATGGTGATCATGACGGTGCTTCGGAGCTGGAGATCACAAGCACAAGATGATGATGGCCATATCATATCACTTATATTGATTGCATGTGATGTTTATCCTTTATGCATCTTATTTTGCTTTGATTGACGGTAGCATTATAAGATGATCTCTCACTAATTATCGAGAAGTATTTAGTTTCTGCTAGTATGAGTAGTTTTCATTGTGATTAACCATTGTGCCCGCGAAAATCCTGGAGTAAGATCTCTTTTCCCTGAGTTGCTGCATCGTTTATACTCTCACTACATGGATTATTTTTATTCACGCAGCACCACGGCAACAGACCACAACCACTCGGATCCTTACACTGTCTTGCGACGATACGTAACCATGTTGCATCTCACCGACCACCTCCCTAAGCGCACCACAGCCTCCAAAGGAGAGATTAGTGGGTAATCACCCATATACTAGTCACCTCCGACACACCGACAACAGTTAACACCCGGCATTACGCCTAGTCCTCGTGATCACCGCCACCGCGGAGAGCCAGCACCCGAGCGGCAGCATCACGGCGATCATCAAGGATCATCGCGCACAGGAGCACAAAGAGCCCCAGCACTGCCGCCAGCCCTCCACACACCAGGATCACATACCAGTCCGGCACCGCCTCCGCCATTGTAGCCTCGTCTCGAGCTCCGATAAGCAGAAATGGAGGAGAAGGAGGAGGAGAAACGAGGCCAGGTGTGAAGAAGAAGAAGGAGCACAGCGGTCGTTTTATAGCTCGAGATCGATGTACGGTGGGCGAAGTCTACCAGCGCCGCTCGTCGCCCGATCGCCGGTGTTCGGAGGCGAATCCGCGAGCAGTGCCGACAGTGCACTGGCCCGCGAGGTGAGTGCACACTGCATCGACAGCAAGCACGCCGCGCACTACCGTAGTACGGCCTAGATGCCCTACGCGCTAGACGTCGCCGGTGGAGAAAGCCCGGAAAAGCGCGCGGGAGAGAGGAAGAAGAGAGAGCCAGAGGAAGAAGGAGAGACTGACAATGGGCCCTAGGTCCACCTGTCAGCCAGAGGGAGCACTGTGCTCTCGGGTACGACCAGCGTATTTTAGAATTTAGAATGTTCTCTAAATTTGCTGCGTCCAACGTAGAAATCGCTCGTTTTCCTCAAGGTGGATTTCTCCACACAACGCTAGTATCCCACACTGTAGTTATTCACCACTTATTGCCCTCTCACTGTAGACACATTTGTTTTTACCGCTTAAGTTAAGTGATCTTTTTGACCTGGTAAAAGTAATTTTTTTTCAAAACCTTAGCAAATCTCGAGGACGAGATTTTTCTTAAGGGGGGTAGTAATTGTAACACCCCAAAAATTTAACCAGGTTTTAATTATTAAATTTTTGCCAAGAGTTTAAAAATTTTGCCTGCAGGAAATTTTTCTGTTGATTTCAGAGCCTTTCTTTTTATATTGAGGAGTTTTCCCAAGTGGATCTTTCAAAAATATATTGGACTTCTATGCTCTCTATATAACATTACTTGATCAGTAGATTTATTTATTCAATTATTTCACCCTGAGTTTTATTCATTAAAATGACTTTCTTTAAGTTTTGGAGCTCCTTTAGAACTACAACCATTTGATAAATTTAACTAAAATTCCAACCAAAATTTGGAGATGTCATGTGATGTTTCTAAATAACTTTTATGCAATAATATATTTATTTCATTGCATATTTTGAGTTTTACACCTGTTTTACAAATCTGGTCCAGTGGACACTTTTGCACTATAGCCTAATTAAATATTTCCTCAAAGCCTCCACCAAAATTATGGGATGTCAGTGGTAGCATGCCATCCAACTTTATGCAAAAACCTAGTGATGTTCTTTGGAGAAATTAAGTGTATCGACCTCTTTTTCATTCTAGACCAGCCTTGTGTTTTCTACTGCAACCCTATTCATTCTTGCCCTAGTGACCTTGTACTTCCTCCTGCTTGTAGTCAACCCTACAAAACCCCTAAGTCCAGGAGCATGCACTTTTTGGAACACTTTTGGTCCATGTAATGATGCCATTTATTCCTTGTCCAGAATTGTAGTTTTGCAAAACTTGCACTAATAAGTTTCTCCTTTTGGAAAACTAACTTCACCACCCTCTCATACATCCATAGAGACACTGATCTGGAGAATTTGGCCACCCCAGGTACTGCCTGGATGCCCTTGGCATTTTGACAAACACCCTGAGTGCATAGCCAGATTTGGCATGATTTCAAGTTTACATTGTGAACTTGAGCCCCTGACCTATCCACCATGTCCCTTGATTCCCTTGCTAACCCTAAACTAGCCCTTCGGGCAGAGGAAGAGGAGGGAGATATGGACTGGTCAAACCTGACCAATGGGCCCCGTGGACCCACTGTCAGAGACCCAGCTCCGCCTCCACGTGTTTAAGTGGAAGCGCAAAACCCCGAGTACGTCTCCCCTTTTCGAAGACGTATTCTGCCCGAAACGTTTTCTTTTCTGTTTAAAAAAAACAGATTTTTGACCAAATCTTTGACTGGCTATAACTTTTTAAATATAACTCCAAATGAATTGATTCTTTTTCCTATATCTCTCAAATTCTGTCTAGTTTATTTTAAGATTTATTTGAAAATTTTCCAAAACAAATTTTGTGCTGTTTAGAAATTGTGTGTTAATACAAATATATTTATAAAAAAGGATTTTGAAGAGAGGAGAAAGATTTCAAGAGTTTTGGAATGCACCCTGGCCTCCCCACGACTTGAAGGCAAGCATTCTGAACCCTGGTATAATTTTTGTGTGGGTTGTGTTGACACGGTGATAACACCACCCCGACATGAGCATACATCATTTTATGTGAGGATGTGATCCTACACATGAGTGCATATTAATGATTTTTATGCTGATGGAGTTGATATGGTTGTAATGGAAATCACTGTCATATGCCTTTCATGCATACCGGAAGGGAAGCCGAGAAGGCCTCTGTCTTGGGTAGACACGGTCTTGTCCCTAGTCCTCCGTCGAGACGGTCGTGTCCGGTATGGCATGAGGGGGTATGTCGCGTGGTGTTTCTATCTGTTGGTTGAAGTATATGTATTGTTATACTAATCTTGCAGAGAATATTACAACCTCCTGAGTCGATCCTAGATCGAGTCTTGTGCTAGTAACCCCCATACTTGCTTCGTACTACCACTCGTCTCTACAACAAGTAGGGTATGGTTCAGTAAGTTGTCAACCCCTTTCCTAGCACACACCGTACAGAGAGGCCATGGTGGAAGATACTAGAGGCATCTGGTAGTCATCCCACCGGGTCCGGGAGCATGGGTGTTTCGGTTGTAGCCGAAGGGGGTAGCTCCCCTAGTTTGCGCACGGTATAAATTTTGTGATCCCATGTTACGTCGAGGTTGTAGCCTCCCCACTTAGAGTTTTCCTTAACAGGTGTCATGGGTGATTCCAGACACATGTGAGTTAAACTGGTGTGTGCAAGTTAGGTGTGTTTCCAACTAAAAGACCGTAGACGGAATTAGTCCAGATGGACTAAAGGAATCCGTTACTCGTGGGTAAAGAGTACACACTCTGCAGAGATTAAAGCTATTTGAATAGCCGTGTCCATGGTTAAGGACTACAGTCTGGGATGGGTCAAGTGTAGGTCTTAGTGTCGGTCTTCGGAGGTGAAACGGTTAAACCAGAACTGAAATCACGACTTGTGACATGTGATAATTATGATTATTATTTTTATTGTGTATTAACCCGTGATATTATTGGTATTATCGAATATCCCTGGGATGGTTCTACCTCCTGGTTATTCACTGTGATTGTTTTTAAAGCCCTTTATGTGGTGTCGCTAAGACGCCCGACTGCGGCATCCATTTTAAAGCCCTTTATGTGGTGTCGCTAAGACGCCCGAATGTGGCATTTCTTTTAAAGCCCTTTATGTGGTGTCGCTAAGACGCCCGACTGTGGCATTTCTTTTAAAGCCCTTTATGTGGTGTCACTAAGACGCCCGACTGTGGCATGGTTGTTATTTATTTCATAATTTTAATACTACTTTGTTACCGCATATTCATAAATAACATGCTCGCATGCATCAGACTTTTTATTACCTTTTGTGACTAACGTCATGAGCATAAAATATTTTTAGCACATCATTATTATATTATACCTGTGTTCATAATGTTTGCGAGTACATTCAAAGTACTCACTGGCTTGTCCCTGGCTATTGTCTTGGCCAGACTCTTCTTGCGCGGAGAGGAGCGACCGTGCCGACAACCCGGTACCTAAGCAACTGTGATAGCAGTCTCGCAAAGATAGGAGTTAACCTGGTCAGCTGTTCCTGTGGGAAATGGAGTCCCATAGATACTGATGATCCATGAACCGCTTCCGCCATCAACCATTTGAAACCATTTGTTGTACTCACAGGCCAGAATGGTCGTGTACTACATATTTTGCATTTTGCTTGGAAATTCCTTATCAAGTTAGTGCCTCATCAGCTAACAGTAATCCTGGGGCTGGTGAGCACAAGGGCCATTTTCTGGAAATTAATACCTGGAAATTCAGTCCCCACACCTGAGTATTTGATACTTGTTCGGTTGCTAAAAATTAGTGACTCGAAACAGGAGTTACAGAATAAACAGAGACTAGTTGAGTGTGAAGTGACGATGTGTATTGGAAGTGGTTCCAAGATTGATATGATCATCATCGCACACTCCCTATACTTTCGGGATTAGTGTTAAACCTAAATAAATGTTATTTGGCGTTTGCGCTGAGCATGAATATGATTTGATCATGTTTATTGCGATACGGTTATTCATTTAATGTCAAAGAATAATTGTTGTTCTGTTTACATGAATAAAACCTTCGATGGTCATACACCCAATGAAAATAGTTTGTTGGATCTCGATCGTAGTACATATTCATAATATTGATGCCAAAAGATGCAAAGTTGATAATGATAGTGCAACTTATTTGTGGCACTGCCATTTGGGTTATATCAGTGTAAAGCGCATGAAGAAACTCCATAAAGATGGACTTTTGGAATCACTTGGTTATGAATCATTTGATGCTTGTGAACCGTGCCTTTTGGGCAAGATGACTAAAACTCCGTTCTCCGGAATAATGGAACGAGCTACTGACTTGTTGGAAATAATACATACCAATGTATGTGATCCAATGAGTGTTGATGCTCGTGGAAAGTATCGTTATTTTCTGACCTTCATAGAAGATTTGAGCAGATATGCGTATATCTACTTGATGAAACATAAGTCTGAAATAGTTGAAAAGTTCAAAGAATTTCAGAGTGAAGTGGAAAAATCATCGTAACAAGAAAATAAAGTTTCTATGATCTGATCATAGAGATGAATATTTGAGCTACGAGTTTGGCCTTCATTTTAAACAATGTGGAATAGTTTCACAGCTCACGCCACATGGAACACCACGGCGTAATGGTGTGTCCGAACGTCGTAACCGCACTTTATTGATATGGTGCGATCTATGATGTATCTTACCGATTTACCACTATCATTTTGGGGTTATGCATTAGAGAAAACTGCATTCACTTTAAATAGGGCACCATCAAAATCCGTTAAGATGACACCTTATGAACTGTGGTTTGGCAAGAAACCAAAGTTGTCGTTTCTAAAAGTTTGGGGTTGTGATGCTTGTGTGGAAAAGTTTCAACCTGATAAGCTCGAACCCAAATCGGAGAAGTGCGTCTTCATAGAATACCCAAACGAAACTATTGGGTACACCTTCTATCACCAATCCGAAGGCAAGATATTCGTTGCTAAAATGGATCCTTTCTAGAGAAGGAGTTTCTCTTGAAAGAAGTGAGTGGGAGGAAAGTAGAACTTGATGAGGTAATTGTACCTTCTCCCAATTGGAAAGTTGTTCATCACAGAAATCAGTTCCAGTGATTGCTACACTGATTAGCGAGCAAGCTAATGATGATGATCATGAAACTTCAAATCAAGTTACTACAGAACCTCGTAGGTCTTCCAGAGTACGGTCGGCACCAGTGTGGTACGGTAATCCTATTCTGGAAGTCATGTTACTAGACCATGATAAACCTACGAACTATGAGGAAGCGATGATGAGCCCAGATTCCACGAAATGGTTTGAGGCCATGAAATCTGAGATGGGATCCATGTATGAGAACAAAGTATGGACTTTGATTGACTTGCCCGATGATCGGTGAGTCATTAAGAATAAATAGATCTTCAAGAGGAAGACGGACGCTGATAGTAGTATTACTAGCTACAAAGCTCGACTTGTCGCAAAATTTTTCGACAAGTTCAAGGTGTTGAATATGATGAGATTTTCTCACTCGTATCGATGCTTAAGTCTGTCCGGATCATGTTAGCAATTGCCACATTTTATGAAATCTGGCAAATGGATGTCAAAACTGCATTCCTTAATGGATTTATTAAAGAAAAGTTGTATATGATACAACCGGAAGGTTTTGCCAATCCTAAAGGTGCTAACAAAGTGTGCATGCTCCAGCGATCCATCTATGGACTGGGGCAAGCATCTCAGAGTTGGAATATACGCTTTGATGAGTTGATCAAAGCATATGGTTTTATACAGACTTTTGGAGAAGCCTGTATTTACAAGAAAGTGAGTGCGAGCTCTGTAGCATTTCTAAATACTATACGTAGATGACATATTGTTGTTTAGAAATGATATAGAATTTCTGGATAGCATATAAGGATATTTGAATAAGAGTTTTTTCAATAAAAGACCTCGGTGAAGCTGCTTACACGTTGAGCATCAAGATCTATAGAGATAGATCAAAACGCTTGATAAGATTTTTCAATGAGTACATACCTTGATAAGATTTTGAAGTAATTCAAAATGGAACAGTCAAAGAAGGAGTTCTTGCCTGTGTTGCAAGGTATGAAATTGAGTAAGACTCAAATCCCGACCACGACAGAAAATAGAAAGAGAATGAAAGTCATTCCCTATGCATCAGTCATAAGTTCTATAAAAGTATGCCATGCTATGGACCAGACCTATTGTATACTCTGCCCTAGTTTGGCAAGGGAGTACAATAGTGATCTAGGAGTAGATCACTGGATAGCGGTCAAGAATATCCTTAGTGACGACTAAGGAAATACTTCTCGATTATGGAGGAGATAAAAGAGCCATTCGTAAAGAGTTACATCGGTGCAAGCTTTTACACCGATCCAAATGACTCTAAGTCTCAATCTAGATACATATTGAAAGAGGGAGCAATTAGCTAGAGTAGCTTAGTGTAGAGCATTGTAGACATAGAAAATTTTGCAAAATACATACGGCTCTGAATGTGACAGACTAGTTGACTAAACTTCTCTCATGAGCAAAACATGATCATACCTTAGTACTCTTTGGGTGTTAATCATATAGCAATGTGAACTAGATTATTGACTCTAAACCCTTTGGTTGTTAATCACATGACGATGTGAGCTATGGATATTAATCACATACAGATGTGAATATTGGTGTTAAATCACATGGTGATGTGAACTAGATTGTTGACTCTAGTGCAAGTGGAAGACTGAAGGAAACATGCCCTAGAGGCAATAATAAAGTTATTATTTATTTCCTTATTTCATGATAAATGTTTATTATTCATGCTAGAATTGTGTTAACCGGAAACATAATACACGTGTGAATACATAGACAAACATAGTGTCACTAGTATGCCTCTACTAGACTAGCTCATTGATCAAAGATGGTTGTGTTTCCTAGCCATAGACATGAGTTGTCATTTGATTAAATGGGATCACATCATTAGGACAATGATGTGATTGACTTGACCCATTCCGTTAGCTTAGCACTTGATCGTTTAGTATGTTGCCATTGCTTTCTTCATGACTTATACATGTTCCTATGACTATGAGATTATGCAACTCCCGTTTACCGGAGGAAAACTTTATGTGCTACCAAACGTCACAACGTAACTGGGTGATTATAAAGGAGCTCTACATGTGTCTCTGAAGGTAAATGTTGAGTTGGCGTATTTCGAGATTAGGATTTGTCACTCCGATTGTCGGAGAGGTATCTTTGGGCCCTCTCGGTAATGCACATCACTATAAGCCTTGCAAGCAATGTGATTAATGAGTTAGTTGCGGGATGATGCATTACATAACGAGTAAAGAGACTTGCCGTTAACGAGATTGAACTAGGTATTGAGATACCGATGATCGAATCTCGGGCAAGTAACATACCGATGACAAATGGAATAACGTATGTTGTTATGCGGTTTGACCGATAAAGATCTTCGTAGAATATGTAGGAGCCAATATGAGCATCCAGGTTCCTCTATCGATTATTGACCGGAAACGTGTCTCGGTCATGTCTACATAGTTCTCGAACCCATAGGGTCCGCATGCTTAAGATTTCGATGACGGTTATATTATGAGTTTATGTGTTTTGATCTACCGAAGGATTTCAGAGTCCCAGATGAGATCAGGGACATGACGAGGAGTCTCGAAATGGTCGACACGTAAAGATCGATATATTGGACGACTATATTCGGACTTCGGAAAGGTTCCAAGTGATTCGGGTATTTTTCAGAGTACCGGAGAGTTACGGGAATTCGCCGAGGAGTATATGGGCCTTATTGGGGCTTTAGGGGAAAGAGAGAGGAGAGATTGGGCGCCCCCCCCCCCAAGGCCTAGTCCGAATTGGACTAGGGGGAGGGGCTGCGCCCCCTCCTTCCTTCTCTTCTCTCTCCCCTTTCCTTGACTCCTACTCCTACTACTTGGAAGAGGGGGAATCCTACTCCCGGTGGGAGTAGGACTCCCCATGGCGCGCCCCCTCCTGGGCCGCCCGCCCCCTCCCCCCTTGCTCCTTTATATACGGGGGCAGGGGGGCACCTCTAGGCAGAACAACAATTGATCCCTTGGATCTCTTAGCCGTGTGCGGTGCCCCCCTCCACCATAGTCCACCTCGATAATATCATAGCGGTGCTTAGGCGAAGCCCTGCGTCGGTAGAACATCATCATCGTCACCATGCCGTCGTGCTGACGGAACTCTCCCTCGACACTCGGCTGGATCGGAGTTCGAGGGACGTCATCAAGCTGAACGTGTGCAAGAACTCGGAGGTGTCGTGCTTTCGGTGCTTGATCGGTCGGGCCGTGAAGACGTACAACTACATCAACCGCGTTATTCTAACGCTTCCGCTTTCGGTCTATGAGGGTACATGGACAACACTCTCCCCTCTCGTTGCTATGCATCACCATGATCTTGCGTGTGCATAGGAAATTTTTGAAATTACTACGTTCCCCAACACTTTTGACCTTGGAGTATCCCTTCCCATTTGCTATTTTTCTTGCCTCCCACCCAAGCCTTCTCTCCCTCAAACCTCTTAGAATTGCATAAGCCCCATTCTCCAAACTTGACCTTGGCACTTTTCTAGGTAACAAGCGGTACTACCGTTGGTGGTGGCCAGTACTACCGCGCAACAGGTACTACCATTGAGTGCAGTGTTGCTGGCCTCCTGCCGTAGCACTAGGGCGGTATTACCGCTGGGTGGGACCGGTAATACCACGCAAGTAGTATTACCACTGCCACCTATGGTACTACCACCCCGAGGACTCTCAGACGGGTTAAGTGGTTGGTATGGGGAGTTCTAACTCCCCCATGCCCATGCCCATTCACTTCCCCTTGTCTCGAGTTATCTCTCTTAGGTGACAAAAAACCGCTCCAGAGGCCAGCTTCGGCCCTCCAATTCCGTGCTATCTTCCTTGCTTCCGACCAGAGGGATTGATTCCCACCTTATCCACTTGCAATGGATGCCGGTATTTCTCTCGTTTTCCTCTCCTATGGTTCTATTTTTTGAATCTTGGTTCTAGGGCAATGCATGTGGTGTTCATAGTTTTTTTGGCTAAATCTTGGCATAAGTAGGACGCAGAATGACTACTAGATAGGAGAATAGATGGGTCTTACTAAAATTTTGAATTTTTGTGCCACTTGTACTACCAGATCCATGCCGCAGATGTATCCCCATAGGATGGACGGTACTATTGCTGGAACCCGAACGGTACTACCTCTTGGCCTTAGGCGGCACTACCGCTGCTGGGCGCGGTACTACTTCTTGGGACATAGAATTTAAAGTTTCTGCCCCACCCCCTCTATTCTCAGTTTGTGTCTCTCTTGGCTTATGCAATGGACTTACACTTGCTATTCCCCCTTGTGCCTGTGTTTTGTTCAGGTGGTAGTGTCTTTGGTCCTCATAAGGCTCATCGCAAGAATCTGGAGTGCCATCCCTCCAAGTGTGGCCATTCCGGTGAAGAAGCAGAAGGCTCCGGTGCTCAAGTTGGTCAGAGGCAGCACACCAATAATGACGATCATCACACTTTTATTTACTTACAACTCAATATTACAACACAGATATGACTCTATATGAATGCCTCCGGTGGTGTACTGGGATATGCAATGAATCAAGAGTGACATGTATGAAAAATTACGAAGGTGGCCTTGCCAAAATATGATGTCAACTACATGATGTTTTTGCAAAAAATTGAGCCAAAAACTTAGTTTTAGTTTTCCACAGAAAGCATTTCGGAGCTACCGATTTGTAAACTCGGTGATACCGAAGCAACTTTTGCAACCTAAACTAGTGAACTCGGTCAGACCAAGACACAGTTCGGTGGCACCAAGACTGCTAGAGTTTCACAAAGTCCTGAACTCAGTCACACCAATTTGCAATTCCCGGTTAGACCGAGAATCACATGTGCACTGGCCTGAGCCAAATCGTTGGGACCGATTTCCACAACTCGGTCGGTCCAAGATGAGTTTGGCGGAAACCTAACCCTAAATTTTCAATCCAAAACTAATCTACAGAGTGATTTCATTGGATAGGAAGTTCTCAATCGTAGCAAGATACATGGCAATGCAATGTGCTAGGAATCGGAGTGAGGATAGCACAAAGTTTTCAAATCCATACCCTAGTTCGGTGATGGATTTGCTACGGCGGCAACGGCGGAGACGATTCCCATTGACGGCGGCGGAGACCAGCGGCTGGAGGTCGCTGGCGACGAGGAGGACGGTCCGGAGACCTAAGGAGGCAGAGCAGGCTGTGCACGGGCGAAGAGGTTCAGAATTTTTTTCAAAATTTGGCCCGGGGGTATATATAGCCTGACCCTGTCGGTGTGACCGAGTGGAACAACTCGGTGGCACCGAGATGCATAACTACAAGCAGTTACCACAACTCGGTGTGACCGAAAAGTTCAAATCGGTTGCACCGAGATTGAAAACCTAGATCAACTTAGTGAACTCGGTGTGACCGAAATGGATTTTTTGGTCAGACCAAAACGCACAAAGAGGTTTTGGAAGGTTTAAGTCGATGACAAATCGGGGACTCCGAGTGCTCCTCACACAGAGTGGTTCGAATCTGACTTGATCAAACTTTGTGATGTAGCATGAATAGAGTTTGAGACAAGAAAAACATAGATAGCTAGAGAAGGTTCTTAGGCATTCTTGTCCATCCACTTGGCAAAAGAAAAGAAACCAAACAATCAAAACTACAAGTGGATGTCCCCGAATGGGTGAAATATGCAACCAACATGCTCACACAATAAAATGACAAATGAAATATGTGGCAAAGCATGCACAACCATTCTAGCATCTATCAAGCAATTGGCGATGACTAGGTCATCTATATATGAGTATATTGACTTAGGAGTCAAATGAGAACATTTGATCATAGGTCATACTCATCGTTTAAGCACAAGTGGGGTTACCACTTTTACATAAAGCATTGTTGTGTTCACATCATTAGAGTTGCATTAGCTCAATTCTTTGAGTAAAGCTCCCCCTAGATGTGAGATCCCCCCTAAGAGGGATTAACTAACCTTGGGTTTTGTCGATGATGACTTCATGTAGGTGTTGAAGATGTGGATGCTCAATGTTGATGTAGATCATTTGGAGCAATCCTTTGGAGTGAGTTGCACCTTCAATACCTACATGGGTTAGTCCCACAAGGAACAAACAAGGATATCCATGGACATAGAGTGATGCACACACAAGATGATGTCCATGAAAGCATTAGGTTCCCTTGTCCCTTGTCTTACCAACAAGAGGGTTTGTAACTCCTTGAACTAGTGCAAGATGTGGAAGTTGATTGCACTTCATCTTGCCAAAATGATAAGAGTGAAGTATGTTGGCGGAGTCACCCTCATGAACTCTCTAGTTCTTCTTCTTAGGGATCCACATCATCTTGATGGGAATCCTTGGAGTTGTAGTTGTACTTGATGAACTAGAACTTGATGTAGTCTTGGGAACCCACTTGACCAAGGCCTTAGGAGCTTCTTCAAATGCATCAATCTCCTCTTGAAGCTTGTCCTTGCGTTTCTGCTTGTGGTCTTGTGGTGGAAGATCATCTTGAGCTTGTGTCCCTTTGAAAGAAGTAGGATCATACTTCTCTTGTTGAGGAACAAACTTCGTCTTGGGGTATTGATCTTCTTCCCACTCAACTCCATTGGCATTGAACTTTCATTCAAAACCAACACCTTGGTTCTTCCGGTGCCTTCCTTGCTTGCGTACAATTTCCTCGAATTGCTTACTCCTGGCAAGGCTCTTGTAAACACCTTTCTCTATGATTCCCTTCAATAAGCTGTTTTCTTGCTCAAGTGTAACTTGGCTAAGAGAATCATTAGTGGAATCAAGAGAACTACTAGAAGCAACAGCATTGGATTTAGCGTGATTATTGTTACTACTAGAGGAAGAATCTTTCTTGTTCTTGTTACTAGACTTGACTTGAGGCATGTAAGTAGATAAGAGTAAACGCTTGGCAATGTAAGAAGAACTTTTCTTGCGAAGATCATCATTGAACGCTGAGGGAGTCCCGGATTAGGGGGTGTCCGGATGGCCGGACTATGACCTTTGGCCGGACTCCCGGACTATGAAGATACACGATTGAAGACTTCGTCCCGTGTCTGGATAGGACTTTCCTTGGCATGGAAGGCAAGCTTGGCGATATGATATGAAGATCTCCTCCCATTGTAACCAACTCTATGTAACCCTAGCCCTCTCCGGTGTCTATATAAACCGGAGAGTTTTAGTCCATAGGACGAACAACAATCATACCATAGGCTAGCTTCTAGGGTTTAGCCTCTCTGATCTCGTGGTAGATCAACTCTTGTGCTATCCATATCATCAATATTAATCAAGCAGGAGTAGGGTTTTACCTCCATCGAGAGGGCCCGAACCTGGGTAAAAACATCGTGTCCCTTGTCTCCTGTTACCATCCGCCTAGACACACAGTTCGGGACCCCCTACCCGAGATCCGCCGGTTTTGACACTGACATTGGTGCTTTCATTGAGAGTTCCTCTGTGTCGTCACCTTTAGGCCCGATGTCTTCTTCGATCATCAACCACGACGCGGTCCAGGGTGAGACATTTGTCCCCGGACAGATCTTCGTATTCGGCAGCTTCGCACTGCGGGCCAATTCGCTTGGCCATCTGGAGCAGATCGAAAGCTACGCCCCTGGCCATCAGGTCAGGTTTGGAAGCTTAAACTACATGGCCGACATCCGCGGGGACTTGATCTTCGACGGATTCGAGCCACGGCCGAGCCCGCCGCACTGTCGCGATGGGCATGATCTAGGTCTGCCGCCGGACAGCGCCCAGAGCGCCGCTCAGGTGTCTGCTCCGACCATTAGCTCGGAGCCGACTGCGCCAGTCGGGGACGGACGGTTGGACGCCGCCCCAGGAGCCGCAATCTCTATGGCGATAGAGCCGATACCAGCCTAGTCCTTTGCGAGGCCTCTGACTCCAAGGTGCCGGACTCCGTTCCGGACTCTGAATCTTCCGCACCCCTTCCGATCGAACCCGATTGGGCTCCGATCATGGAGTTCACCGCCGCGGACGTCTTTCAGCACTCGCCCTTTGGTGATATCCTGAATTCACTAAAGTCTCTCTCTTTGTCAGGAGAACCCTGGTCGGACTATGGTCAGCATGGTTGGGATGCGGACGACGAAGAAATTTGAAACCCACCCACCACCCACTTTGTAGCCACTGTCGACGATCTAACCAACATGCTCGACTTCGACTCTGAAGACATCGACGGTATGGACGCCGATTAAGGAGACGACCAAGAACCAGCACCTATAGGGCACTGGAAAGCCACCTCGTCATATGACATTTACATGGTGGACACCCCCAAAGCAGGGGATGGCGATGAAAAAATGGAGGACGACCCCTCCAAGAAGCAACCCAAGCGCCGACGTCAGCGGCGCCGCTCTAAATCCCGCCAAAGCAAAAACGGCGAGTCCGGCACTGGAGACAACAACACCTCGGACAGTGCCAAAGACAACCCCCTCCAGCAGGATTCGGCGCAGGAGGACGGAGGAGCCAGCCCTCATGAGAGAGCGACAGACAGGGAGGTCGAGGACGACAATTATATGCCTCCCTCCGAAGACGAGGCAAGCCTCGATGACGCCGAATTCGTCGTGCCAGAGGATCCCGTCGAACAAGAGCGTTTCAAATGCAGGCTTATGGCCACGGCAAGCAGCCTCAAGAAAAAACAGCAACAGCTTAGAGCTGACCAAGACTTGCTAGCCGAGAGATGGACTGAAGTCCTGGCGGCCGAAGAGTATAAACTTGAATGCCCCTCCAAGAGCTACCCAAAGCGCAGGCTGCTACCCCAACTAGAGGAAGAAGCAACTAAACATACATCACTAGCGTATGATGCGCCCGATCGGCCACCCCATGGCCGCGACAGAGAGGCCTTTCGGCCCTCAACTCAAGTCGCACCCCGTCGCCGCTCCAAAAATACCAGAGCACTGGGAAACGCAACAGACCTGCGAGACATATTGGAGGATAAGGCAAGGCAAACAAGATCGATCTACGGATCGCGTGGGCGCCCCATGTCACGTGACGATAACCGTCACGCCGGACATGATAAATACGGCCAGGCCGAACACAACAGACAAAGCTCATCCGAGCTACGTTGTGATATAGCCTAGTACAGGGGCGTCGTACACCCACTATGCTTCACAGACGAAGTAATTGATCATCAAATCCCCGAGGGTTTTAAACCCGTATACATCGAATTATACGATGGCACAACAGATCCCACGGTATGGATCGAGGATTATCTCCTTCATATCCACATGGCCCGTGGTGATGATCTACACGCCATCAAATACCTCCCGCTCAAGCTTAAAGGACCAGCTCGGCATTGGCTTAACAGCCTGCCTGCAGAGTCAATTAGTTCCTGGGAGGACCTGGAATCCGCATTCCGTGACAAATTCTAGGGCACTTATGTGCGACCACCAGACGCCGATGACCTAAGCCATATAATCCAGCAGCCAGAGGAATCGGCCAGACAATTCTGGACACGGTTCCTAACCAAGAAAAATCAAATAGTTGACTGTCCGGACGTAGAGGCCCTTGCAGCCTTCAGGCACAACATCCGAGACGAATGGCTTGCCCGGCACCTAGGACAGGAAAAGCCTAAATCTATGGCAGCCCTCACGACACTCATGACCCGCTTTTGCGCGGGAGAAGACAGCTGGATAGCTCGTAGCAATAACATAACGAAGAGCCCTGGCAATTCAGATACCAAGGACAACAATGGCAGGTCACATCGCAACAAGCACAAGTGCCGCATTAACGGCGACAATACTGAGGATACGACAGTTAATGCCAGATTCAGAGGCTCTAAACCCGGTCAGCGGAAGAAGCCATTCAAAAGAAACCCTCCGGGCCCATCCAGTTTAGACCGGATACTCGATCGCTCGTGCCAGATACATGGCACCCCCGAACAACCAGCCAACCACACCAACAGGGATTGTTGGGTGCTCAAGCAGGCAGGCAAGTTAAGTGCTGAAACCAGAGACAAGGGGCTGCATAGCGATGACGAGGAGGAGCCCCGGCCGCCGAACAATAGAGGACAGAAGGGCTTCCCCCCGCAAGTGCGGACGGTGAACATGATATACGCAACCAATATCCCCAAAAGGGAGCGGAAGCATGCTCTCAAGGACGTCTATGCGTTGGAGCCAGTCGCCCCAAAGTTCAACCCATGGTCCTCCTGCCCGATCACTTTTGATCGAAGGGACCACCCCACTAGCATTCATCACGGCGGATTCGCCGCATTGGTCCTAGACCCAGTCATTGACGGATTTCACCTCACTAGAGTCCTCATGGACGGTGGCAGCAGCCTGAATCTGCTTTATCAGGATACAGTGCGAAAAATGGGTATAGATCCCTCAAGGATTAAACCCACAAACACAACATTTAAAGGTGTCATACCAGGTGTAGAAGCCAGCTGTACAGGCTCGGTTACACTCGAAGTGGTCTTCGGATTCCCGGATAATTTCCGAAGCGAAGAGTTAATCTTCTACATAGTCCCATTCCGCAGTGGCTATCACGCCCTGCTCGGACGAACCGCATTCGCAAAATTCAATGCGGTGCCGCACCACACATATCTCAAGCTCAAGATGCCAGGCCCTCACGGAGTCATTACGGTAAATGGAAACACCGAACGCTCTCTCCGAACGGAGGAGCACACGGCAGCCCTGGCGGCGGAAGTACAAAGTAGCCTCTCAAGGCAATTCTCCAATCCGGGTGTTAAACGTCCGGACAACATCAAGCGCGCCCGAAGTAACCTACAACAAAACCGGCTGGCACGTTCCGAGCAAGCATAGCAGTGTGGTCCCAACCCCAGCCCTCGCCAGATGGCGATAGCGGTACCGCGCGTACATAATTACGCTTTGGAAATACCATGGGCATAAGGGGAGGGGCACAACCACGGCACGCCCAGAATGCGGCTCAACCGCACTAGGGGCTCCCTATTCTGTCGTTTCCTTTTTTATATACTTTCAGGACCCAACTATCCGGAAGGCCTGTCCGGCAATACACTCGCCGAACACACGATGCAACAGCCAGGGAGAGAACAAGCCACGTCAAATGTCCAGGTGGTCTCTATAACGAGCTAAATACCTGTTTTACTTAAAGTCTCGCAGCTTGCCCCTGCAGGGCGACATGTCAAATAATCCCATCTCTTGCTTACCGCACTATTTGTATCCTTCTGCTTTCATAGCAGCCCTTTTTAATAAACAATACATAGCCCTTATCTATTATTGTTTTCATCTATTTTTATACAAATATGTTCAGTCATGACATTATGCAACCGTACACTTTGGTACAGCCAATACACCAGGGGCTTAAGCAACCCATAACACGGTATGAGAAGACCGAACACTCTCATGAGTGCGGCACCCCGAACTTATAGCACTATATGCATCGGCTCCGAATCATGTCTTGGGTCAATAGTTGGGTTTGCCCGGCTCCCATGTTTTGGTACCTTACATTCCGCAATGTTGGCTAAGGTAGTGCTAGGAGAACTACTGGGATTGTGCCCCAGTTGAGCTGGGTTAACACCTCAGTAGAGAAAGCTAAAACTGACCATCATGATAGTACGAGAGACTGGTCGCTGTTCGCGAGGTTTTTTCGAGTCCCTAAAGACTTATGCCGCTTAGAGCGAGGAGCCGGATTTATCTGGCCTAGGCGTGGATAGCGCCCCGAACTCGGTCTTCCGAATACTAGGGGCTTTGCCGAAATTTAAAATTATAGAATTCTATGGCTAAGTGAGAGTGATAAAGCATTATAAGTCTGATGGCCTTGTTCGTTGCGCTGAGCGCCTCCCTAGATGGACCCAAGAATGGGAACAAGAGCGCTCAGGTTTATCCCGAACACCCCAGCACTCGTGGCATGGGGGTAGAAGCCGATGACTTGCATCTCTCAGATTTGATAAACGGCCGCATAGAAGGTAATATTTTAAATTAATAAGCATTGCTTAGCGCATATGAACAAAGTTTTCAGCATACAGGATAACAGATGCGAGTCTACTAAAAAATTACATCTTTGGAGCATTCACCCGCTATAAGGTGGGCACCCTTCAGGACGCCCTCATAATATATCTCGGGCTTGCGATACTCCTTGCCCGGCGGTGGCGCGTCCGTCACAAGCTTCTCGGCGTCCATCTTGCCCCAGTGCACTTTAGCATGGGCAAGGGCCGACGGGCACCTTCAATACAGACGGAGCGCTTGATGACTTCAATCCATGGACAGGCATCCACCAGCCGCCACACCAGACCGAAGTAGCTCCCAGGCATGGCTTATCTAAGCCACAGCCGAACTATGAGGCCCTTCATGGCCTGTTCGGCCACCTTGTGGAGCTCGACCAACTGCTTCAGCTGGTCGCTCAGGGGCACCAGATGTCCGGCCTCAGCATACTGGGACCAGAACACTTTCTCTGTCGAGCTTCCTTCCTCGGTCCGGCAGAATGCAGTGGCATCGGATACACTGCGGGGCAGATCTGTGAATGCTCCTGGAGAGCTCCGGGTTCGGGTAAGTAACAGGTAATTTACTTTCACATGCTTGCTTTTCATAAAGAATGCCTTACCCGCCGCAATCTTTTTCATCGCCTCAATCTCCTGGAGGACTTTTTGGGCTTCGGCCTTGGCAGATTTGGCGCTTTCAAGAGCCGAGGCAAGCTCGGACTCTCGAGTCTTCGAGTCAAGCTCTAACCTCTCATGTTTTTTCACAAGAGCATCCAGCTCTTGCCGCACCTCCGCCGCCTGCGCCTCTTGCTTTTCTCGCTCTACGCGCTCCATGGCCGCATTGTCTTCGTCCTTGGAAAGCGCTTCCTTCAGGGTTGCCACCTGAGTTATGGCCCCTACAACATTCACGTTGGTCCTGTCATTATTTGCAACCAGGTAATTCTATATACATTTACATACGGTATTACATACCCTCCTTGTCCTCGAGCTGCTTCTTGGCACGGCCGAGCTCGTTCTCGGACCGCTCGAGGTTCTGCTTCAATGCGTCGACCTCCGCAGTCAGTTCGGCTGAGGTCAGCAGCGCAGCCTGCATTCCCATATCGACATATTTATGTTAGACTCCTGCTTATATCTTTTTAGATCCTCAGTCCAGCTTTTCTTTCGAACGCCGAACTGAGCATCAGGGGCTACTGTCTATGTGGTAACATTTTTATATGTTTTGAATACATACCTCAAATCCTGTTAGCAGGCTAGTACAGGCTTCTGTCAGCCCACTCTTGGCGGACCGAACCTTCCGAATCACCGCACTCATAACAGGCGGTGCTCCTCGTCGATGAAGGCGCTGTTAAGCACCTCCAGCAAATTGTCTGGCGTCTCCGGTTGGACGGAGGCCGCCGGCGTCGTAGGCTTGCCTTTCTTGCGAAGGCGCCGTCTACCGGACTCTGGAACCGTTGTCGGTTCCGGAGCGGTGTCCGACCCAGGGCCGGACTTAGATCCCTCTGGGGCTTTACCCCCTTTGGGCCTGGAGTCCGGGAGGTCGCCTTGCGGCGCCTCCAGGACCACCTCCTCCTAGTTTAGTCCTTTTTGGGACTCCACCTCGGCGTCGTCCGTAGGGAGAGGGGAGGAGGCCGTCGGAAGTGAAGCACTATTCATGTCCGACGAATCCAGGGAGCCGCTCAATGAATCGCCGAGCTGATCCTTGGGCGGACTGCATGATTAAATTCGGCGTCAGAAGGTACCATACATTAGAGGAGCGCCATGAGTTATTCTGGTATCCGGATACTTATGATTTCGCCAGGGGCTTGACCCTGGATGGCCATTCCTCCCCGCCGTCTTCGGCATCGGAGGCGTAGTTCGGCAGAAGGGTCCTCCCCTTTTTGGACCCTCCGGCCTCCCCAGTTGGGGCGACCTTCCTTTTCTTTCCTCCCCCCGCTGGAGGGGGAGAGGCTTCTTATTCTTCCTCCTCCTCGTCCTCACAGGCGGAGGGTGCTTCAGGGTTGTCAGGCGATGAATCCAACACCACCAGGCGCCGGGAACTCTTTCGAGTCCCCGTGGCCTTCTTCTTGGCCTTCTTCTCCGGCACCACATGAGGTGCCGGAACCAGCAGCTTCGTCAAGCGTGCGTCTACTGGGCCTTCGGGCAAAGGGGCCGAACAGTCAAACTGTCCGGACGTCCTCTTCCAGTCCTGTCAAAGGAGCAGGTGTTTAGATCCTACATGGAGTCAAACTATGAAAATCAAGTGTCCCGTGGAGGACTAAAAACAAGCTTACTTCGGTGGCTTGGCGCTTGGCGCAGAATCCGCGAACCTCGGTGACGGGAGGGGAGACCTCGGAGCTCTTGAATAGCACCTCCCAGGTGTCCTCGTGCTTTGTGTCGAAGGCCCGTCGTTGACATAGAAGGATCCGGCGGAAGAGCGTGACCTGGACTACGTTAACAAGCTTAACCTTCTTGTTCACCAGGTCTCGGACGCAGGTTTGGAGTCCGGTCACCTCTTCCGGACTACCCCACAACATGCCCGTCTCTTTCCAAGATGTGAGCCGTGTGGGGATGCCAGATCGGAATTCGGGGGCCGCCGCCCATTCAGGGTCACGCGGCTCGGTGATATAGAACCACCCCGACTGCCACCCTTTGATGGTCTCTACGAAGGCACCCTCGAGCCATGTAACATTGGCTATCTTGCCCACCATGGCGCCTCCGCACTCCGCTTGGCGGCCGCCCACGACCTTCGGCTTGACGCTGAAGATCTTCATCCATAGGCCAAGTGAGGCTGGATGCGAAGGAAGGCCTCACAGACGACGATAAACGCTGAGATGTTGAGGATGAAGTTCGGGGCCCGATCGTGGAAGTCCAGGCCGTAGTAGAACATGAGCCCCCGGACGAACGGGTGAAGAGGAAAGCCCAGTCCGTGGAGGAAATGGGGGAGAAACACGACCCTCTCATGGGGCCCAGGGGTGGGGATGAGTTGCCCCTCATCTGGAAGCCGGTGCGCGATGTCGTCAGACAAGTATCCGACCTTCCTCAACTTTTTGATTTGCCCCTCCGTGACGGAGGAGGCCATCCATCTACTCCCGCTCCAGACATGATTGGAGAAAGGTTGAGGTGGGAAGTGCGGACGTGGGCGCTGGAGCTCGAGTGCGCAGGGATGGATAAGCAAAGGAGGAAGAAGGCGTAAATGGAAAGGGTGGATCCTTATCCCCTTATATGGGCGGCCGAAACTATAAGCCCCCACCAGCCTAATAAAACTCGCTTATCTCCCAAGCGCCGCGGTTAATGGCGCGGTTGGGTTACCCACGCCCGTATTGATGAGAATCCCGGAATAAGGGGACACGGTCTCTGCTTTGACAAGACGTGCCAAGGAAACCGCCTCGCTAAACGCGCTGAGGTGGAATAGTAAAATGATTCGAATAAAGGCTTGGCCGTGGCGTGATGTCACGCTGCGGAATATGTCAGCAGATTAGATTTGTTCAGATATTATTCTCTCTACGGTGGTATGTGGAACTTGTTTTGCAGAGCCGGATACTATCCTTGTGTTTAACATCTTCTATGAAGTATTCGGAGGAGGAACCCGCCTTGCAATGCCGAAGCCAATTTGCGCGCCGGACTTGTTGTCATTGAATCCTGGTTCATGGGCTACTGAGGGAGTCCCAAATTAGGGGGTGTACGGATGGCCGGACTATGACCTTTGGCCGGACTCCCGGACTATGAAGATACAAGATTGAAGACTTCGTCCCGTGTCCGGATAGGACTTTCCTTGGCGTGGAAGGCAAGCTTGGCGATATGATATGAAGATCTCCTCCCATTGTAACCGACTCTATGTAACCCTAGCCCTCTCCGGTGTCTATATAAACCAGAGAGTTTTAGTTCATAGGACAAACAACAATCATACCATAGGCTAGCTTCTAGGGTTTAGCCTCTCTGATCTCGTGGTAGATCAACTCTTGTACCATCCATATCATCAATATAATCAAGCAGGAGTAGGGTTTTACCTCCATCGAGAGGGCCCGAACCTGGGTAAAAACATCGTGTCCCTTGTCTCCTGTTACCATCCGCCTAGACGCACAGTTCGGGACCCCGTACCCGAGATCCGCCGGTTTTGACACCGACTTTTAAAAACTCATATTCTTGCTCAAGGTTGAGCTTTTCAAAGAGTAACTTCTCATGAGTCCTTAAAAGTTCTCGATGATCTCCTAAGATAGTTTCATGAGCTAACTTAAGAGTGTTTAGTTCTTTAGTTAGGAGCTCAATCTTCTCCCTATCATTTTCATTCATTTTATCTTGATTAGCATGCTTAATTGACGTTTCATCATAGTATTCATCACTAGAGTTGTCAACAAGTAAATCATCATCACCTAACAAGTCATCTTCATCACTATTGAAATCAACATACTCGGGGTGTGATACCTTTGGGCCTTTAGCCATGAAGCGCCTTCCAAGTCCTTCTTTTGGTGAGTCAAATATGTCGTAGGAGTTGGTTGACACAAGTGCTAGACCGGTAACACCTTCATCTGGAGTATGTTCTAAGTCGGAGTGATAGCTTCTCTCGGAGTGATGGTCGAAGTCGGAGTCGGATACCCATTCACCAACATGAGCTTGATGTCTTCGTTTTGTGTAGCTCCTTGATGACTTATCTTTCCTTTCCGAATCCTTGCTTCTCCGGGATGTTCTTCATTCATAACGATCATATCTACTCCTCCTCTCTCTTGGTGGTGATTCTTCTCTTCTACTTCTTCTTTTAGGAGAATCTTCTCTTCTTTTGTAGGGTGTTGTACACTCATTGGAATAGTGTCCGGGCCTTCCACAATTGTAGCAATTACGCTCAAGACTAGAAGATCTTTCATCATTGTAGGACCTTGACTTGGAGCTTATCTCCTTGCTTCTACTCTTGTAGAATTTGTTGAAGTTCTTCACCATTAGGCTCAATTCTTCATTAAAGGTTTGTTTCTCACTTGCTGATGTGGTAGCTTCACATGAGGCTTTGTAAGCACCACTTGACTTGTTGTGGAGCTCCTCCTTATCCTTGAGTGACATCTCATGAGCAACAATTCTTCCAATGACTTCCGTTGGCTTGAGATCTTTGTAATTTGGCATCATTTGGATCAATGTGCACACCGTATCATATTTTCCATCCAAGGCTCTTAGAATCTTCTTGATGATGAATTTGTCGGTCATCTCTTCACTTCCTAAGCCGACAATCTCATTTGTGATGAGAGCAAGCCTAGAGTACATTTCAGCGACACCTTCATCATCCTTCATCTTGAACATGTCAAGCTGACTTTGAAGCACATCCAACTCGGATTCCTTGACGGAGTCGGTACCTTCGTGCATGTCAATCAAAGTATCCCAAATTTCCTTTGCATTCTCAAGACGGCTGATTTTGTTGAATTCTTTGGGGCACAATCTGTTGAAGAGGATATCACATGCTTGAGCGTTGTATTGCAGCATCTTCAACTCTACTGCGGTAGCTTGACGGTTCGGTTCTCTCCCATCAAAGAATTCACCTCGCAAGCCAATACACACAATATCCCAAACGGTAGGGTTATGTCCAAGAATATGTATTTTCATCTTATGCTTCCAACTAGCAAAATTAGTACCATCAAAGTAAGGACCTCTATGGTGGTAATTTCCCTCGCTAGACGCCATACTCTCCTAGGTTGTGAAACCAAGGCTATGGCCACCAAAAGCTATGGAGATCAAAGCAAATGGAGACCAAAGCTCTAATACCACTTGTAGGATCAAAAGTATGTCTAGAGGGGGGGTGGTGATTAGACTACTTGACAAAATAAAAACTTAGCCTTTTCCCAATTTTAGTCTTTGGCAGATTTTAGCAACTTTAGCACGGGTCAAGCAAACTTAATACAATTCAAGCAAGCATGCAAAGAGTATATGAGCAGTGCAAAGTAAAGCATGCAACATGCAAGAATGTAAAGGGAAGGGTTTGGAGAGTGCAAACGCAATAGGACACACAGATGTTTTTGTCGTGGTTCCGATAGGTGGTGCTATCGTACATCCACGTTTATGGAGACTTCAACCCACGAAGGGTAACGGATGCGTGAGTCCACGGAGGGCTCCAGCCACGAAGGGTCCACAAAGAAGCAAACTTGTCTATCCCACCATGGTCGTCGCCCACTAAGGACTTGCCTCACTAGAGGTAGATCTTCACGAAGTATGCGATCTCCTTGCCCTTACAAACTCCTTGGTTCAACTCCACAATCTTGTCGGAGGCTCCCAGGTGACACCTAGCCAATCTAGGAGACACCACTCTCCAAGAAGTAACAAATGGTGTGTTGATGATGAACTCCTTTCTCTTGTGTTTCAAATGATAGTCTCCCCAACACTCAACTCTCTCTCATAGGATTTGGATTTGGTGGAAAGAAGATTTGAGTGGAAAGCAACTTGGGGAAGTCTAGAGATCAAGATTCATATGGTAGGAATGGAATATCTTGGCCTCAACACAAGTGTAGGTGGTTCTCTCTTAGAAAATGTAAGTTAGAAGTGTAGGCACGTTCTGATGGCTCTCTCCACGAATGAAGAGTGGGTGGAGGGGTATATATAGCCTCCACACAAAATCTAACCATTACACACAACTTACCAATCTTGGTGGGACCGAATTGAGAAACTCGGCCGGACCGATTCAGCAAATGATGTGACCGTTAGGATTTTCGGTGGGACTGATATGCAACTCGATAGGACCGATATGGTTAGGGTTAGGGCATAACGTAATATCGGTGAGACCGATTTTGGTAATGGACACACAGAGGGTTGGTCAGGCAAACTCGGTGGGACCGATTCACTCATCTCGGTGAGACTGAAACATTACGAAAGGGAAACAGAGAGTTTACATTGCAATCTCGGTGGGACCGATCGCTCATCTCGGTTGGACCGAAACATTACAAAGGGAAACAGAGAGTTTACAATCCCATCTCGGTGAGACCGAGATCCCTATCGGTGAGACCGATTTGCCTAGGGTTTGTGGCAGTGGCTATGACATCTGAACTCGGTGGCGCCGGATAGAAAGAATCGGTGGGGCCGAGTTTGACTTTTGGTTTAGGTCATATGTGGATGTGAGAAAGTAGTTGAGGGCTTTGGAGCATATCACTAAGCATTTTGAGCAAGAAAGCCATTAAGCAACACCTCATCCCTCCTTGATAGTATTGGCTTTTGCTATAGACTCAATGTGATTTTGGATCACTAAAATAGAAAATGTAGAGTCCTGAGCTTTGAGCTTGAGCCAATCCTTTTGTCCTTAGCATTTTGAGGGGTCCACTTTTTTCATCCATGCCATGCCAATCGTTGAGCTTTCCTGAAATATTTATCTTGAAGTAGCATTAGCTCAATGAAATATATGTTGTTAGGAATTACAAAAACCACCCAGGGATAGTTGCACTTTCAAAGAGGCATAAGCTGACATACTTTCTCTTCTTGGATCATATGCACTTATGATTGCAACTCTAGCAAGCATCCGCAACTACTAAAGATCATTAAGGTAAAACCCAACCATAGCATTAAAGCATCAAGTCCCCTTTATCCCATACGCCACAACCCCCTTACTTGGGTTTATGCTTCTGTCACTCAAGCAACCCACTATAAGCGAATCATGAACGTATTACAACACCCTACAGCAGGAATCCCTCATGCTTGCGCGACATGGAGGGCACAATAGGACAACAACATAACCACAAGCAAATTAAACCAATCATAGCAATTCATCAATCACCGATAGGACAATGAAAATCTACTCAGACATCATAGGATGGCAACACATCATTGGGTAATAATATGAAGCATAAAGCACCATGTTTAAGTAGAGGGTACATAGGGTTGCGGGAGAGTGGACCGCTGAATATAGAAGGGGGAAGGTGATGGAGATGTTGGTGAAGACGGTGGAGGTGTTGGTGTAGATCGCGGTGATGATGATGGCCCCTGGCAGCGCTCCGGCGCCACCGGAAGCAAGGGGGAGAGAGCCCCCTTCTTATTGTTCTTCGTTGACCTCCTCCCTAGATGGGAGAAGGGTTTCCCATCTGGTCCTTGGCTCTCATGGCGTGGGAGGGGCGAGAGCCCCTCTGAGATTGGATCTATCTCTCTGTCTCTCTTTGTTTTTGCGCTCCCAGATTCTGCCCTGGCACCGTTTCTTTTATACCCGGAGATCCGTAACTCCGATTGGATTGAAACCTTCGCCCAGATATTTTTCCAAAAATTAGCTTTCTTGCAGCCAAAGTAGAGCATCAACCGCCTTACGAGGGGCGCACGAGGGTCAGGGGCATGCCCAGTATAAGTGGGCGCGTGGGCCACTCTCGTGGCCACCTCGGGCATCGTCTCGCATTGATTTTACTTCCCAAAAATCATAAATATTCCAAAAATATGCGCCATTTTTTATTATCCCATTGGACTCCGTTTGATATTGGGTTTCTGTGAAACATAAAACATGCAACAGAAAAGATCTGGCACTAGGCACTGGATCAATATGTTAGTCCCAAAAATAATATAAAAAGTTGCCAAAAGTATATGAAAGTTGAATATTATTGGCAGGGAACAATCAAAAATTATAGATACGATGGAGACATATCACCTGTATATAAAGGCAATTCCCTGAGGCAAATAGACTAAGTGACAATCGATCAATAGCTAGGTCAAGCGAATCCGCTCCCTTGTAATTGATCCCCAAGCAATAAGCAAAAGAAGCAGGAGTAGGCTTTTACCTCGAGCGTGAGAGACCGAACCTGGGTAAATCCTCATCTCTCAATTCCGATCAACCCTGACAAGCTAACCACCTAGTTGCGATGGCCTCATGACTAAGTCCTCACAACAGGACATCTGCCTTGAAAAAACCACGACAGTTGGCTCCCACCGTGGGGCCAGCGCACAGTGGTTTCGAGTTCTTGAAGGGCCCTTTCACAGGGATCGAGGGATGCACCGTCGGCATAATGACAAAGAGTCGCCGTAGCAGGATCTACATCGACGACCCCGACTAGGGCCCCGAGGCCGGCTCAATCGAGTACGAGTACCGGGTCCCCTTCGATGGAATCCATGTCTTCATCGGCAAGATCGGCGGATCTGAGCTTGAGCCGGACATCTGCACCAACCTCGTCGAGCCGGTCCGGCGCGCGCAACCCTCCCGGATCCAAGCCGGTTAGAAGCATGTCTTTGTTGGTTTCATGCAAGGTGTGGAACTTGCGGAAAATTCTGCGTCTGGAGGAGAGACTCTCGTCTACTCGGATGGTGAGTCCTCGACCGGAGAAACGGAGTCAATCTACCAGCTTCATGATGGCGGGCCTAGGGGCTGTTCCGATGGCGACATTATTCCGGACCCCTACGAGCCACCGAGCCGAGCCGCTATCTTCATGGAGGGGACGCTGCCGGCTCTCAATTACATAGTGGCAGGAGCAATGGCGACAGCTGACCCTTCGGTGTCAGGTTCTGGTACGTCCGGCTCGGCCAGGACGCCGACTCAGGTGTTGTCTAAGCTAATCCACCCTGAAAACTCTGCTGGCGACCGAGGTCACTGCGAAGAACTAGGCAGAACGCAACGCTAGGATTGCAACGATTCGGGAGCAGATGACCAAGCCCGAGGAAGATATCAATGCTGAGAACGCCTGGATGACCACATTGCAAGCTCAGATTAATGTGGAGGCAGAGCGTGTGAAGGCAGAGAATTGGCGTCTAAACCTTGATCAGAATGCTTCCAATGCGGTTCTTCAAAGGAGGCACCAGACCCATTTATCTCTGAGCTACAATCCCATGCGTTTGTTCAACACGCCAGGAGCGGGCCCGAGTATGCCGGGAGCACCGGTTATACCCCAATTAACCTCTAATGCACCAAGGAGCAGGGTGGCAGATCAGCCTCTTCAGCCACAACCGGTTTAGAGGGATGAGCCGACCCCGGACCCTCGTATTGTCCAGACACCGCCGCATTTTCTGACACCACCAGGTCATTTATCCAATCCGGTGTATAACATGGTAGCAGCAACAATCCTGATTACTGCACTCCCTATCACCGGTGAGTCGACAGTCACGGTGGAGACCTGGAACGCCATTGAACTTTTGCAACCGGCGATTGCTCAGCAGGCCAATTATTCTTATAGTCGGTACTGTGTGCATTCCACCCCGCTACCGAGCCGTAAATATCAGGCATGCGGAGTCGTTGGCCATGTCCAGCAGTGAGCAACGTCGTAACCCGCCCCGCAATCCGCGCGGTTGTGCTCAGGCAATCGTGGATGAGGCAAGGGCCCATCGTGAGGTGGAGGCAGTAAACCAGGGAGCTTATCAGCCACCCCCAGTAATTCCTTCAACATTAGTGGGGGCCGAGACAAGCACCAGAACCATCGGAGTGTCGTTTCTAGTGCCGGCTTTACATAACGAGTGCATGCCAAAGGATTTTAAGGGTCCTCAGAAAGTGCCCAACTATACGGCAGATCTTGAGTTGGCGGCTTGGATCGAGATCTATGAGCTTGCCATGGATATGTTGGACGTCAGTGATGCGGTATGTGCCATGTATTTCAATATGATGTTGGAAGGGCCGGCTCACACATGGTTGAAGAACCTGCCCCCCAACTCTATCAACACCTGGGCGGAGTTGAAGGAGCGTTTCATCAAGAATTTGTTAAGGAACTTGCAAGTAGCCGATGACAATCGTTGATCTGGAGCACTGTGTGCAGCGTGAAGATGAGTCAGCCCATGACTGGGCTCGCCGGGTTGCGAACATTATACACTCTTCAGACATCATTGGGGCGGCTCAAGCTATGTTGATCTTAGAGAAGAATTGTCACTTTCAGCCTCTTGTGCAGAAGCTAGGGCGGCTTAAACGCAAGTGTATGAATATGGCAATCTCATGGACATGCTTACCAGATATGTTGACTCTGATGCTACGAAGGATCCTTGCTCTGATGATGATAAATCATATAAAGGCAAGAAAAACATCAGTGGCAAGGGCCAGCAGAATAATGCTTCAACGCATAATGGTAATAGCAATAACTATGGTAATAGTGGAAAGCGCAAACACCCCGATGGCGGGTTAGATTTTGTGGCTAACACCAATGCATGGTTCAAAATTTTGTGTCGTAATTGCAAGCCGCCTTATAACAGGGGGAAGCCCAAGAATTATGAGGAACCCTTAATGGGTCGTGTCCTAAGCACAGTTATCCTAACAAGCCGTCTTCTCATGCTTGGAAGGACTGTTACATTATGCAGCAATATCGAAACCAGTCGTTTCAATAGCATCATGGCAACAATAATGGGCCGCCGGGCGGGTCAGGCTCAGGAGGTTTCCAGGGAGCCCGCTTTGGTGGTGGCGCCTCAAACTCTGGCTTTCAGGGCCAAGGGACCAAGGTGGTCATAATCAGCAGTCTGGTCAGGGTAATCGGCAGCATAATAACTAGTCAGGATATCAGAGTAATCCCAAGCTACTTAACAGTGGCCAGTACCATGTCTTTACTACGAGCACTTGTAAACGTGACTAGAAGGTCCATAAGCAGGCAGTCAATGCGGTTGAGCTAGCGGTGCCACAATATTTTAGGTGGTCTGAGCACACGATAACTTGGAGCAGGGCAGATCACCCGCCTTATGTTGATGATCCGGTTCATCTGGCCCTGGTGGTAGCCCCCAAGTAGGAGGTGCTACTTCTTGAGCTTGCGTTGGTTTTTCCCTTG
The DNA here is from genome assembly GCF_002162155.2 of Triticum dicoccoides. Classification (NCBI taxonomy): domain Eukaryota; kingdom Viridiplantae; phylum Streptophyta; class Magnoliopsida; order Poales; family Poaceae; genus Triticum; species Triticum dicoccoides. Next base: position 212,681,536 of record NC_041391.1, on the reverse strand, counting down.
AAGAGGAAAGGGTGATGCAGCAAAGTAGAGATAAATATTTCCCTTAGTTGATAAACAAGGTATCAATCCAGTAGGAGGTAAAAGCAAGTCTCCAATATATGCACCTGCACAAACAATCAAACACTTGCACCCAACGCGTTAAAGGTGTTGTCAATCCCTCCACGGTCACTTGCAAGGATGAGATCTGATAGAGATAGATATAAAAGAAATAAAAGTAAATAGAACTCAGCGAGGTATTTTTGGGTTTTTGGTTTTATAGATCTAAAAATATATGATGGAAAATTGACCCGGGGGCCATAGGTTTCACTAGAGGCTTCTCACTACTAGGAAAGGGCTATAGATAATATGGACACTAATGGCACACCAGACATGTGGTGCGCCACTACTATATAGCAGTGGCGCACCATGTGTTGGTGCGCCATTAGTGTGATGGACACTAATGGCGCACCACACCCACGGTGCGCCACTACTAACAAACTTTATTTTTCCAAAAATACTAATGGCGCACCAGGGCACAGTGCGCCATTACTAGTTTTAACTAGTAATGGCGCACCACTCACCCCGTGCGCCATTAGTAACATTTGTTTTGCAAAACTACTAATAGAGCACCACCAAATGGTGCGCCATTAGTAACCAGGGTTACTAATGGCGCATTTGTAGTTGGTGCGCCATTAGTAACCTGTGACCAGCTAGATATTTTGGACAGCCACCAACCACACTCACTTTCCCCACTTCATTCTCTCCACCTCCTCCTCCAAGATTGTCTCGGCTGCCTCCTCCTCCTCGCTTAATTTGCACCACAAATTCATCCAAATTAAGTGGTTAAATTACCTTTTTTTGATAGGTAAGTAAGGGGAAAGCTTTCTTTATGTTGTAGATCTACTTTTTTCTCCCTCCAACAATGTGCACATGCACTTTTTATGGCCTAGCTAGATCTATGTATGTTTGTGGTGTTACATATGTTTGTGGTGTTGCATATATGTTTGTGTTTGTAGGTACCGGTATTTGAAATGCGATAGTTGCCAATATTTTGCCGGAATGTTGATTCATTTCCATTTCGGCAAGAATTTGGCACTATGCATTCTTTTTTGTCCTATTTTTAGGCAAAGTCATGCCACATTTTTTCTTGGTTCTAAAATATCGTTTTGCTATACCCCGCAGCCGACCATCGTCCGCACAATGACCGAAGGCATCATGAATAGGTTTTTGAGCTCTACGAAGGCCGAGATGCTTCAAAAGAACGAGACGGAGATAAGATTTCCGTGTCGAAGATGCAAGCTGAGGAGCCTTATGGACCCGGATTCCGTACTAGTGCGGGACCACCTGCTCTTGTGTGGTTTCATGGATGGCTACTGGTGCCAAGGTGATGAAGATGATTATGAAGTCATCCATGGGGGCCGGGGAAGAAATGAGCAAGGGCATCAAGACAACCGCGGCGAGGGCGGGCGAGAAGACGAAGAATCTCCAGGACGTGATCACGAAGTAGATGCAGTACACAGTCATCATGTAGAAGATGCCGGACATGATGATGAGGAAGATGCTGGAGCAGACGAAGGGCATGATCATGAAGATGAAGATGCCGGAGCAGACGACGATGGACCATCGATGGGCTGGGTGCAGGACCCTCATATTCAAGAGCTGCTTCTCAAGCAGACGGATAACGCAAGAGCTGCCGCCCGAGAGAAAGCCAAGCTGGATCATCTGGAGATAGACGCGGTTACTCCATTGTATGAAGGATGCAGGCCCGAGGATACCCGCCTGAAAGTAACGCTCATGGCTTTGGAGATGAAGGTAAAACACAAAATGACCGACGCATGCTTCGATGAGAACATGTTATTCTGGCACGATCGTCTTACCAAGGGGAACAAGTGCCCGACCAGTTTCGAGGAGGCGAAGAAAATCGTGTGTCCTCTGGATGAAATACCATGTGTGCATGAGCAATTGCATCATTTATTGGGACGAGCACGCGGAGTCTACCATATGTCCGGTGTGCGGCGTCTCTCGATACAAGAAGAGGAATAAAGCTCCTCGAAAAGTGGTGTGGTACTTTCCAGTCACTCCTCGTCTGCAGCGGTATTTCACGGACCCTAAGGTAGCAAAGCTCCTGCGTTGGCACGCGAATAGGGAGGAGAAGAAGCGAGAAGATGACGCAAATGATCTAGAGATAAATAAAAAAGACAAGATGCTGAGTCACGCTAAGGATGCGAGCCAGTGGCAAGTGTTGAACTTTGAACACCCAGAATTTGGGAATGATCCAAGGAACATCATGCTGGGCGCGAGCACCGATGGAGTCAATCCGTTCGGCAGCCAGAGAAGCACCCATAGCAACTGGCCTGTGTTTGTGTGGATGTACAACCTTCCCCCCTGGTTGTGCATGAAGAGGAAGTACATTCACATGAGTATGCTAATAGAAGGGCTGAAGCAACCAGGAACGACATCAATCTGTATCTGGGGCTGCTGAAAGAGGAGCTAGACATGCTGTGGAAAACGCCAGTCAATACGTGGGACGCCACATAGAAAGAATATTTCCCTATGAGAGCCGCACTCCTCACGACGGTGCGGGACTATCTCGGTTACGGATATGTCACGGGGTAGGTGGTCCGCGGATTTTCTGCATTCGTCAGGTGCATGGATGACACAACATATCGCCAGCTAGATAGAGATCTCGGGTCTTCAAAAACCGTGTTCATGGGACATCGAAGGTGGCTTTGGAACGATGACTCATGGAGGAAACGCAAGGATCTGTTCAATGGTGAAACCGAACCCCGAAGACGCCCGCGTACGAGGAGCAGCAAGGAAATAGACGAGCTGTTGAAAAATTGGAAAGATTGCCCACTGCTGGGAAAGAAGCAAAAGGCGCCAGAGCCAGGAAAGAAGCGAAAGGCGCCAGAGCCGCTGCTGAAGGTATGGAAAACGAGGTCTGTTTTCTAGGACTTGCCGTACTGGAAGATTCACCGTGTGCCTCACAGCCTTGATGTCATGCATATCACGAAGAACGTATGCGAGAGTCTGCTTGGTACCCTGCTCAACATTCCAGAGAGGACGAAAGATGGGCTGAAAGCAAGGGCAGACTTGAAATCAATGGGCATCAGGGAGGAGCTTCACGCTAATGATGATGATGATGAAGCGAAGCAGGACACGGAAAGTCGTCGCAAAGGCAAAAAGGCCAAGAAGACCGGAAATGACTTCCCTCCCGTGTGCTTCACTCTAAGTCAGGAGGAGATCGATCAGTTTTTCACCTGCCTCGTAGGAGTAAAACTTCCTTACGGTTACACGGGGAAGATAAGCAGATACCTAGACTCAGCGAAGCAGAAGTTCAGCGGGATGAAGTCTCATGACTGTCACGTGCTGATGACGTAGATACTTCCAGTTGAAATCCGTGGGATCATGGACGGGCACGTCCGTGAAACACTATTTGGCCTATGCAACTTTTTCGACGTCATCTCTCGGAAGTCGGTTGGCGTGAGGCAACTCACAAGGCTACAGGAAGAGATCATGGTGATACTATGCGAGCTTGAGATATACTTCCCGCCCGCATTCTTCGAAGTTATGGTGCATCTGCTGGTCCATATCGTGGAGGATATCATCCAACTCGGGCCGACGTTCGTGCACAGCATGATGCCATTCGAAAGGATGAATGGTGTCATCAAAGGATACGTTCGCAACATGTCGTGTCCAGAGGGAAGCATAGCTAGGGGCTTTCTGACCCAAGAGTGCATCTCCCACTGCACGAATTATCTAGGCATCGAGAACCCCATTGGTCTGCCCGTCAACAGGCACCTCGGCAGGCTCGCTGCATGGGGTCACCGTGAGGGTCGCCGCGAAATGCATGTCTACTTCGAGGGATGACTCGCCGACTTTGAAAGAGCAAACCTACTTGCGCTACAACACATAGACATGGTCGATCCTTGGGTGGTAGAGCAGAAAACCTTTATTGAGAAGACGTACAATAACCGAGGCCAGCAGAGGACGGACGGAAATATAATCAAAGAGAACGAGTCATGTTTCACGCGTTGGTTCAAGTAGAAGCTTCTGTCGTACCCTTTACATGAGGATTCTTCCACGGAAGAACAACTCATATTTGCCTTGTCATAGGGCGCCGAGCACAACCTAATGACCTATGAGGCGTATGATATCAACGGATACACATTCTACACCGCGGGAAAGGACATGAAGAGTGATGGTTATCAGAACTCCGGGGTAACGATGGAATCCTACACCGGTAATGACAAGGACATATACTATAGAAGGATCGTGGAGATCTGGGAGCTGAGCTAAGCTGGAGAGAAGGTCCCGATGTTCCGTGTTAGATGGGCCAAGGGCGTCCTAAAAGAAGACTAGTATTTCACCACCATGGTTATATCCGAAGCCCAATCCAGGACCACGGGCACAAACTTCACCGTGAAAAATGAGCCATGGGTACTGGCTTCCCAAGTGGACCAATGCTTCTTCATTACCGACCCGTCAAAGCCCAGTCGTGTTGTCGTGAGGAGAGGCAAAAGGAAGATCATCGGAATGGATGGAGTCGCCAATGAGCAAGACTTTGACAAGTACGACGACCCGAAGATGGAACATGACGACGACGATGAAGTACCAGCATACACCACAAGAAGAAGCAGGACCACCCTACCTAAAGGATGTCCGTTCAAGAGAAGAACTCCATTTGCGAAAAATAAGGGCAAGAAGATTGTGAATAGATAGCTAGCTAAGATCGATTGTATTTAAATTGTAGCCTTCATTTCTCGATTGTATTTCGACATATTGAAATGATAATTCTTCTGTTCTAGTGTCCTCATGAATATTTATTTATGTTTATTATGGTATTGAATTTCTAACTAACAAAAAGTATTGAATTTGTTAATATTTTTTGAACTCATGAATATTTTTAAATTTCATGGGCACTTTTTGAATTCATGAATATTTTTTCAAATTTGATGATATTTGTTCATATTCATAATGTTTTACCAATTCACAAATGAATGCAACTAAAAATCCAAAAAAAAATATTGATGATATTTTTAAATAACAAATTTGATGATATTTTCAAATAACAAATTTGATGATATTTTTCATATTCATAAATATTTTCAAATAACAAATTTGATCATATTATTTAAAATATCATCAATATTTGTTATTGATGCCTCCCCTGCTCCACCGCCGCCGCCGACCCCCCGCACCCTCCCCCGCTCCACCGCCGCCGACGACCCCCCGCACCCTCCATCTCTCCGCCGCCGTCGCC
>NC_041391.1:212519443-212675726 GCF_002162155.2 Triticum dicoccoides | reverse complement strand
CACACCAGCTCCGACGACCCCCGCGCCCGCTCCGACAACCCCTGCGCCCGCTCCACACTCGCTCCGACGACCGCCGCGCCCGCTCTAACGACCGCCGCACCCGCTCCGACGAGGTGCTCCGACCGAACAAGCGAACAACCCTCCTTTGCTTGGCTCGAACTCGAGCAGGGCCAGCGCTAGGGTTCCAGCATCACCGCCGATCAACGCCCCGCCTCCACAAGGAGAGGAGGAGCCCCATCGCCGCCACCTAGGGGAAGAGGCCACCGCCGCCACCGAGGGGAGGAGCCTTGTTGCCACCGAGAGGAGGAACCTCACCACCAGATCTTCAACGCCCCACCGCCGTGAGAACGTCGACGTCCTCCTTCGCCGGTTCGAGGTGATTCCAACCCTCTTCTCCACTTCTCCATCTCCTCCCCTACAAACCCTAGGGCTGAATCTTCTTGCTCCTCGTCCCACACCCAGTGGCCATTGCTCCGTTTTACAGCAGTTCGCTGCGTCCATCAATGAGGCTGGGTGCCTACATGGCCATTGTCGGTGTCAAAACCGGTGGATCTCGGGTAGGGGGTCCCAAGCAGTGCGTCTTAGGATCAATGGTAACAGGAGGCAAGGGACACAATGTTTACCCACGTTCGGGCCCTCTTGATGGAGGTAAAACCCTACGTCCTGCTTGATTGATATTGATGATGTGGGTATTACAAGAGTTGATCTAGCATGAGATCAGAGAGGCTAAACCCTAGAAGCTAGCCTATGGTATGATTGTTGTTGTATATCTCTATCGACTAGCCTGGCCTCGGTTTATATAATGCACCAGAGGCCTAGGATAACAAGAGTCCTAGCCGAATACGCTGGTGGGGGAGGAGTCCTTGTCTTGATCGCCAAGTCTTGTGGAATCTTCCTTGTATGTGGCAACTGTCCGGACTGGCCCATGAGTATACGGCCATGGGGATCCTCGGCCCAATCCAACTGATCGGGAGACGACGTGGTGAGTACCCCCTAGTCCAGGACACCGTCAGTAGCCCCCTGAACCGGTGTTCAAGTTGGGGACGCTCCTCGATTCTTCCGAACTGTTCTTCATCTTCGGTCGTCGGTCTTGAAAACTGGTTGAACAAATCTTCTCATCTTCGATCTTGAGGATTGCCGAAATGCATTCGACGAGTTTACACGTCGGGTATCCGAGGAGCCCCTTTAAGTTTCCGGCCTTTATCAATGCCTTGTTATTTTTATGCCACACCTCGGGTTTGAAGTTGTTCCCGGGCGGCAACGTCCTCTTGCGTCCGAGCTCCAACGCCGGACTGCATTCGAGGTATCTTTTGCAGCCGAGCATCAATGCCGGACTGCTTCCCAGCTCTAACGCCGGACTATGTATCCGAGCTCCAACGCCGGACTGTATCCGAGCTCCAACGCCGGACTATGTATCCAAGCTCCAACGCCGGACTGTATCCGAGGTGTCGTAAATCACCTTGGTTCAAAGAAGTTTGAAGGAGTTTAGCCGAGCTTAATGCCGGAAGTGCCCTCTATGGAGCTAGCCACTAGCGCCCGAGCTTTACGCCGGACTGCTTCTGAGGTGGTGCACCACCCCGAATGTGGGCCGATTTTTGTCAATATTTTTGATTGGTTCCAATAGCCCTCAAGGTGGGTATTGGTCTAAAACCCGAGATGCACATGAAGGATGACATAAGACCGCTGATCCCCGTAGCCGCTGAGACTCATGTTGATTTGCAAAATCGGTCTGAGGATCAATTCCTAGCTCGGCAGAATACTTCGGGACACAAAAAGCGGCGTGCTCAGTCCTCGAGACTCAGGTTGGGTGCGGCCGACCAACCTGAGGATCAAAATCTCCTCGGAAACTGTATTGCACTTAAAATTTTCTGCATAGAACAGGCAATGCAGTAGCCCCCGAGACACTGGTCGGGTGGCAACACCAGATCAGGGGATCGATGTGCCCCTTTAATATTTTTAAATAATAAGCCCGAAGCCCAGTAGCCCCCCGAGCCTTAATGCGGGCACGGGAGGTTGAATTAAGGATCGATATCCATAGTAAAATCACAAATTATGTGTAATGACTCTATGTATCCAAGTACTTTACGTTATTAATGCTCGGATCTGCATTGTACAAAACATTGTTGACCGACCATCGGCTTCCACCTCCTCGGCCAATAGCCGAGGAGTGTTTGTCCTTACTTTATAAAGCCTTTATGAGGGCAAAGATTTACAACAAACAAGGCAATCTGGCCATACGGTTTTATAAACAAAGGTACGCGGAGAGACATGTTATATTATTGTTTAACAGAAGAAATGTCTTCCAAAGAAAATAGTCCCGCTATCGGTTCCTTTCTTTGGGTTGTCATGCTGAGCATGATCATGAAACCTCAGCTCCAATATAAGAGCAAAATATCAAGGATTTGGTTTGGGAGGCCAGTTAATGGCCCCCGGTAGTGTTCGGCGACAGTGGAGGTCAAGCCGTAAACACTTCGGCCATTGTTATGAATGGCCCGTTGTTTAATGCCGTCATCGGATCGCCGACTAGTTTACGCTTATTGTGACAGTCAGTTTTCGGCTTTCTCCACTGAGGTGCTTAACCATGTGAGCTGGAAGCACAATCGCAGTGGTTCTCCCTTTGCACACCTAGCCGAACAAAGCGGAACATAGGAAGCAAGCGCAGGAGCCGGGCAACCCAACTATTGACCGAAGACACAATTCGAAACCGATGCATATATAGCAATATCCGAGAATGTTTTTGCCGAATCTCTAAAGGTGTCCGGCGTTGCACTGCGAGACTTGTGCTGAAAACACACAAATAGTTTAAAAGTGCCGTGGGCTCAAAAAGCCAAAAAACTTATTCAAAAAGGTTAATGTCCGAACTAGATCAAGTGTTCGGCGCCAATTCGAAAATTGGACTTTAGAAAAAAAAAGGTGCTTCTGCCGTGCTTTAACATGAGACATCCTATCTCAAAATTTCAAGCGGGTCAGCCTACGGCTTCAACCTCCTATCACGAGGGCGGAGTACTTCTTACTAGGCCAGTTTAGCAAACTAAACTCTAGCGGCTTTGAGAGAGAAATTAGGCTCCCCGCTAGTGACCGCACACTTGTGTCGAAAAAAGGAGTGATAAATAATAATAAAAACTTTGCAACGACTAAGAAGAAAAACACTTATCATAAAACGGCTCATATAAATTTAAGAGCCCCCAAGTGACTTGGGTAAAAGAATGATTGCATGTACCGAAGTACTTATATCATATCTATGTTCAACCGAACTTTAAACGCGTCTTAACCAACCGTCGGCTTCTCCCTCTTCGGTCAAGGACCGAAAAGTGTTATGTACTCCATCTGTCGAGAATATCGACGGTGTTTCCAATAACCAGGCAATCAGGCCATAAGGCTGTAATAGACAAAGCGCGCTCAGGGAACTTATGCTATATTACTGCGAAGAGTAAGAAGCATCTTCGAAGAAAATAGTACCCCCACTGATACCTTTCTTCGGTGCTCATTGTTATTATGAGACTTGTGCAATAGATTTTTTGTACTCATGAGTTCCGTTGTGTGCCGACCATGATTGAAAACAATAAGAGCGCTAGCTTTCGGCTTCACCCAGTCTGAGGTCTGGCTCGGTTGACCCGATCGTGACAATCGCAGAGGTGCTCCCTTTACTCCCTAGTCGAACAATCGGGAACATAGGGGTAAGCATAGGAGCCAGGCAACCCAGCTTGCAAATCGCTTAAGTCAATATGGTGCATATTGTGGCGTAATACACGAACAAGGAACAAAGCCGTACAAGTATAACCATATGCAAGAGGAAAAAGCTTCATGAAGGAAGCCCCCAAGTAAACGGGGTATTTGAAATTGCGCATCACAAACAAAGTTTGGACAAGGAAATTTTTACAAGAAACTTTTTTCCAAAAAAGTATAATGCTTGGTCGAGCCGAACACAAGTTAAAAATTTAAAAGTTTGAGCATGAAGGCAACTTAGCTGGTTAATGTGTTCGGTATTGATGACGCGGTCCGAGCTTGATGCGGGACAAGGTTCCATCCCCCAAGCCGGTACCGAGGTGGCAGAGCAAAGAGCTCGGCACTCCGAAGTGGTGACATAGCACGGTCAATGCAGGACGGCAGGGTGATGCCGAAGTCCCCGGCATGGGGTAATGAAGTGTTGACGAAGCCCCCTGTCCAGCCGAGGTGACGCCAAAGGATATAGTCCGGCTGGATCATTTTCCTGTGCACAAAAAATAGTGCAAACCGGAGATAATAGTAATAAAAAAATCGTTGCATAACAAATAATTTATGCAGTGTGAGTAATAAAAGAAATATGGCATGGCGCCGAAGTCAATGTCGATGCAGGGCGGCGGCGTGATGCGGTAAAGGCACTGCAATGCCTGAATTCATAGGTCGGTTCGAGTTCCGGATGCGGCGTTTGCCGGACTATGTACGGAAACTGACCGAACCACTATGCAACCGTCGTTAATGCGGCCACCGTTTGATAAACCTGCGTACATATGATGGACAAACCAGAGTAACAATTCGTTGGAAAAAATGAACCCAAACAAGCAAAAAATACTAGGATTAATAGCACCTGGCTTATTTGTTGTAGCAATCTGAAGAAAGGTGATTCCCAAAATTGGGACTCGATCCGCACACCTGCCTGATGGGCGATAAAGGAACGGCATGGCGATGCTGGCAAAGGTTGGCTCACCGAGGCAAAGCCCTCAGTCCAGCTAACGTGACGGAGCTGGTCGGCCAGCAACGTCGAAGTCTCTGGAGTAGGTTGATGAAGAGATGATGAAGCCCTCGTCCAGCGATGCAGGTTGTGACGTGGTCGATGCCGGCTTGATGAAGTGACCGTGTGGCGATGCAGGTGTGCCCGCTCCGTGTAATCCGTGGGGCGGCGATGTTGGCGACGATTTATCCTTCGCGATGCCGAAGTATTGTTCGGCTGGCCGAGATGATGATCCGAAGAAATTGAGCTCGGCTCAACAAAGCGACGACGTGTCTAACGCAAGTCGACCGCCGTGGAGTGATGTTGTCGGGCTGGTTTGACACCGGCGCGACGGTGAAGTTCGTATTGCAAGAATACTTGTAATACTACTGGGATATGTTTGAGAATAAAACACAACACCCCATACGAGAACTTCCTTCAAAAAGGATGTTCGAGATCCCGTTCATAAAGAAGATGAATTTGGGTCGGATTCGTTCTCGCGCAGAAAACAGATCCAAAAAGTGATACACTAATTGGAAGTTTCCCGGAGTTTGGACAGTCGGATCGAGCTGAATTTTTGGCAGGTGGTAGATATGGGAATTCCGCAGCAAATAAACGGTTGGATCTTCCAAAGGACATCCGAGCTAGATGCTGGATACCACGCCCTAAACTCGTCCGGATTCTCGTCCAGATTCAACAGGGCTCCGGTATATCGGAGATTGCCGGAGATTCCTCCATCTGAACACGACAAAATTTTTGCAGGGTTGTTGTAGACTTAATTCCTCATAATTCCACTGAAGTAATTGTTTAAGCGACACTCGAGGAGGCGGTGGCGGCGGATACAAGTTTGCTGTCCAGAAAAACAGCACGGTCGCCTAAGGGCAATGTTGACGTTGAGCCCCCGAGCTCCATGGATGACTCCTCCATGATCTTGATAGAGATCGGAGTTGGTGTTGATGAAGGCCTTGATCCGAGCATGACGATCGGAGGTAGGGCGCAGTCCTCGGTCAAGCCAAGGGGACCAGTCGAGCTGGTGACGAAGAAGCCAACGTCGCAGTTGACCTGTAGTCGAGCCATTGATCCTTTCGCCGATCACACAGTGGAACTCTCAATGAAAGCACCAATGTCGGTGTCAAAACCGGCGGATCTCGGGTAGGGGGTCTCAAGCAGTGCGTCTTAGGATCAATGGTAACAGGAGGCAATGGACACAATGTTTACCCAGGTTTGGGCCCTCTTGATGGAGGTAAAACCCTACGTCCTGCTTGATTGATATTGATGATGTGGGTATTACAAGAGTTGATCTACCACGAGATCAGAGAGGCTAAACCCTAGAAGCTAGCCTATGGTATGATTGTTGTTGTATATCTCTATCGACTAGCCTGGCCTCGGTTTATATAATGCACCAGAGGCCTAGGATAACAAGAGTCCTAGCCGAATACGCCGGTGGGGGAGGAGTCCTTGTCTTGATCGACAAGTCTTGTGGAATCTTCCTTGTATGTGGCAACTGTCCGGACTGGCCCATGAGTATACGACCATGGGGATCCTCGGCCCAATCAAACTGATCGGGAGACGACGTGGTGAGTACCCCCTAGTCCAGGACACCATCAGCCATCCTTCTTCTCTCCTAGTTGTCTATGTCGTGGAGTTTGTTTGTCTGCCCGTCTCTTCTAATTGTAGCTCCAGTAGCCTTCAAATATTGGTTGTAATTTGGGTGGCTATTTAGTTGTTTTTTATCAACAAGCAGTGAATTGTATGGACACTCACCCTCCAGGGTTTGCTTTCACCTATACACACTCCAGGATGGTACTGGGATCATTGCTTGAGGGGTAGTACTCTCTGAAAGCCCGTGAAACGAATCTTAGCTGCAATTTTGTGTAGTGAGGTCAAACACAATGTGATTCACTGGTGGCTGTCAATGTGTAGCTTTTGTAGTTGTGCTATTTTAAAATTGTGTGCTCCCTCACATGAATCTAGTGGTCAGTCCTTTGACTTGTGTTGAACCTCGTTACTTCATTAAAAGTTTAGTCTGTTTTGACATTGAACTTTGTGCTCAGTCCTTTGTAAATTAAACTGAACTGTCTATGGTAGATAAACTGAGCGTTGTGGCCATGCTTGATGCAGGAGCTCAAGAACCTGCGGCCGCAGCTCTACTCCACCTCCGAGTACTGCGAGAAGTCCTACCTCAACACCCACCAGAAGCAGATGTGAGTAGCCACCTCTGTTGTTCCTCCTCTCCTCCATTAGAAGTAGTCGCAGAGTTATTGAGTGGACGGACATGCTTAGATGGGCCTGGAAGACAGGAAGAACATTTAACTTGAAATGGTCATGAATTGGAACTAAGTGTGTGTAGAACAGCGACAACTTACACTAGTTTTGTAGCCTCCAGCAAGTTTACGAGCAAACATAATTTTCCTTCTCTTTTAGAAATATGCAGGCAGCTCCCTGATCAGTGTTGTTGTTGGTTGTTGTAAAAAACTAGTTACCAGGGCACAAACTAGTTACCAGTGTTGTTGTTGGTTGTAGTCTGAAACATTCCTTGGCTTTTTTTGCACTAATTATCCACCTGAAATCCTAAGTACCTTTGATTTTGACAGTTTTGCCGTCAGTTGTATGTAAATCTTATGCTACTGGCTGCACTGTGCTCTATTGATTGAAGAAGCAAATGCCTTTCTTATGTCCAGTGCTCTAGACTCTAGTTACTTCTATATATTTTCTTATGCATTAGTAACGTGCCAGAATATATGACATTTATTCATTAGCCTAGTGTTCTCTTGGATTATCATAACCAGCGAGAACCAAAGGTCCTTTTCCTGAGAATGATTCCATTTTCTGGACCATGTACCTTTCTATGCCCATGTATACGATGTACTTTGAGTCAGCATATCCTAATTTCTGTTCTAGTGCAGTTTTGTGTATCTCTAGCTCATTGGGATATGAAGATGCTACAAGCACTTGATCTGCGACTCACATATGGTGTAACATATGGACTTTGAAATGTTTTACTTTCATGACATGATTAGCAACATAGCAGAACATAGAGCATTGTTGTGGCAGTACATTATTCTCTTGGATTATTTAGATACCTAGTGAGTAGTTACCACCAATGTGGTTTGAGTTTTAGCTTGTAACATGGTGGAATTGGCTTAGCAGGGGGGACTGGCCTCACTAGTAACATTCAAGCCCTTGATGGTCTTTGTGTTTTACTTGTGTTGTTGACAGTAGTTAATTAAACGAGGCAACACTGTAGTTTGAAACATTCCTTTTTGGCACAAATTATCCACCTTATCAAATCCTAAGTACCTTTGCTTTTGATAGTTTTGCTGTCAATTGTCTGACCTATCTCTCCTTGATTTTGATGTTGTAGCTAGAACTGCGATGAATTCTTAGTATATATAAATTTAGATGTTTATATGGTTGCTGGGTTCTCATAGTATACAGTTTGAGGGGTTCATCGTGCTGCAGTAGCTCTAGGCAGAGCATGGCATGTTACTACCATAGAGGTACCCAAATATGTAGGTGTAGTTTGTGTTTTTATTTGTTCACATTGTCGTTGTATTGCTCAATTAGACAATTCGTGTTTATGAAGAAGAAGAATAAAACTGCTGCTGCTGCTGTTATGCCTGTATTCACTGCTGCTGCTGCTGTACTTGTGATGATGCTACTTGTGATCTTCTGAAATGACCCATTGGCGACTTCATTACGCGGGGATAATGATTTCACAGGTACCCCGAGAGGCCCTTGAGTTTGCCGGAATGTCGATTAACTTCCATTCCAGCAAATTCGGGTACTCCATATGTCCTAGTTTCAGCAAAGGTCATCCTGAAATTTTTCGTGAATTTTAGCATGACTTTGCTAAAAATAGGACATATGGGGTACTTGCGACTAATACATGGGCCGGGGTATCTTAGTACTTAATTAAGTAGGATCAACTGCCCCTTTATTCTTGCAGCATTAAACCATAGGTGGCAATAGAGCCAAGTGATTAGGCCCAACTTAGATTTCTCCTTCCCTTTTCTTGATAGGGTATATTATTAGAAGATACCCATATATATCAGTCAACCTAGGGTGCCTCGGCATCGATAAACCCTAAATGATGAAAACTTAACTTAGCATTTAGGGTGCCTCAGCGTCGACAAACCCTAAATTATAAAACCTTGGCTTTTAGGGTGCCTCGGTGTCGATAAAAACCTAAATGATGAAAGCTTAGGCTTTTAGGGTGCCTCGGCGTCGACAAACCCTAAATGATAAAAGCTAAGCTTTTAGGATGCCTCGGAGTCGACAAACCCTAAATGATGAAACCGTGATCTTGTTCCTTGACAATAACCAACTTTTTGACCAAACCTTTTTCCTATTTAGAGCGAAACATGGCCCACAACGATGAGGCCGGCGGTTCGGGCAAGCAATTCTGGGAGCTATCCCAGGAGATGGAGGAAGGACCTCAGCGCTATGAGGACGCCGCGGAAGACACCGATCCTGACTACACAACACCTAGTAGCGTCGGGGATGAGACCACTGATGGTGCCGCCAAGGATGCCACCACCGATGATGGCAGCACACCCACAGATGGCAGCCAATCGAAGAGGCAACGGAAGGACCGGCGCCCGAACATGCTCGGCACCGTCAAGGAGGAATTTACTGAAGTGTCCTCCGAGGGGCATCCAACGGCGCCCAAAAAATTAGGCAAGGGGTACGCGGTTCAGCTCGGGTGCATTCTCCGGAGAACCGTCTCGATCAACACCGAGAACCTAAGGCATCCTGACCGAGGGAATTTGCGCAACCTCCTCTCACTACAAGGATCCGGGTCTATTGCAACAAAAAAATTGTTGCAATACATGTTGTTTTGTGACGATAAGTACCTATTGCCACGAAATGACATTCGTTGGCAGCCGTTGCAACTGGACACATGGTAATAGGTTATTACCACGAAAAGGCAATTGTGGCAATAAAGTGTGCTATTGCAACATCCATGCGGGAACTTGCCACATGTTTTCCCGTGGCAACACTCACCTGATGCCACAATTTGCTTTGTGGAGATAGCTTTAATGCAACATGTACCGAATTGTGGATACTGATATGTCGTGGCGATAGACATTTGTGGCAACAACCTATGCCAACGACGGCCATTTCGTGGCGCATTACTCTTTCATGGCAATAATCAATTGTGGCAACAAACTATGGCAACAATCCTTATTTTCGTGGCATCAGGCATGTTGCCACGATCCAATATACTTGTGGCAATAAACTATGGCAACAATTCTTGTTTTCGTGGCATTAGGCATGTTGCCACGACCCACTACGCTTGTGGCATTAACTTATGGCAACAAATATTCCAATCGTCGTATCGTCGTAACAGGAAATTGCAACGTATTTCTTTTGATGGTGACAAATAGGTATCACAACAAGTAACATCTTTGTAGCGAGAAATTATTGCGACAATTTAAACTTTCCGTGGCGATACTCTATTTCAACAAACTTACTTTGGTGGCTCTAAACTGTTATCGCATCATGAAAATTTTTGTGGCGCGAAGCTATTACAACAATATAAAGTGCTCCGTTGCAACATTCTAGTGCAACAAAACAGATAGGCGTAGCAACTGAGATATGATGCAACACTATATTTTTAGTGGTGATAGCATGTGGCAACAAAAAATGGGTTGTGGTAATAGTCTATTGCAATCGTAAAAAAAATTACAGGGTTTTAATTACAATATTCAAAACCATATATATAATATGTAGATTCATACAATTCATACTTCTGATAGAAAATATCCATCAAATAAAACTCAAATGTAATTTAGCCATCCTAATTAACTTCGAAGACTAAACTGCCTGTGATCTAGAGTCCAGTCCAGCTAGTTCTTTGGATCCTGCAATCAAGAAATAAAAAAAGTTCTAGTTAATGAGTCAAACATAACATACGCCATACAATTATGCCAGCTCCATTGTTAAAAACTATTGCCAGACTAACTAGCTAATACTGTGTCAGCAAGCATGTAACTAAGGCATCAGAACAACTATACAAGTGTGAATGGCTAAGGCATAACCTAAAGTACATCTACTAAAAGGTTTTTTTTTTGAGAAAAAAACATTGCTTTTAACTTAATGGTGTTGGGCTGAATCACCCAAAACAAAGAGCAGCCACAAGGGCTAGTACATCGGCCCCCCATTCCAGTTAGGTTCTAACATCCTATCAAGACTAGCAAGCTCATGAGCAACAAAGTTTGCCGAGCGACGACATACATTTATTTCATAATAAGAAAACCATAATATGAGCGGGTACTTGGTATCCTCAATAACAGCAGCATAGGCCGATGAGTCCACCTTATTGATATTAAGTGCTTCCATCAGGAGTTGCGAGTCCGTTTAAAAAACGACCCTCACGACCCCTATATCAACAGGAAGAGATACTACATGGGACATTGCAGTGGACTCATCAGCGAAGGCATAACGCGCATGATCATGACATCCTGCTCGTGCATACAGAATGGTACCATCGTCCGATCGTACATCTACTAAAAGCTCCTGCTATTGATTTAAGTTATGACTAGATGTATAGTTTCAGTTAAGTTCATGTCCCTAGCTAGCACATATTTGTATTTTATTTAAGTTGTGACTCGATGCAGCAACAACACATGGTAAAAGAGAAGAAGCAGCTAGCTAATTATGAAGACCAATGACGTAGAAAATGCAGGTGAACATGAAGAGAAAGCAAGGTTGTGACTTACCATTGCTTTATACATTCGAGATTGCCTTGTTGCAGCTTGTATGAGCGCATTTGAAGAAATAGCAGTCGGCCTTGAATCTGGAGTCTTATTAGGACTAGATGTCTGTGAAAGAATATTTTGCAAGTTTGGATTACTATTTTGTTTGTCAACCCTCTTCGTAGGAACCTGTAAATAGAAGTCCACTTTTAGCAATGCAAGTAAGCAACATAAATCTTACAAGGTCAGAAGCATATGACTGTAATCACCATCACCTGTTGGGTTTCCATCTGTTTGCTCAATTCTACAAACTTTGCCATCATGTTTTTTCAAATTCCAGTCTTGATGTTCGCTCCTCTTGCAACAATCTTTCCCTTTCAGCACGCTCTTCTTTTAACCTCTCCTCAAGTTGTTCTCTCTCAGCACGCTCCAAGTTAATCCTCTCTTGTGTGTTAGCACGTTCAGCTTGTAGTTGATCTTCTAAGTCATTGACCTGCTGGCTGAGCTGAGAGTTTCGCTCCTGGGTGGCTGCTGTAGCACGAGCTTGCTCTTCAATCTGGATACGGAACTTTTCAGAATCAGTTGAAGTTTTGGCCATGTATCCGTACCCACGAGGCTGCGATGACTTGCATTCGAGAGTGTCTTTGTAAGCGGTCTGGAAAACATTGTTTTTCTGCTCACTTGAAAGTGGACCTTCAGTTTCAGCTTCTTTGTTTTTAACCTCTTCAAGTGCTTGGTCCTAAAAATGATAGGAACAATTATAGGTGCAGCACCAATATTGACACTATAAAAGATGAATCAAGAATAACACGGTCCAACGCATGAATAATCGCATCTGATGATGAAACATGCCGAATGCACATCATTGACTAACTATAGAATAACCAAAAGTCAGTGTACTCACGTAAACTTTCTGGGAATCTGTGTTAGACCATGTTCCATTGTTTGTATGGGTGAGTTCCCATAGAGCAATACAATCTGGCTCTTCTCCAGTTTCTAAGTTTCTCTGCAAGTAATATAACAATGAGATGCTTGAAACATGACACCATATTTAGCAGCAAGGCATACATATTTAATTGGACTCGTACCTTCTCAAAACTAACTTGTGAGTAAGATTTTGATCCGATTATATGTTTTGTCTTCTGTTTCTTACGGTTATCAGCGTTCTTTTGGCTGCCTTCCTATCAATTCATTGAAACCAGATATAACCAATGAGACTAGCCATTTCACCTTAACACATAATAGACTAACCGTGACCTTAGAGATAACCTGAAATTTTGAATCAGTGCCAAAGTACTCAATCATCCATTCCCACTCTTCTGGTTGTAAATCTTCAGGCAGATTAGCCAATCTAGCTGCATCTGTTTTGTATGACTTGTAAGTGGAGCTTAGAGTTGATCGCCAGCCTCTATATCTCTCTTTCGCAATTTTGAAAACTTTTTCACTTTTTCTTCTGTTTCTGGTGTATCTTCCAGGTCCCATATGTCCTGTAAAGCATACAGCAAATAAATATACATAAGCAGTGCATTATCGATGGTAAAATAAGATAACACATGTGAAAAATATTGTACGCACTATTATATCTGCAACAATGAGGTGATGAATGGTAGGGTGAATGTCCGACCACGTCCTCACTCCAATGAGTGGTAACTTTCTTTTCATTATGACAACCACGTCATCCTTGAACGAACGATAGTTCATTCCTACTGTACCACGCAATTTTTTAGAGAATGTAATATTTAGCTTTGCAGATCCATTGGCAAAACGCTTCTTAGATGCTTTAAAACCTTTTAGAACACCTCGCCCTTTCTTCTTCTGTCCACCAGCTTCTACAGCCCAAATCATACAAGAAAATTTGTATTACTCAGCATTAGATTGTAAGAAATGATGACACAAATGTAAACGAAAGCAAGTACCATCCTATAGTCGCGCACGGTTGCGGCGAGCATGGGATGGCCATTCAGCAAGGGAACACATGTCATTAGTAGACAATGGAATGTCAGATTGTTCTGGAGTTGCTGTAAAAGATTTAGTAGTCTTGAAGGTTTAGCTATTTAACCCACACCAAGATTTTATGCATTATAGGAAATGCTAAATAATTTACCAAATTTGGGTTGTCCACGTTGGTTTTTGTATGCCGTTATACTTTCCATCCTTGTTAAGAGAACAGAGCCTTTCTTTACTGCACACAAAAACAATCATGGGACTTAGCATTAACAAAGCATTGATGTTCTGCATCATTCAGATAGGTGATTATGAAGTAAGGATGTTGTGTACCAGGAGCATCCTCCGTAAAATTCATCATTGTGCTCTTGTGTGGGTAAACCAGACATATGTGAATGAACATGAAAGGCAAAGTATCAGTGATAGGTTCATGAAAATACTACTCTGAATCTATAGGAAAAAAATGCAATGTGACTCGTGTAAGACCAAATATCTATTAAAAATCAGCTTATAGTAATCTGAATCAAATGCAATGCAGATGATGACTAAACCTGAATGCTCTGCTCTGTTGACGCACATATAACATCTAATATATGACATTATGTCTTAAAATGTGTTGAAAGAAACTCATCTCGATCTACGCTAATTGCTAAAAAATATTTATAAGAAAGTGACTGTAGGATGTATAAGAAGAAACCAGAGTGTAAGAATGTGGATTTATTTTAGGCAAGCCGGATAATATTACATCGAAAGCTAATCAACCTGATTCAGATATAAGAATTAATGTTGTATGCAAAGTGACAGTGACGGTGATGGTAGGATTCTAAGTGTAATGTAAAGATTCAGACTGAAGCCAGGAGGAAACAAATGTAAAGTGGATCATGAAAGCATCCATGTATGTAGAAAAAAACCTGGTATTTGGCACCATTATTAGTTGGGGGATTGAACTCAGAAAGCCGGCACTTATCTAATAAAAATGCAAGCTAGCTAGCTTTGCACATACAGATTACAGAGTATGTCTATATCTTTCAGTTAATGGATCTAATGCTCAAAAACCAATCTAATGCTCACGACCCCCTTTGGCGTCCACGAGGAAACAGAGCGAAACAGGAGCAGAGATGGTGGAAAGGCCTGCAGGCACCTCGGGCACGCTGGGGTCGGGTGCGGCAGTAACCAGCGCCTGGCCACCATGTCACGACGCCGGCGTGCACAGCTGAGACGGCTGCGGCCATGAACCGGGCCGGGAGGCCCCGTCGAGCCCCAGTTCAAGGCCGAGGCGAGCTCCATGGCGGCCAGCCTCCAGGCCAAGGTGAGGCGCTGCGCCGACCCTCCAGGCCGCGAGCGCCTCCGCCGAGGCGGCCAAATCGAGGCGCGATGGGAAAATGCCACCGGCGGCGGCATGTCCCCTGCCCTGACTTCTTTTCTACGGCCAAGCAGCGATCGGAGGAGAGAAGGGGCAGCCCCTCTGAATGGATCAGGATCGAGAGAGCCGCGCATCGATGAGGAGCTCGTGGGGGAGGGGGGTTTGATCCCGGACGGAGGCGGGCGCAGAGGAGAGGGGGGAGGGGGAGATCGAGGAGGACTGGATTTTTCAGCAATGGAGGAGATCGGGAGGAGGACTAACCTGACGCCATGCACCTGACGTGGTTCGCTCTGTTGACGCCGTCATGACGCCGGCAGCACAGATGAACCGAGACGAGAGCTCAGATCCAATCGCCCGTGAAGACGCCGTTGTTTGGTCTAGAATTATATATTCGTGGGTTGTTAGGAAGGTATTTAGCGGGAAGCTAATTTTTTGGTGGGAACAAAGACGCTAATTTGGGACCTTTTAGCGGGAGGTTAAAAAATATTGGCGCAAAAAACAGTACACCTAAATTAGGTGGTGGGAAAGTAACTCTTTCTGTTTAAAAAAAGTAATTAGTTTTTAGGTAATTTTCTAGGTTGTAGATATATTTCGAGATGGAGGGAATACTAAAATGTTTTGAAGACTTGCCGTGTAAATGAAATGAAAAAGAATGCAAATTTGCCATGGCACAAACATACTGCATGTTAATTGACATGGCAAAATTACCTGGGTGGATTTGCAGTAGTAAGTACAAAAGCAAAATCAAATCTGTTAAAAGTTGCAATGCTTAATGTGGTCATCATCAATCCTACAAAGTCAAAAAAAGGGAAACAAACACATATTTCTACAATCAACTCAAATTTGTTTTTATTTTTACTACTCCATGTGAACATGGCCAAAGTTGTAGTGGTGACATGGCGAAAACTATATTAGAGGCATGGCAAACAGATTAGCAAATTTGCCATGGTAAAAAAAAATATGTGCATGTCATGCCAAAAGTTATAGTGGTGACATGGAAAAAGCTATATTAGAGGCATGCCAAAAGCTATAAAATCCTTTTTGCCATGGCAAAACAGTGTTCAACAATATATACTTCTGATTCATGGCAAAATCTAGAGAAAATTTGATTCATGATTCATTTCAAAGCTAGAGTTTGTATGTACTGATCACATGGCAAGTTTACAAAATTTGCACTACAGACTAAATACAGGAGGACAAATGCCATGGCAAATTACTGAATATAATTCTTGCAGGAGGACAAACAACACTAAACAGTGCTAAACACTACACACTAGTTGCCAATTTGCCATATTGTACTAAATATCATGTTCTACACAATTTGCCATGCTCAAAAGAAACTATTCCAGAAAAAATATTGTCAAGATGTACCCAATGTGTACCCATGTGAACAAGAAATCTAAAGTCAAACAAATTGGCATGTCACTACTAAACAAATTCCCAAGTCACTGCTAGACAACATAAAAAAAAGGGGACACATGATCTTCTCCATCAATAGTCTAGCAATTCCTGTTTCAGTGCAATCAGTGTATGATGTGCTACCGAACAACTAAAAAAGAGTTCATTCTTATTTTGCATATTTGTCTATCATACATTTGCTCTCCTAAACTTTTAGTAATATCCAATACCTTCCCAGGTAAAGCTGTTGATGAAGGACGAGGAGATCAAGGACTCCAGAATTGATCCGACTGAGGCAAGAAACCTGAAGTGAACACCAGCCCCCTCTGCTCGATGCACATATCCTATCCCCGATACTCCCACTCCCTGTACAACAAAAGTGCAAAGTTTCAGTGTACATTAAGCTGAACCTGAACCATTCTTTGTGACGAAACTTCCTGTTCTAACTAAATCTGCACGCATGTGCTCTGCTGTTGTGCTCGTCCCAGGTCAGTAGCAGTAGGAGAGCTCAGCTAACGGCAAGGCACATGAGCACAGCTCGGGCGGCTACTAGGAGGCGGCGGAATACCTGGGCTCGGGGTGAATCCCGGCGAGCAGTTCACCATCCGCACATCACTAGAAGAAAACGGCGTCCCCGCCGGCGAGCAGATCCCTATTGGCGCATCGGCGAGCAGGTCGGCTGCGAGCTGCAAGGCCTCGTCCACCTCCTAGTTGACCTCCATGAAGCGCCGCGGCGTCAGCGTCAGCACCTCCACTGCTCTCTCCCTCCGCGCCCCGCCTCCTCGAACAGTACCTCCCTTGCTTCTCCCCCGTCCGCGTCCCGCAGCCTCGTGCGCCACCAGGCGCCGCCTCCCGGTGTAGGATGACGGCACCGCCGCTTCAGCTGGTCGCCATCGCCTCCCTCGCGCCCAGGGCCTCGCGGACATCGCCATCGCCGCCGGGTTGGAGGTGGGCGCATCGCAGGGATGGTGCGGGCAGCGTCGCCCCGAGCGCGGCGGCCTGGTGCTCGCGGCGGCGCTCGGCATCGGACCGCGACGGCACCTCGCTCCGGTCGGCGAGGAGCTGAGTCGTAGCGCGGCAGTACCTGGTGCTCGGATGTAGCGAACGCCAAATCCCTGGCCCCCTCCGCGGATCCCTCGTGGTCGTCGTCCTCGACCCCTGCCGCCGCGACTGTGGCGGGATCTGGTCAGGGAGGAGCCTCGTCGCCGGCGAAGGCCACTCCTCTCTGTATTGCGTGGCGGAGACAGAGCAGTGTGCTCTGAGCGGTGGAGCAAGGGGAGAAGAAGATAGGATTGATGCTGGCGTTCGGGATGAAGCCTGTTTTAGACTGATTTACCGAACGAAAACAAAACGTGACGTGTCGGACCTCAGTTGCTATGACATTCGTGCCTGTAATCAATGGCACAGAGATTCTAAATTACGGGTCTTTCAGGAGTTAGGAGTTATAGATTCCGAAATTTATTTATAAAAAGTTATATCGTGGTGAAAAAAACACCAAATCCGAGAATTGTGAAGGGGCGATCCGACGCCCTTCCCTGTAAGGTTCTCGTCGTTAATATTTGTATAGTCATCGTCATTTGAGAAGCCAATTAACGAATGAAAAAGAGTTTTCCTGTTTATATTGTAAAACAATCATCACATACGTTGAAGCAACGGATACAAAATGAACGCCACACACACCCAAGGCAATATACACAAATGCCGGGCACCGACACACAACCTCAAGAACTACCAAGCACCTACAAGATGTGCAAAAAAGGGATCCGCTTAGAGCCGATGGAGACCACCAACACGAGGAGCGATCATCCCGGACCAAGGACTCCAAGACGATGCCTCCAGGAAGGGCATGACCACGAACGTCGCTATCGTCCGATCCGAAGATCAAGTTTTCACCAAAAGTAAGATAGAAGGAGTGGGAGGAACACCACGTCCACGGATGCCTTCACCGTCAACCAGTGGACGGACTGGGTAGGTGATGTACCACGGTGCTTCAACCCCTCCGCTGTAACCCCGGTCCGCCAACCACCCGCAGCCAATTAGGAAGGTGTTGTTTCATCATGGATCTACACTTGGGTTGGATATGTCAAAGAAAATGTGCCTTGGTGAATTGTTGGTCAAAGCAGCAGAAATTTGGCCAGCTCTAAATTACATGTCACAGAAACCTCATGCGCCCCTTACTTTAATACTATTAAATTATACTCTTGTCTCGAAACATAAGTACTGATGGCATGGGTTGACGAGACGGTCGATCTATGTCAGTCTCGATCTCATATTCCAATCTTTAGATGGGGTGATCTCAGCATCTTTCATTTTACCGGACAATCCGTCGAGGGTTTGTCCACGCCAAAGTAGGTCCAACATAATTATTTCGCTTTTGTTCAAAAGATAAGCATATAGATTCAATTACTATGTAAATTAAAACAACCCTGCATCGCGGCGCCTTTGCGTGTCTGATCCATCCTACATTGGATCCACACGCAAGGGGGCGAACGAGCCCTGCCGCCGCCGCCGCTGGTCGGGCTTCACCTAGTCACGCCCTCTAGCGACGGTAGGGGAGGGGAGGAGCGGGAGGCGGGGCGCTGGGAGGTTGTCTAGCGATCTCTCCCATCACCTGCGAGGGGGCTCGGGAGGGTCCTCCGCGCCACAGTAGGTCCAACGTAATCATGTTGCTTTTGTTTTAAGAAAAATAATAGAGATTCAACTATGTCAATTATCAACCAAACAAATTTAGTTTTGAGATTTACTTATTGGCATATCACACATTTGTTAAAAAACAAAAAATGTATTAAGATAAGGCCAACGCCTTATCTCTTCTTTATATATTTATTTTTAGATATAAAAAATCTTCAAGTCTTGGACTGTCGCCTCGTCATATCTGTCCCTTTTTTATGTATTCACTAGCAAACATGCCCGTGCGTTGCAACGGGAGGAAAAAAATCATCCCTCGTGCACACACCGATGACATCAACAAATCACTTAAATTATTTCACGGTGCCTAGTTTCCGGCTTTCCGCTATCTCTTTATGCCTCTATTGTCGTTACTCCTTAGTGATGCTCAATAATTATTGCATTAGGATGAAGATAGAAAAATACATGTTAGTCCTCAACCTCTTCCATACGCCCCGTCCTCATATAGCCACCCCTCTAGTCCCCCATGACAAACCTAGCCACCTTGGGCTTCTGGCTTCTTCTCAGGCAAGGAGAAAGGCAAGACCCCCGCCGCCCCTTCGTGCGCACTCCCCCCGCCTTGGCAGGCGTCTTCCTGCCCGCCTTGGCAGCGGATAAGCGTCCGAGTGCACTAGCCGAGGTGGCACTGGGAGCATCCCATCCCTACATGAAAGCGAGGAGGAAGAGCGGCGAAAGGCGGAGGAAGAGGAGGAGGCGTACCAGGCGCGCCTATCGAAGGACGGAGAGCTTGGGAGTGGAGCGCATGGTCTTGGAAGCTTTCGACAGAACCGTGACCGGAGTCGACCCGGTCGTCGAGGGCGACCTGATCATCAGAGGCGACGTTAGTGATCACATGGGTGGTGTAGGACATTGATACGTGTCGATTGTTGGCCGACATATGCTACCTACACCACTTAAGTTGGCAGAATTATGCAACCAAATTACTATATAAATATCATCTTAATTTTAAAAAATGCAAAATAATGAGGTCATGATATTTAGAATATTACAAACCTGCACCCTGACCTCAACATCAGTGCAGGTCAATAGAATTACTACCTTCTTTCAAACAGAAAAAGAAGACCACGTCAATCACATATTTCAGTAATTTTAATTTTTTGCGTGGACATATTTCAGTAATATATGCTATCTGACCTTAAAAAAAAGTAATATACGGTAGAAGAAGTCACGCGCTCCACCAGACAGCGTGTCTGGTCACCCGAGCGATCCAAGCACGCAGTGGCGCGACCCACCAGACGGGTCGTCTGATCCCACGCGCGGCTGAAGGATCGAAGGAAAGAAAAGGGGGCGACTTCCTTTCTCTCGCCCCTCAAAAAAAAGATCGAAGCCAGAACAGAGACAGAGATAGGGGAAACACCAGATTGAACCAAGAAAAGAGAAAAGGGAGAGATCAGATCGAAGGAAGAGGGAGGTGAGAAGAGGGTTTCGGGAGGCTGGCGGCGGCGGCCTCTCCTCCCTGACGGCGCGCTTCACCAGACAGGGAGGCGGGGGAACTTGAATCCTCGGGGCCCCTCCCTGCCGCCCCTGACCGACGACCGCCGCTGCTCCTCTCCAACACCGACGACCGCCGCTGCTCCTCTTCAGCACGCTGTCGATCTTCCCCAAGGATCCTCTTCTGCTTCTCTTCTTCAAGGATCACGCAGAAGATCTTTACTAGTTGTAAATCTCTGAAACTCTGTATTGTTTTGCTTTCATCTGCATATGACCCTGTGAATTGTTGCATGGACATGGGTTAATTGGTGAAAAATTACTGTGAGAATACTTAGTATGCTACCTAGGGATCTTGATTTCCTGTATGAGTAGTTACTGAATCCTGTTTCACTTGCTAGTACTTGGCTGTGTGTTATTAAAATGAATCCACGAAATTTGTTTGCTCCTTCTGTTTTAAATGGTGTAGGCCTTGATGAAGCTGTTGAAGCCGATGAGGGTGGTGAGGCAGATGTACTCGATGTCGTCGATGCAGAAATTATAGTGCCAAAAATTACAGTACCTGAAGAGATCACTAGTTGGTGTAGAGATGATGACGAAGGATCCAGCATTGATGTTTCAGTCATAGAAAATATAAAACCTATTGAGTTTGAAGATGTCCAATTCGAATCTGATGATGATACGGATGATGATGAGGCTTACGTAAATGATGGCCATGTTGCTCCTTTGGGACAAGAAGAATTGGATGATGACCAGGGGTTCTTTGTATAGTTTTTAATTTCTTGGTAAGGTGCTTTTCACATGTGTAAGCCATGAGTATAAGTTCCTGAACTGTTATGATGATTACCTACAAGAAATATCTCTCCTAAAGTTTAATTTGATATAAAACAGGTTGAAACAAGGTATGCCTACATAGGGTCATATGTTGTGGCAAATGGGAACAAGAGCTAGTGCCCAGCACTAACAATTTGGTGATGAAGAGAAGAGAAGAGTAGCTGCTGTTCTTTAAGTGTTGTTGCTATTTTCCTTTTGACAGTGATGCTATGTACACACTGTTGCTACGAACTTATGGTCTTTTAGTGTTTTTGCTATTTTCACTACTTTGCCTTGAACTTATGGTCTTTTGTGTGAACAATATATACAAGTATAGCTGCTGAAACTTGTGTGCTGTCATTTTGAAACATATCTTATATATCTCACTAAGATGGTTTGTTATATCCTACTAAAATCTTGTGTCATATGTCCTTGTATATATCTTGATGTAGTGTTGTTGATCTGGTGATGAATTCTTGCTGAAAATTACTCTGGGATACAATTGTTATGCTGCTCAATTGGTGGCTGAAGAGTTGTTCAAATGAAGCCTGGGAGTGTTTAAAAATAGCTAGTATGCAGCCTTGCACAATTTCTCTATTTAACACATAATTTCATATTGAATCTCCTTTTTTATTAAGAGCACATATAAATACATCACATCAAGCAAGATACAGAAAAATTAGGAAGAGAATGTGTGGTGCTCAGTTCTCACGACTCACCTTGGTGAGAAGGGCACTGAGCTTGCCGTCTTTCGGGTGCCGAGCACGACCTTGCTACCGGAGGAGGTTAGTAGGGTGAGTGGAGGAGACCCTGGGGGTGCAAGAAAACCTAAATTGAAGGGCGCCCACGAGTGTGCAACGCTTCACACGCGCGTAGAGCATTCCTCCAAGTTGTGGTACCACCGATGTCCACTTTGCAAGATATGTGACTAAAATGCAACTTAGGTGCAAGTTGTGGTACCTAATGTGTTAATACCTCTGTAAACTAGTACGCCCCTTTAATCAGATCCTGCAAAATAGTATAATAAATAAAGGAAAAAATCAGGAGCACAATAGAGAATATCATTGCAATATCCTGCTCCTTTTTGGCAGCACTAGAGGATTGTTGCATTATGTTGTACGTATTACCATGGATGCTCAATTTGCCGCAATATGTAATAGTTATTGCAACACAACGAAGTTGAGGCAAAAAGTCACCCTATTACAACCAACACATGCTTTGTTGCAATAGTATCTCTGACTAGCGCCACATGTCAGAGGTGTTGCAATAGTATATATGTACTTTGTTGCAATACCTAGCCTTTATTACAACAAGATGACCAATTCACGCAACGGGACAGCGTTGTCGCAATATCACTACCATATTACAACGACGATGCAGCTTGTGGCAATACATGGCTTCTATTGCAACAAAACGAGCACTTAGTGCGATGAAATAAAATTGTGGCAATATGTAGATCCTATTACCACGAACTAGAATTTTGTGGAAATATAGCATTTTATTGCAACAAAAGATAGTTGTAGCAATACTTTTTGTTGCAATAGACCGGAATCCTTGTAGTGTCTTCATGAAGTTGCACGAACGATACAAGTTCCCCGGTGACGTTGCAAACACACGCCTCTCAAGGAATAAAGTGAACAATGCCGCCCTCACGAAGATGAGCACGGCCCTGTCTACTTGGAGAAGCGGGTGAAGAGAATGATTGACAAAGGTGATAGTTATGAGAAGATCAAGGCGAAAAATCCTTCGATCAGCGAAGATGACTACAAGGAGTTCAAGATCAAGTGCGAGAGCAGCGCAAACGTGGAATCAAGTCAGTGGGGGAAAGATGTGCAGGACTTGAACTTAGGGGTCCACCAACTCAGTCCCGGCAGTTACAGAGTGGCGGAACCTATATGGGACAAGGAGGATGCGGAGCATGCCGAGCAAGGCCTACCGCCCTGCTTTGAGAAATATCGTGACAAGAAGACCAGGAACTATGTCAGGGCCCGGTACAAGGAGGACCCGATAACAAAGGAGCTTACCACGGATGCGAAGACTGAGGCGCTTGAGCGTGTTCTGGAGAGGAATACACCCCCGCGTAATTAGCTCCATATGGTTGCATTCTAATTAATGAAGCCAAATTTCTAAATGGTTCACATTCCTTCCGCAGGAGACTGAAAGCAGTAGCACGGGGTTGTCTCAGAGCTCCCCTTGGGACTGCACTTTAAATAGGGCATTGAACGTAATGAAAAACAAGGATAAGTTCAGTAAGCCGTCGTTAGTTGGTCATGTGGCCGGCAAACGCTTGTCCACAAAATGGTCATCATACTATAATGTCGGTGGGTGAAAGGAGAGAAAGACCAGCTCAGAAAGCCAGTCGTGCGAGGTTCAAGAACTCAAGGCACAAGTGGCGCGTATTCCAGAGATGGTCCAAGAGCAAGTGCAACAACAATTGGGAATGACACTCACCGCCATTGTGCCTACCTTGATTCAGGGGCTGCAGACGTGGATTGCAGAAGGCCAACAGGGGCCGCCCCCGGTTCCCAGCTTCACGGCCAGCAACTCGCACAACACGCAGGCGACACCATTGGTGTCTCCGGCGCCGGCACGGGCATTGGAGCTTAATGCACCCGGGTGTATGCCGGCCGGCACCTCGGCAGCAAGCGGCCCCTCCGTCAGTTGCACGCCTGCCGTTGGCGGTGCCTCGACATTAGCCAAGCTCGACGCCATCACGGTAACTAAGCCTCTCGGCCGATGAATTCATCTCCTTGCCTTTGACTGGGCATCCTTGATGCCCTACATGTTTTCGCAGGGCGCCGGCGCCGACGTTCCATGCACTCTCCTGCACTTTGTGGGCGGTGAGTTGATCGATGTCGCCAAGGGCAGAATCGTTCAACCGGGCAACCCCGTGTTCCACGGTAATCCGATGCCACCCACTGTGTATAGGGTTGAACTGGTTCGGGTGCTGCGAGGCTGCGACGAGTTGTTACCTCCGTTTCAACCCGCTCGGGCCGACGAAGATGATGTGATGACCCTCAGCACCTGCTTAAGCTGGCCCCTGCTTTGGCCGAAGAGCCAGATTCATTTGGGGGTAGGGGACACCACCCCATAGACAACACCGCCAGTCGTGCCGGCGCCAAGCCATGGCAAGACCGCCGCAACGCTACCGGACATGCCGGACATGCATATGGCACAAGATCCGGATGACGACGACGACGACGGTACATTTACCAACATCGATAAGTACTTTGCCGAACATGGGTACGGTGACGAATTCTTGGGGCCTCCTTCTCAAGAACCCAACCCTGCAAAAGACAACCGCGATCTAGCTGGTACCACAGAGAAACTCAATTGCAATTGGCATCGTCTGGCATTTAGTTCTCAGGAGACGCCTCCAGCTGCCGCCTTCACCGAGCCTCAGATAGCCGGGGTGCAAAATATTATCAGCCCCAACACACTCAAGAAGGCGGTCTGTGCAGAACTCGATCCCATTACAGCAGACGAAGGGACGGAAACGAAAGAATAACAAGGCGGTGCAAGCTGGCCGGCAGCGAGTACGATCCGTGCTCGGGATGGGCCACCTTCACCTAAGGATATCTTGAGGAGGGTGCATGTGGTGGGTAGGCCGATGCTCCCGACTAATCTACTCAATGCTGCAGCCGGTGCTATGCGGAGTCTGCATGACAGTGTTCTTTCTTTGGAGAAGCGGCGTCTCTCCGAGAATGATGTGGCATACCCGATTTTCGTGGCCAAGGTGACAGAGGGCAAGGGCTCTATGGATAGCGCCATCGGGGGTACTATCGTCCTGCGGTTTGATGGCATCTTTGCTATGTTTAACCTTCATCCGCTGCACTACACCTTCGTCTGGCTATTTTCGCTGAGTATGGAGATGCGGATCATTAGAGACAAGACCCTGGACATCGTGATAGTCGACCCCTTCTACATGCGTGCCAAGATCTTGGGCAGCGCTGGGGACCAGCAAGTCACGAGTTCACACCTCGAAGGCGTCATTCTGGCAAATCCAGATAAGGATAACTTCCTCGTGCCTTACTTTCTCGAGTAAGTCATCCCCTCACCACCCCGTAACATATGATTTCTTAGATTCGATCGTTCTTTTTTTCTAACATTTCGTGTTTTGTGTAGTGACACACATTGCACACTCATCCTCTTAAGCCCGAAATATTCCATGGCCACGTATTTCGACTCGGACCGTCAGTCGAAGAAATACTACACAAATATCAAGAAATTTTTGGATGATGTTCTCCCCGGCTACGCCAGATCTGGAGGCACCTTCAGTAGGACAATTCGTAGGTACGGCAAGCACGAGTTCACCCACAATACGACATTCCCCTGCGTCAAGCAGCCGCCTGGCAGTTAAAAGGATGACTACTACGCCCCCCATCACATGCGGGCGATCATACGGGACCATAATCACCTTCTGCTACCAAATAATCTCAAAGATTGGGCCACAAGCTTGTCAGCAATCTAGGACGCGAACATCAGACAAGAATTCTATCGCGTCCAGTCGGAGTTTGCGGAAATCATCCATCAAGATGTCCTTCGTACCTCGGGGCAGTTCTACCTCAGATATCAACCATTCAACAGTGAGATAGAAACAACGATACAAATGCAGGCTGACAACGCCCGTGATTTCATGACCATCACGAAAGACGGCGGCTTCATCCATGCTCCGGTCCCTAAGTCGAGTCGAAAGTAGGGATGCTATGTAGTTCTGAAATGTCGATTTGCTCATGTTGTAATATTAAACCTTAATGAACTTGTATGTCTCTTTGGTTTGGACAGCCGTTCAACTTATATGTAATCGATGCTATTTATTAGTAGGACCATGAATCATGCTATTAATGTGTTGCTTTTCTCTTCCGATCCTTTTGTTGCATACTTATATATTGCTTATGTATTGTCTGTGAATTGCTACTAACATTTTGTTTGGCTAGTGCATAGAGATGCCGTCGTATGTCGTGTACAAGGGTAAGGTTCCCGGAGTCTACGACGACTGGGAGGAGTGTTGGAGACAGGTTCATAGTTTCAGCGGTAACAGTTACAAAGGGTACACCACTAGGGCGGAGGCGGAAGTTAGATACGCGCGCTATCTAGCGGGAGAGAGGAGGGAGCGTTGGAGGAACCGGATGAAGACCAGTTTCATCGCGATGATGCTCATCGTGATGACTGCAGTTCTCTTCTATGTGATGGTAGTTTAGATGACCGATATCGACTTGTAATGTGAAGACAAACTCGCTACTTGCGGTCTTGAGACTTGTAATGTTCTAACTTTGTTCGGTATTTTAAATTCAGAGACTAATATGATGAATTGTATTCGGAGACTAATCTTCTATTGTATTCGATAAATCTGCTATTTATATGTTGTGCTGTCTATATTCTGTGCAGTAATATGTTTTGTAACCTGTGCAAATATCAGAAAAGAAAAAAAATCCCTAATATTCATACTAGTGGCGCACCACTCTGCACTTTAGTGGCGCACTGCCATAAGCACACTAGTGGCGCATCATCTACAAGTGCGCCATTAGTAAGCCAGAGCACATGGGTAAATATGGCCCCCTCGAAGGCATACTAATGGCGCACTCCCTGGTGCGCCATTAGTATCTGGTATACTAATGGCGCACCAGGGGTGCACCATTAGTATTAGTTACTAATGGCGTGATGCTAGTGGCACACCTGTAGTGCGCAATTAGTAGCCAAAACAGGTGCGCCACTAGTAGGCCTTTTCCTAGTAGTGTCTCTCTTGAATAAATCATACGGTGGGTAAATAAATTACTATTGAGCAATTGATAGAAAAGTGCATAGTTATGATGATATCTAAGGAATGATCATGAATAGAGGCATCATGTCCGTGACAAGTAGACCGAAACGATTCTGCATCTACTACTATTATCCACACATCGAATGACTCCTACCCGCATCTAGAGTATTAAGTTCAAGAGAATAGAGTAACACTTTAAGCAAGATGGCATTATGTAGAGGGATAAACTCAAGCAATATGATACAAACCCCATCTTTTTACCCTTAATGGCAACAATACAATATGTGCCTCGCTTCTCCTTTGTCACTGGGAGAGGACACTGCAAGATTGAACCCATCACAAAACACCTCTCCCATTGCAAGACAGATAAATCTAGTTGGGAAAACCAAATTAATAAATCCGAGAGAAATACAAAGCTAACAAATCATGCATACAAGAATTCATAGGAGACTCAAATAATATTCATAGATAATCTCGTCATAAATCCACAATTCATGTATCTCAACAAACACACTGCAAAAGAGATTACATCAGATAGAACTCCAAGAACATCGAGGAGAACATGGTATTGAAGATCAAAGAGAGAGAAGATGCCATCTAGCTACTAGTTATGGACTCGTAGGTCTGTGGTAAACTACTCACACATCATCGGTAGGGCAGTAAGGTTGATGTAGAGGCCCTCCGTGATCGAATCCTCCTCTGGCAAATCGCTGGAAAAGGCCCCAACATGGATCTCACAGGAACGAAGACTTGCGGCGGCGGAAAAGTATTTTTGTGGACGCTTCTAGTGTTTGGGGAATATTTTGGAATTTATAGTGCAAGGATTAGGGTTGGGGGACTCCCGAGGGGCCCACAAGCGAGGGGCTCCCTCCCTAGGGCGCACCCTGATGGCTTGTGGACTCCTCATGAGTCTTCTGGCCCTCTCTCCAAGTCACATAGGTGTCTTCTGGTCCAAGAAAAATCACCGCGAAAGTTTTTTCCGTTTGGACTTTGTTTGATATTCCTTTCCGAAAAAGCCAAAAACAAGGAAAGAATAGCAACTAGCACTGGGCACTAGGTTAATAGGTTAATCCAAAAATATGACATAAATAGTATATTAATGCATATAAAACATCCAAAACTTATAATATAATAGCATTGGGAATCAAAAATTATAGATACGTTGGAGACGTATCAGGAGGTTATAAGTTCACCAAGGTGCTGATGGATGGTGGAAGCAGCATCAACATATTGTACTATGACACCTTTCAATGAATGAATCTGACTGAGAAGGTTCTTAAGCCGCCATCCATTGTTTTTCCTGGAGTTGTTCCTGGAAAGTCAGCTTATCCTGTAGGGAAGATTGCTCTAGAGGTAGCTTTCGGTGATGAGTATAACTACAGAGCAGGGACACTATGGTTTGAGGTGGTCAAGATTAAGAGTCCATATCATGCATTGTTTGGACGGCCGGCTTATGACAAATTCATGGCTCACACTTGTTACATATATTTGCAGCTTAAGATGCCAGGGCCACGAGGGACCATCACGGTTCATGGGAGTCGTAAGATAGCTTTAGAGTGTAAAGAAGGAGATGTTGCTATTGCCGAGACGGCTTGTGCTGCTGAAGAGCTTAAATTTTACAAGGACAATATTGACCCGACTGACATGACCCCTCTGAAGAAGCCCACCACTGAGAAGGACCCTCTGCTTAAATTTCAGTCGGCAAAGGATACATGATGTCGCTTGAACTACGTCGGTATTTCCCCAAAGAGGAAGGGATGATGCAACACAACTTCGGTAGGTAATTCCCTCAGTTATGAAACCAAGGTTATCGAACCAGTAGGAGAACCAAGCAACACTATGTAAAAAGTACCTGCACACAAAGAACAAATACTTGCAACCCGACGTGTAAAAGGGGTTGTCAATCCCTTTCGGTTAATAGTGCTAGAAATTGTCACATTGACGGGAGACTTTACTCGATCCTCCCCGGTAAAAAGATAGATAAATTTGTGGTAGATTGGATAAATAGATCTTGATAAGACGCTAATTAAAATAAGCAAATAAAAGTGCAACAAGGTATTTTTGGGCTTTTGGGAATATAGATCTGAAAATAGAGTGGCAAACAATAGATCAGAAAGCAAATATGAAGAAGGATAGAACCGGGGGCAGTAGATTTCACTAGTGACTACTCTTGAAAAAATACCATACGATGGGTACATAAATTACTGTTGGGCAATTGATAGAACTTCAAATAATTATGACGATATCTAGGCAATGATCATTATATAGGCATCACGTCCAAGATTAGTAGACCGACTCCTGCCTGCATCTACTACTAATATTCCACACATTGAGCGCTATCCAGCATGCATCTAGTGTATTAATTTCATGGAGAAACGGAGTAATGCAATAAGAACGATGACATGATGTAGCCAAGATCTATTCATGTAGGAATATACTCCATCTTGTTATCCTTAATAGCAACGATACATACGTGTCATGTCCCCTTCTGTCACTGCGGTTGAGCACCGTAAAATCGAACCCATCACAAAGTGCCTTTTCCCATGGCAAGAAAAATCGATCTAGTCGGCCTAACTAAACCAAAGATTCAAAGAAGAAACACGAGGCTATAAGTAATCATGCATATAAAAGATCAAAAGAAGACTCAAATAACTTTCATGGGTAAAATAGATTTGATCATAAACTCAAAGTTGACGGATCCCAACAAACACACTGCAAAAAGAGTTACATCAAATAAATCTCCAAGTGTCAATTGTATTGAGAATCAAAAGAGAGAGAGGAAGCCATCTAGCTACTAACTACGGACCCGTATGTCTACAGTGAACTACTCACACATCATCAAAGAGGCATGGATGAGGATGATGAACCCCTTCGTGATGGTGTCAAGATTGGATCTGGTGGTTCTGGAACTTGTGGCGGCTGGCATTGTGTTTCGTCGAATCCCCTAGGGTTTTTGGATTTTTGGGGTATTTATAGAGCAAAGAGGCGGTGCGGGAAGCGAGCAAGGTGGGCATAACCCACCTGGGTGCGCTAGGGCCCCCAGGCGCGCCCTGGTGGGTTGTTCTCCCCTCGGAGGCCCCATCTGGTACTTCTTTGGCCCAACAGGTGTCTTCTGGTCCAGAAAAAATCTCCAAAAAGTTTTGCTGCGTTTGGACTCCGTTTGGTATTGATTTTCTGTGAAGTAAAAAGCACGCAAAAAAACCAACTGGCACTGGGCACTATGTCAATAGGTTAGTCCAAAAAATTATATAAAGTTGCTATAAAATGATTGTAAACATCCAAGAATGATAATATAACATCATGGAACAATAAAAAATTATAGATATGTTGGAGACGTATCATCATACCCAAGCTTAATGCCTGCTCGTCCTCGAGTGGGTAAACGATAAAAACAGAATATTTGATGTAGAATGCTGCCTAACATGTTCATCACATATTATTTTCCTATGTAGCATGAACATATGGACTTTTATATGGTTCAAAGCAATAGTTTAGTTTTGACATGAAGATTTGAATACTCAAGCTTATCAGCAAGCAACCATGTCTTTCAAAATATCAACACTAAAGCAAGTTGTCTCTAGCCAATTATGCTCAATCATTTATCCATTCATCAAACACACTCGCATATTAGCTACACCCAATGCGCAAGTATGATCATAATGCCCCTTAGTTGGTGATTTATAAGAGAAAATGGAGACTCAAATAAAAATAAAAATTGCATAAAGTAAATAGAAAGGCCCTTCACAAAGGGAAGTAGGGATTTGTAGAGGTGGTAGAGCTCAAAGCGGAAAAAGGAGATATACAGACATTTTGGGTGGGATGCATTTCCTGTCAATGAAAACGATCGAGTAGTTCCCAATACTTTCCATGCTAGATATATCATAGGCAGTTCCCAAACAAAAAATAAAGTTTTTACCTTTTTCCACCATACTTTCACATTCCACGGCTAGCCGTATCCACGGGTCCGTCCATACCAACACTTTCTATCGTGGAAATATCACGTCAGATGTCCTAACGGAAGGACTTAGTCGTGGAGCCATCGCAACGAGATTAGCTTGAAGGGGTTAAACCGGACAGGGGACACAAGAGTTTTCTACTAGTTGGGCCCCTTACGATGAAGGTAAAAGCCTACGTCTAGTTGTGATGGAATTGATTGGGTTTTGATGACCAGGGAGCGAATACGCTTTGCCTGAGTCTCGAGTTGTTGTTTCTTGTCCCCGAACCACCGTCGGGTCGTCCCTTTATATACACAGGTTGACGACCGGCCGGTTTACAGAGTCTCGAGGCTGGCTCATACAAGTGCCCGGCTCGGTCTCTCCCTTTTCCCTGACTTACAATACAAGTTATACAACTATGGCGGTTTACCATTATGGGCCCTAATCCGCCTTTGGGCTCTGGGCCTCTAAGCTTTATCAGTAAAGCGCCATCTTCTTTGTCTTCATGGGCTTCAGTATAGTCGAGCGTGAACCGGCCCCTCTTGGGCGGTTTACACTCAGTAGTTATATCCTCAACATTAGGCCCCAGATTGATTTGAACCTGTTCATGTCAATCTTCAATACTTAGAAAAAATCCGTGAACATCTTCTTACGATTCTTGTAAACCGCCATGATGTCTTCTCCCTGTAAACTTTGGTAAACTGCCATGATGTCATCTTCTGAACACTGCAGTGAATCATCATGACATCAACTATGTATAAAAAGATAATAAATATTCCCTTCATTTAATTAATCCCGAAGATCGAGGCGACAACTGCGCCCCCTCTTGCCTCTTCAGGCTCCTCGATTCTCGCCCGTGCCACTTATCCCCTTGCCTTTATAAATAAGACCGGGGGTCCTTCCATTTTCCACCTTGCCTCTTCGCATCGTCTTCCTCCTCGCGACCCCGAAGAACTCAAGCATCGCCGCCGCCGTCGACCTTGAAGCTCTGCCTCATCTCTGGCCGCTGCATCAACCTGAATGCTCTAGAGTTCCACAGCTCTCCTCCGCCGCTCCTGAGAATCCGGTAAGCTTTCTTCCTTCAACCCTAGATCTCCATTAGGGCTTCGTGTTCATCCATGTTCATAGACGTTCATATGTGTTCATTGCTTTACCCCTATACCCTCGTCCAATCTAGACTAGCTTGACATTTTCCTTTTGCGGCTGGATCCGTAGTTTTAATCTGCCGTACTACAACATCTTGTTGTTCCTGGATAGATCCCATCTGAACCTTGTCTGTTCTGCTTGACGCCATTCTAGGGCTCAGAAAATTTTCTTTACTGAACCACAGTAGATCCAAAGTTATATCACCATTTTATGAAACTTGTTTCTCCAACACTTAGTAGATTTCAGATCTGCTTCTTCCATTTAAAGGAGGTTTAATCTTTAGTAGTTGATAACCCGCCAGATACCATTAGCCCTCACTTAAACCGCCATCTTGACTTGAGTAGCAGTATCCGGTTTAACGTGTATATATGCCTTGATTACATCCCCCGGTTTAACACCAGTTTGTGCACATCAACCTTGAATCGTAAACCGGCCTTCGTACTTCTTTTACAGCTTGTCTTCCAAAATGACCAAGAAATTCGCCGCTTGCAACTGGGTTCCTTCGCGGATCACAGAAATGCAACTTAATGGATATGTTCTAACTGACGATTTGGCCAAGAAAAATGTCCTTCATTGGCGAGTCCCTGGCCCTGAATGCCCTCCTGAACCTCAAGATGGAGAAGTGATTGTGTTCATGCAACATCTAGACCGGGGGTTTAGCCCTCCCGGATCAAAGTTTTTCCGAGATGTACTTGCTAGCTTCCAACTCCATCCTCAAGACATTGGACCAAACTCTGTGTCCAACATATGAAATTTCCAAGTGTTCTGTGAAGATTACCTTCAAGAAGAACCAACTGTTGAGCTCTTCCGGGACTGAATTCTCTGACGGCCCCAATACTGAACTTCGCGGAGTATTGATTCAGAAGAGGAAAGAAGTCAATTTTCCTCATGCCAAACATCACAGCCATCCTAAAGACTGGAATCAAATGTGGTTCTATTGTTGGAACACCGCTCCTGCTGATGAAAGCCCTCTGCCGGGTTACCGTGCTCACCGGCTCGGTAATGGCCATCGACTGCCTCAACGGCTCACTGCCAAGGAACGACAAACTTATGCACCTCAACTTGCTAAGCTCCAGGCTTTCCTAGAAAACGTCTTAACCGGCATTGACCTTGTTTGCTGCTGGGTTTCATGGGGTATCCTAACTTTAAGCCGCTGCACTAGGTTGATGCATGAGTATACCGGGGACATCAAAGACCCTCAATAGTATCAAGAAATAGAAATGACTGATGATGAAGTCACTGAATCTATCAAGAAGATGCTGGATGAACAGATCGCTGAATGCGGCAAAACTGGGCTGCGTCCTTTTTATGCCTCCAACAAACCGCCAGCGGTAAAAAAATTTAACCTTGTGCGTTTTGATCCATCTCCGTTTTAACATTGTTTAATTTTACAGGCCAAAGATCCTTTATGGAAGAGGAAAGCTCAAGATAAACTGGCGAGGGCTCTTCGTGCCAAAAGCAAAAAAAAGCCAGCCAAGAAGAAAACCGTCGAGTCCTCTGATCCGCCCGAAGATGTCGATGAATCAGAACAAGAGGTAGAACTTGACTCCCTTGGTTCATTTTTCGTACACCTTATTGACAATAACTATTACCAGGATGATGCGGAAGCTAGTCGTGCTGACCATGTTGAGGTAATCTCCCTTTCCTCCAATTCAGATCATGTGCTGGTTCAAAAACTTCGTCGTGCAATTCAGAAAGTAAAATACTCTCACCCTCTTGCTCATTTGGATCAACAATTTTCTTTGAAGACACAACACCCTGAAGGCCATCGCACAACCCGGCATAGTGGCCAGCAACTCACTTCCTCCGGTTTACCAGACACTCCAAACTGGAAACGTCATCCAGAGGTATCTTGCTCTTCTAATAAACCTTATCCGTTGGCGGGTTGCTTCCGATACCCACTTAATTTGTCTAATTCGAATTAACAGGTGACTTCCAATTCTTCATCTGGTGACTCATCAACCACCCAAATGCCTCCCCTCAAGATCGTCCCTGGGTAAGTATACTGACTTTTTAGCTTTGCCTTCAAACGCCTGTTTATCAATTAATCTATGTTCACTTTTTCAGCGCCAAAGCCCAACTGAGCAAGAAAGCAAAAACCAATATCCCCACTGATGAGGTTGAACCGTACAGGACCGCAGAAGGTGCTGGTGGAGATGCTGACATCGCTATGGACGATCCTATACCACAAGGTCAAGATACCTATGCTGAGCCGCCAGAAGCCAATCCGGCTAGTCCTCATGCTGATCCTCCAAGCCCAGCCAGGGATGAAAACCTGCCAAGCCCAGCCAGGGATATTGTCAATCCGCCAAGCCCGTCAAAAGGTGGCGATGATGATGTTATTATCACCGGTACTCGTCACACCGTCCCTGGCAATCCGGTTGCCTTATCAAAGCATACCGCCAAGGAAGAATTTGTTGCTATGGGCAAGG
Source organism: Triticum dicoccoides (assembly GCF_002162155.2). NCBI lineage: Eukaryota > Viridiplantae > Streptophyta > Magnoliopsida > Poales > Poaceae > Triticum > Triticum dicoccoides. Next base: position 212,641,427 of record NC_041391.1, on the reverse strand, counting down.
GGAAAGAGAAGACAGATTTATCCAGCTATGTTAACCTTACTGCCCAGGAGCTTCATTCCATATTCCTAAACCGCCTATACACGAGCCAAGATTATGAGGCCGGTTTGGTGAACATGACGAAGGAGCGTTATGAGGTAATCTTCCAAACACTTTAATCTTTCTTGTTCTGTATATCAACTCCATTGTAGCCCCCAAGGGCTGGTTTGTCTCTTGAAGATAAACCGGGACTTTTAGGATAAAGAACACTTCAACTAAGTAGCCCCCAAGGGCAGGTTTATCTTATTCAAGATGAACCGGGAATTCATGTTCCAAACTGTATTTTGTCAATTCCTTTGCCTTTTTTACTTTTTGATCAAAAACACATTAGCCCCCAAGTGCCAAGATTAATACTTGTATTGAGCCTTGCGACTTTAAATAATCAGCAGGAAAGAAGCGATCTGCATTAGCCCCCAAGTACCAAGTGTATAATTGGTTATATGCTTGGGACTTTGAGAAAAATATTAACATCTTCATCATCTGACTTTTGCAGGCCGATATAAACAACAAAGGTTCCCAAATTGCCGATCTTCAAGAGAATATCAAATCTCAGCAAGCAAATACCTCGAAGGCCAAATATGAATTAAAAGGCACTTTGACAACCATGGAACAACTGAAGGATGGCTTGAAGACTGAATGTGCCAACTGGGAAATTGAAAAGGCTGCTTTGTGGAAGCGGGCTGAAGACGCCGAGGCAGCCCTTAAACCGGTGGCAGAAGAGCTAACTGGGCTGAAGCATCAAGTAAATGTGATGACCTCTGCGATATTTGGTAAGTACCTTGTGTAAAGAGCTTGAATAACCATCTTTGAAATATCCAGTTTAACAGCTAATTCTTAAACCGTTACAGGTAGCCGTGTTCCTCATGTGGGCTCTGACATGCGGATGAAGTTGAAGGCAGTATATACGTTGATAGAGCAACTGTATACCGGCGTCCAACGAGTTATCTGTGCAGCCTCATACAACAAACCAGCACCAACGTTGATCAAGGATACACTGGCCAAATTGTTGATGACGCCGGCGCAGATAGAAGAAATGAAGTGATCTCCTGCCAGGGCTGGTGCTTTGTTAGCACTGACTCGGGCCAAAGCATGGATAGTTGACCTGGATCCAGTTGATATCGCCAAGGGCTATCTGGGTGAACAAGAAAACGGGTCAGCATTTGATAATGAAGCCCTCAAAGACCTGACAAAGGAAATGCGTCCGCTGTCAAGCCAATTGGCTGAAGAGGTTAACTTGTCTGTTCATCGGTCCTTCTATGACGCAAACAACCAACGGGTTGACACTGCTGTGAAAGAAGTGCAGAATCTTATCCCGCCAATTCGTAAGAACACTTATGCCCCTGATGTTGAACCGTCCAATCTTATAAGTGAAGAGGCTGTCTTTCAAGCTTTAACCCGGATTGACTGGGCCATCGTTGACTTCCAGCCACTGGGTGGGAAGGAGGAGGTTGAACCGACGCCGGAAGACCCATCAACTTCACGTCAGCCTAGCGATGCGTCTTAATCCGGCAACCGGGTTGATTTTCACAGACTGTGTTCTATGTAAAGAACAATCATTATTTTGGGCCTCAAAGTGCTTTGTAATAGGCTAGTTGGAATACTTTGATCTGCTGCCATCGTGCATCGATATATGACTTTGTTTGATCTGTCATGATATTTGCAGTGCTAGCTTATATATCTTGACAATTTTATGCAATCCTTGTGTCTGCATAAAAAATCTGTCCTGGCGGTTTACCGCCGGACGGGTCATAATGCCCAATACAAAACCTGGTAGATAACCAAGGTTGCAAAAAATATCAATAATAGATCATACCTGCGATATGAAATTATGTTGTTGGTTTACCAACTTGATTGTAGTAAGGGTGAAAAACCCAACTCTTTGAGTGTTGATAACTCCCACCATGCCGTGCTGGTGTGTAATAAGTCAAACCGGGTTACGATGAACACTGGATGATCAGACTGGCGACATGTAGTCAAAGCCAGACCGGGTTATGAAATACCGGTTTAATAATGAATATGGTCTGACAACTTGTAGCTGAACGCCAAGCCGGGTTAACAAACACCGGGTTATTAGGATGACTGATAGCCATGCCGGGTCAATAAACACCGGTTCAACCTAAAATGTTATCAAAGGAGAAAAAATCTTAACAAAGGCAAATAAAAACGTGTAGTCGAGGCTTTTCAAGAGCTGCCAGGCCCAAATTCGAGGCTTTTCATGGGCTGCCAGGCCGCTGAGTTAAACTGTTTGACAAAGCCTTTTAAGATGGACCTCCAACTAACCAATCGTCGTTTTAACTTTGACAAGTTCAGGATCTGTATTAAGATTGAATTGTCAAACGTTCGGCGGGTCATGCCAGGATTACCTGGATAGGAGTGGCTTACTTGATGAAGGTAGGTTAACCCGGGGTTTTAGGTGAATACACCAGGCTTCCAAGCCGTGCTTGATAGCATATTACAAGGGTCCTTTCAAACTCTTTGTTGAAGTGCACAAAGAGTCCCCAAGTAACTTTGTGAGTTGTGCTCAATGGGTGCCTATGTTTGAGCTGTGCATAACATCCAGACTCTCTTTGGCCCCTTGGGTGTGAAGTTCCCAAGCTGTATTGTGGCGTGATAGCCGGTTTAACAGGCAGAACTCCGCTTTGTCAGCTGAAGCCCCCATGTAAACAAAGATATTGGAAAAAACGGCAGAGGCCCTACTTGTAGCAAGGATGCCGGTTTATTATATTGATCATAATATATACATTGTCGAAATATGTACATAAAAGGAGCCTATAGCTCAAGTGTAGTAAGGCCGAAGGAGAGCTATGTTCCACGGCCGCCGGGTCTCCTCCTCAGAACTGCGTGAGTCTTTGTGCTCTCGAACATATATATTTCGACAATGTATATACGTTGTGCAGATTCTTGCTGACCACAAAGGGCCCTTCCCAAGGTGGGGATAACTTGTGCATATCAGTCTGATCCTGGATGAGCCGGAGCACTAAGCCGCCTTCTTGAAAGGTTCTTGTCTTAACCCGGCGGCTGTGGTAACGCTGCAGGTCTTGTTGATAAACCGCCGAACGAGATAAAGCCATGTCCCATTTCTCATCTAATAGGTCCAGTGCCTCCTGGCGTGCTTGCTCATTGTCCGCATCAACGTAATTGGCGACCCGGGGCGAGTCATGACGAATATCACTTGGGAGGACTACCTCTGCCCCGTAAACCATGAAGAAGGGTGTATAACCCGTAGATCGGTTTGGGGTGGTGTTTATGCTCCATAATACAGACGGTAATTGCTCCACCCAACAACCGGGCGTCCGCTTCAAAGGAAACATAAGCCGGGGCTTGATACCCCACAAGATTTCTTGATTAGCTCTTTCAGCTTGACCATTAGACTGGGGGTGAGCCACGGATGCTATATCAAGCCGGATGTGCTCTTGTTGACAAAATTCCTCCATCTCACCTTTGGAAAGGTTCGTGCCATTATCTGTGATGATGCCGTGTGGAAAACCAAAACGGAAGATCACCTTCTTGATGAATTGAACCGCCATGGCTGCGTCACACTTGCTTACTGGTTCCGCTTCAACCCACTTAGTAAATTTGTCAACCGCCACCAAGAGGTGGGTCTTCTTGTCCTTGGACCGTTTAAAAGGACCCACCATATCAAGCCCCCAAGTAGCAAATGGCCAAGTTATTGGAATCATCCGTAGCTCTTGAGCCGGAACATGAGCTCGGCGTGAAAACTTCTGACAAGCATCGCACCGCTTTACCAGGTCCTCAGCATCGGCATGAGCCGTCAACCAGTAAAAACCATGACGAAAAGCTTTAGCAACCAAGGATTTTGAACCGGCATGGTGACCGCAATCGCCTTCATGGATTCCACGCAAGATGTCTTGGCCCTCCTCAGGAGAAACACAATGTTGGAATACACCTGAAACACTGCAGCGGTGTAACTCGCCATTGTGAATAACCATGGACTTTGATCGCCGGACTATCTGTCTAGCCAGAACTTCATCTTCTGGTAACTCGCCTCGGTTCATATACGCCAGATATTGAACCGTCCAATCCGGAGTTATATGTAAATTGGCAACCAACTGTGCCTCCAGATCAGGAATAGCCAAATCCTCCTCTATGGGCAATTTTACAGATGGGTTATGCAGGATATCCAGAAAGGTATTGGGCGGCACCGGTTTACATTGAGACCCCAGCCAGCTTAAAGCATCTGCTGCTTTGTTTTTGCGCCGATCAATGTGTTCAACCTGATAACCTTTGAAGTGACCAGCCACAACATCCACCTCTTGCCGGTAAGCCACCATGAGGGGATCCTTAGAATCCCAAGTGCCAGAAACTTGCTGAGCCACCAGATCAGAATCTCCAAAGCATCAAACCCGGCTTAAGTTCATTTCATTGGCCACATAGAGACCATCGAGTAAGGCCTCGTATTCAGCTGCATTGTTAGTACAAGGAAACATTAAGCGGAGAACATAACAAATTTTATCACCTCGAGGGGAAGTAAGGACAACTCCATCCCCCGAGCCCTCCAACTGTCTGGACCCATCAAAGTGGATAGTCCAGTATGTGCTGTCCGGTTTGTCTTCTCGTGCCTGCAACTCTCTCCAGTCGTTGATGAAATCCACAAGGGCCTGAGACTTGATGGATGTGCGAGGCATGTATTTCAAACCGTGTGGTCAAGCCCAATAGCCCATTTAGCAACCCGACCAGTTGCCTCCCTGTTCTGGATTATATCCCCCAAAGGAGCAGAACTGACCACTGTAATGGGATGGCCCTGAAAGTACTATTTAAGCTTCCGACTTGCCATGAAAACCCCATATACTAGCTTCTGCTAATGTGGATATCTTTGCTTTGACTCAATTAACACCTCACTGATATAATAAACCGGCCGTTGAACCGGATATTCCTTCCCAGCCTCCTTGCATTCCACCACAATGGCTACACTGACAGCCCGAGCATTAGTAGCCACGTATAATAACAGTGGTTCCTTATCAACCGGAGCAGCAAGAACTGGTGGTTCAACCAACTGTCTCTTCAAGTCCTCAAACGCTGCATTAGCTGCGTCACTCCAGACAAAATTGTCTGTTTTCTTTAACATCTGATACAGAGGGATCGCCTTCTCTCCCAAGCGGCTGATAAACTGGCTTAGGGCTACAATTCGACCCGCCAGTCGCTGAACATCATTGATACACGCCGGTTTAGCCAAGGATGTAATCGCTTTGATCTTTTTCGGATTAGCCTCAATGCCTCTGTTAGACACCAAAAAGCCTAAGAGCTTGCCTGCCGGAACACCAAAAACGCACTTGTCCGGATTGAGCATCATTTTATAAACCCGAAGATTGTCAAAGGTCTCTTTGAGGTCATCTATCAATGTCTCCTTCTTCCTCGATTTTACCACAATGTCATCCACATACGCATGAACATTGTGCCCAATCTGAGTATGAAGACAATTCTGCACACAGCGCTGATAAGTTGCCTGGGCACTCTTGAGCCCAAAGGGCATAGACACATAGCAGAAGGCTCCAAAGGGAGTGATGAAGGCTGTGTTCTCCTGGTCCTTAACTGCCATTTTGATCTAATGATAACCGGAATAAGCATCCAGAAAACTCAAACGCTCACAACCCACCGTAGCATTGATGATCTGATCAATACGCAGGAGAGCAAAAGGATCTGCCGGACAAGCTTTGTTCAAGTCTGTGTAATCCACACACATACGCCAAGTGCCATTCTTTTTAAGCACTAGCACCAGATTTGCCAGCCACTCTGGATGAAAAACTTCAATGATACCCAGCAGCCAACAGCCGGGCTGCTTCCTCTCCAATGGCCTTGCGTCGTTCGTCGTTGAAGCGGCAAAGAAACTACTTGACCAGTTTAAACATGGGATCAATATTGGGAGTGTGCTCACCGAGTTCCCTCGGTACACCTGGCATGTCAGAAGGCTTCCATGCAAAAATGTCCCGGTTCTCACGGATGAACTCGATGAGCGCGCTTTCCTATTTCGGATCCAGATTTGTGCTGATACTAAACTGTTTGGATGAATCGCCAGGAACGAAATCAACAAGTTTAGTCTCATCAGCTGGTTTGAACTTTAGGATCGGGTCATGCTCTATGGTGGGCTTCTTCAGAGGAGTCATATCCGCCGGATCAACATGTTCCTTGTAGAACTTCAACTCTTATGTTGCACAAACTGACTCAGCATATGCCGTATCACCCTCTTCACAGTCCAAAGCGATCTTGCGACTCCCGTGCACCGTGATGGTCCCCTTATGACCTGGCATCTTGAGCTGTAAGTAAATATAACAGGGCCTTGCCATGAACTTTGCATAAGCCGGCCATCCAAACAAGGCGTGATACTGGCTCTAGATTTTCACCACTTCAAAGGTCAATGTTTTCGACCTGGAATCATGCTCATCACCGAACACAAGTTCTAAAGCTATCTTGCCAACAGGATATGCCGATTTACCTTGTATTACACCGTGGAAAACAATGTTCGACGGTTTAAGATTCTTATCCGTCAACCCCATGCGGCGGAAAGTCTCATAATACAGGATGTTCATACTGCTCCCTCCATCCATAAGCACCTTGGTGAATTTATAACCTCCCACTTGAGGTGCCACCACTAAGGCCAAATGACCCGGATTGTCAACCCGGGGCGGATGATCCTCTCTGTTCCACACAATGGGCTGCTTGGACCAACATAAGTAATAGGGTATTGTCGGTTCAACAACATTAACTGCCCTCTTGTGAAGCTTCTGATCGCGCTTACACAAGCTAGTGGTGAAAACATGATACTGCCCGCCATTCAACTGCTTTGGGTGACTCTGAAAACCTGATTGTTGCTGATTCCCCTGTTATTCTGTTGGTTGTTACCACCTTGGTTGTTCTGGTTGCCCTGATTATTCTGAAATCCAGAATTTGAACCGCCGCCACCATGAAAACCTGGACCTGAACTGCCAGACGGACCCTGATCATACCGGAAAAGATCAAAGTTTTTGAATTCCTTCATAATGAAACAATCCTTCCAGAGATGTGTTGCTGGAGCCTCCTTTGTCCCGTGCTTTGGGCAGGGATGGTTTAACAGACACTCTAGATTCATACCTCCACCGTGCTGGGGTGGTTTACCCTTACGATGCTGCATATTGCATTGTACATTGGTGTTAGCCACAAAGTCTGAATTATCTGCTTTGCGCTTACCATTATTCCCATGGCTCCCTTGGTTGTGCTGCTGTCCCTTTGCACCGCCATTCTTCTTTCCCTTCTCCAGTTTCTCCTCGTCAGAATCGGGATCCTTGGTATTATCAAAATCGGCATATTTAACCAAGGTTGCCATAAGTGTTTCCATGTCATTGCAGTGGCGCTTGAGCCGTCCCAGCTTCATTTTCAGTGACTTAAACCGGCAATTATGCTCCAATGTTAGGATCACCGTGCCAGCCGTAATGCGGTCCGACGAATGTAAGACTTCCGAAACCCGGCGCACCCAATGAGTTGTTGACTTGTTCTCTCCTTGAACACAGACATCTAGATTCACAATGGACATGGGTTGTTTGCATGTATCCTTGAAGTTTGCTATAAACCGGGCCTTCAATTGGTCCCACGATCAGATGGAGTTGGCGGGCAGGCTCTTTAACCAAGTGCGGGATGTCCCTTCCAACATCATGGTGAAGTATTTTGCATAGGCCGCTTCATCCACATCCAGCATCTCCATTGCCATCTCATAACTTTCGACCCACGCCTCAGGAGGTTGATCGGCGGTATAATTAGGCACTTTACGCGGACCCTTGAAATCCTTGGGTAATCGCACATTACAGAGAGCCAGGATGAGACACGACACTCCCCAGGAGCTGAAGGCAAGCCCGGTCCCTCGCTCTACTGATGCTGCTGGCTGAACCGGGGTGGTTTAATGATGACCCGCGTTCTGTGCTGCTAATGCGGCCTCCGTTCGTGCTCTGCCATTATCCACCACATCCTGAGCATTTGCCCCACTGCGCGCTGGATTGGGCCCTTGACGGGCATTACGGCGCCGCGCACTGCTGGACACCTCCGGTTCATCTATGTGCCTTCTATAACTTTTGCTCGGACGGGGGGTTGAATGAATTCTGTCTCGGCTATAGGAATAAGCCTGTTGCTGCACAACAGCGGTTTGAAGAAGATCCCTGGCCTGCCGCGTCTCAACCGCCGCCAATGAATCGCCCTCCATCGGAATAGCTGCCAGGCGAGATGCCGCAACAATCATGTTATCCAAAGGGCTAGAAAAATGACCCGGTGGTGTTGATACGTATTGCGGCAGGTTATCCGTTCGTCGAGGTGGGTCTGTTATCCGTGGTTGATCTGGCGCTGCCCTTGGTGCCTCGGTCCGGTTTACTGCTGCCAGATTACTTGGCCCAGCCCCCAGCGTATTGAAGAGATTCAGTCCTTCATAGACCGGCGGCAGACGAGACCGGTACTTCCTTCGCAGCACTTCGTTTGACGTGTTCTGATCCAACATAAGCCGGTAATTCTGCGCCTGGATCTGCTGTGACTAGGCATCTAAAGCGGCCCGTTCTTCAGCCATCCTAACTTCCTCAGCTGCCAGGTCCTCCTTAGCCTGTGTTATCTGGTCCTTTAGCTTGGTAACCTCTGCATAATGCTGATCCTGCGTCTTCGAGGTGACTGCCATGGTTAACAAGGTCGCCCAGGCATCCAATAAACCGGAGAGAACTTGAGCCGGTCGGCGCGCCGGGCCTCCTGCCGTGGGTGTTGATTCGGACGTCATTGCTGCTGTGGATGAAGATTGCAAGGTGGGTTGTGTTCCGGCCATGAAGACTACAACCCGATTCGACAGTTCAAAGGGGTCCGGAATACTGTTGCCATCGGAATAGCCCCCAATCCTGTCGTCATGCAGTTGGTACAGTGACTCGGTTTCACCAGTGGACGACTCGCCATCTGAGTAGATGGTCGTCTTACCATCGGACAACGGTTCATATCCCGCACCATGGATGAATCCTACGAATGCACGCTTCATGGTAGGCTGAACCCGGGCAGGACTCGCACGCTGAGCTGTTTTGACGAGGTCGGTGAAGATGTCCGGCTCAGGACCCGGTTCGCCGATCTTGCCAATGAAGACATGAATTCCGCCAAAGGGGACCCGGTACCCATACTCTATTGAGCCGGCCTCAGGGCCCCATCCTGCATCGTTGATGTAGAGCTTGCCGCGACGACTCTTGGTCATCCGGCCAACCCGTACCCTTTGAGTCCTTCGAAGCTGCCCTCCAAGAACTCGAAACCATCGCGTGATAGCCCCACGCTGGGCGCCAACTATCGTGGAAATATCACGTCAGATGTCCTAATGGAAGGACTTAGTCGTGGAGCCATCGCAATGAGATTAGCTTGAAGGGGTTAAACCGGACAAGGGACACGAGAGTTTTATACTAGTTCGGCCCCTTACGATGAAGGTAAAAGCCTACGTCTAGTTGTGATGGAATTGATTGGGTTTCGATGACCAGGGAGCGAATACGCTTTGCCCGAGTCTCGAGTTGTTGTTTCTTGTCCCCGAACTGCCGTCGGGTCGTCCCTTTATATACGCAGGTTGACACCCGGACGGTTTACAGAGTCCCAAGGCCGGCTCATACAAGTGTCCGGCTCGGTCTCTCCCTTTTCCCTAACTTACAATACAAGTTATACAACTATGGAGGTTTACCATTATGGGCCCTAATCCGCCTTTGGGGTCTGGGCCCCTAAGCTTTATCAGTAAAGCGCCATCTTCTTTGTCTTCATGGGCTTCAGTATAGTCGAGCGTGAATCGGCCCCTCCTGGGTGGTTTACACTCAATAGTTATATCCTCAACACTTTCCAAGGAATTTATTATTTTACAACATAAAGTAAATTCATTTTTCATTTCAGGATTGGGCATCCCTAATTACTTTGCCGTTCTCTCATGCAATGACAAGTGAATAAACACTCATCTCGAGAATAGCACATCTAGCATGGAAAAATATTAGCCACCCCCTACACTTTCATGAGCAGTACGAGCACACAAAAAGGAAATTTATTTTGAAAATTAGAGATGGCACAAACAAATTTTCTTAGAATGGCACGAAAATACTGCATATAGGTAGGTATGGTGGACTCATAAGGCAAAACTGGCTTTACGGATTTTGGATGCACAAGTAGTATTCCTACTTAGTACAAGTGAAGGATAGCAAAAAGATTGAGATGCAACCAACCAAGAAACGAAAAATCTCATAAGCGAGCATTAAGCATAACTAACACCGAATAATGCACCGCAAATAGGATGTAATTTCATTGCATAACTATTGGCGTTCGTGCTTGCATAGAGAATCACAAACCTTAACACCAATATTCTTACTAAATCACAATTACTCATCAACATGACTCACATATCACTATCATCATATCACAAAACTATTGCAAATTATCAAGTTAAATTTGTCCAATGATCTTCATGAACATTTTTATTATATCCCGCTTGAATATCTATCACTTTGGGACTAGTTTCATATGTTGCTTTTGAAATCTCAAACAAATCTAAGTGAAGAACATGAGCATAATTTTTTTGTCTCTCAAAATAATTTAAGTGCAGCATGAGAGAATTTCTTCAAAAATTACTAACTCTAAAATAAATCTAAGTGAAGCATGTCGGGGAAGCTGATCCACGAACACCTATGGGACCGGCGGACCGGGCCCCTTTCGGTTCGGCGGGGGGCGGAGATCGCACGAAGAGCGGATCGAGGCGAAGCACGCAAGCAGTTTACCCAGCTTCGAAGCTCTCCGGAGAGATAATACTCCTACTGCTGCTTGTCTGATTGTATTGAGTTTTTGCTCGGGAGCGCTGAGTGCTACAGTACACACGGGCTGCTAACGAGACCGAGCATGAGTGTTTTTTGGCCTCCAACCCCCCTCTATGTTGCGCATGGGCCTCCTTTTATATGCTGAAGGGGTCACCGACAGGTGGCAACGTAGTCAAGGGTAAAAATGGGAAGGGATCGTGGTTGGTACAGCTACCCGTATAGTGTATCCTACCTAACCCTGACGGCAGGGGACAAAGGCATTAAATGCCCGTCTGTGTCGCCCAAATAGTGCAGAAAAGGACTGTCAGGGACGCCACCGTTCGCCATGATGGCAATCTCGTCAGTGTCGCTCGCCACCTCGCACCGCTGGCTGCACAGACTCTTACCACGCGCGCCTGGAAAGACCCCAGGGCGACACGTTGGTGGATGTGCTGGAGTGCAGGTACAGGGTCGTAGCTTGCCGCGGCAAGCGCCTTGCCGCGGTTGTTGTCTTGTCGCGTCCGGAAGCTTGTCGCTCACCGGGCCTTGCCGGGACGCATGGCGCGTCGCGGCAAGTTCCTTGAGATGCCTTGGTTGGCCTTCCCGGCAAGCTCCTATTGCCGGGGCCTTGTCTCCTTGGCTTGAATACTTTGCTCTTGAATGGCTCCAAAGGAACCACGGAGGACCTTGGCAGTCACCCGGCAAGCCTTGCCGCGGGGCGCTGCAACTGCCCGTGCACAAGTTCGGGATACTAGGGTACCCCTACTCTAGTACACCGACAGGAGCCCCCGGGCCTGGGCCACACACGGTGCCGAGCGCTGTTGGGCCAGGCCCAAAATAGGGCACGGGCACGTGCGGCCTGGGTTACGCCGTATCTTACTCCGTATCCACCGCGCCCTCCCCCAACGACATGCGTCGAATGCGGCATCGTGGGAGAGATCGTGGGTGGTTTCTTTATTCAGAAGGACGAAACGTCCGCCCCCTCCCTCTTTATAAGCAGGGGAAACAGGGGCAGTTCGCCCATCTCGCCGGTTGTTACTCCAATTTCACAAATCTCCGCCGCTCCCCCCTTCTTCCCGAAGCTGAAAGAGAGCAACGCTTCGCCCCCCATTGCCACTAGCACCACCAACGCCGTTGACCTCCCCCACCACCTCCGCCATGGCTCCGAAAGCCGACAAGGGGAAGGGCGTGAAATCGGTCGAGGCGCAGCGGCTCGCGGCGCTGCGAAAGGAGCGGGCCATCTTCCCCCCTCAGCTTGCCGCGAAGGAGCTGAGGGAGTACTACTACCTCTTCTGGTCGACGGAGACGCGAGCGCATCCGCGCACGAAGGTACTCCCGGCTGCCGCTTCGGAACTGGCTCCGAACGGATACCCCTTCTTTGCGCTGTTTTTCTACTGCGGGCTCTGCCCGCCCTTCTTTGAATTTTTCTGTGACATCATGAACACCTACGGGTTCCGCCTCCTTGACTTCACCCCCAACGCCGTTCTGACCATGGCAGTTTTCTCACAACTCTGCAAAAACTTTGTCGGAGTCCATCCAAATGTAGCTCTTTTTCGCCACTTCTTTATGCCCCGAGTCGAGAGAGGAGAGCCTTTATCCGGCGGGATCGCCTGGATCTCTAGAGTCGGCAAGAAGGAAGCTTATCTGGAGGGAGAGCTCCACAACAAGTGGGAGGAATGGAGAGCAGAGTGGTGCTGGATTGTCGAGGAGAACCCGCAGCCATTTACCGCCCCGCGACAAGCCCCAATAGCGCGCGGCAACGATTGGAGCAACGTGGCCCCGGAAGACGATAGGCTAAAGATTGCCGTCACCCGGATCCTTCGCCTCAGGCTTGCCGGGCTCACCGTAGGAGACCCGCCTGGGAGTTCCAGAATTCGGTGGATATCATGATGCTGCGCCCGGGCCTCAACTTCAACTTCACCGTCCTGGAGCTGGACGCGATGCTCCTGGAGCTGTTCAAGCGCGATCCTCAACATCCATTCATGTTGCGGATGGGTGTCGTTCCGTTGTGCAACAACTCCTCGCTCGACCTCATCCGTGCAATGATGCCGCTGTGCGACTCGCTTGGAATTGTCCCAACTTGGCAAGAGCCGACAGACGCTGTCGTGCAGGAGTTCTTTGACGGCTTGGTTGAAGTGTCGGTCCGCTCCGACGAGCAGAAGAGCCTTACTCGCGACACCACTGACGCGGAGATGCAGCGCATCACCACTAGGCTGGAAGAGGCGGCGGCAGCCGCTGCCGCGGGTGAGTTCGGGTTCACCGTGGAGGAGGCAGAGGCAGCAGAGGCGGCAAGCCTTGTCGAGCGAGAGGAGTTCACCGGTGAGGAAGAGCTTGTCGGGCCTGAAGCCGAGTCGAGCGAGCCCGGCGAGGGAGAGCTTGTCGGGCCCGAACCTTCAGCCAGCTCGCCGCAAGCGGAGCCCCCAGCTCCACCAAGAAGGTGTCTCCGCAAGGCTGGGGATGTAGCGGGGCGGCAAACGAGTCAACAGCCGCCGTGCCGCGCGACACGCTCTACCGCGGCAAGCACTGTTGCCGCGGGAGCGCCTAACGCCGCTGCGGCAACTGGGGCGGGGTCTTCCCGGTCCACCGCTACTGCCCTTGCCAAGCGGGCAAGGGAACCTACTCCTCCGCCTCGTCGCACCGGAGGCGAGCCAGACTTTGATCTCTCCACGCTCAGCTCCGACGAGGAAGAAGAAGAGTAAGATTCTTTGTTGTATTTGTAACTCTTCAATTTTGTTGCTTTGTCTTGTATCTGATTTTCTTTACTCTGAACCTATTCCTTTTCAGGACGTTGGCCCCGAGAGCGGCGAAGAGAGCCAAGGCCCCGGTGATTGTCATCGAGGATGATCCCATTGCGACGGCAGGGGACATGTCCGAAACCACCTTGCCGGACCCGGCAAGCGTTCCTCAAAGCAGCCCCCAGCGTAAGTATATGGTTTACTTCTTGCTGTCAGGCACTCATGGGTGCTCTTTCTTCGCTGATATCTGACTGTTGGTTTGTGTAGGAGCAGAGCAGCCTCACCAGGAGGGCCCGGAAGCCGCTCCCGAAATGCCATCTGCTTCGACTACACCGCCAAGGGAGGACTCCCCGGCAAGGGAGCGTTCTCCGGCAAGGGAGAATTCTCCGGCAAGGGATAGTTCTCCGGCAAGGGACAGCACCAGTGATCCTCCGGTGGTTGAGACCACGACTGCAGATCCTAGCACAGGTAATCTTCTTGCTTGAAAACCTCCCTTGGCTTCTTCTTCTTCTGATTTTCTTTTTGGATATTTGCTTGACTTTTCTCTTTTCTCCGTTCATCAGATCCATCTGCCACGAAGCCGATGGAAACCGAGGTCGCCGGCGAGGAAGACGCGCGCAGCAATACCGATGACGCCGTTGCCACCGAAGGAGAAGCCGGAGCTGATGAGCCCGCCGGCGAAGAGGCCGTCAAAGCTGCTGCCGCAGAAGCCGGCGAGGGATCCGGCGATTGCACTGACGGCCCCGAGGCCGCAGGAGCGCCAGGCGCTGCGCCGACCACCGATCCCTCCGCCGCTGCTGCAGTGCCAGGCTCCGAAGAGCACCAGCCCGGCGCCTATTTGAAGGCCGGCGACGGAATCTTCATCAAGCTCCCCTGGGCGTCAAGGTCCAGGGTGCCGGTCGAAGGAGAAGCTTTGGATGGAGAGGTGCTCGCCTCCGCTGGGCTGACGCTGGTCGACGTGCCAAACAGCAGCAGCGACGAGCCTGAGGAGGAGCGGCTGCTGCGGAAGCTGTTGTTGCTTTACCGCGCCCGACAAGCCAAGCTGGAATCCCGAGAAGCTCTTGTCGCGAAGGTAGGAGTGGACGTTGAGAAGCGCACGGAGGAGCTTCGGGGTCTCAGGCAGGAAGCTCTCCGGTCCCTGGCAGAGGAGCGGGAGCAAGTCGCCGAGTAGCGGAAAGCCTTCCTCCTCGAGAAGGCTGAGGTCGAAGAGCAAGAGCGGCTCGCTGCCGAGAAGCTATCTGCGCAAGAAGGCGAGTTGGCGCAGCACAAGGTCAACCTTGACAGCCACGAGGAGGAGCTTGCCATGCGCGAGCAAGCAATTGGCGGGGCTCTCAAGGAAGCAAAGGATGCTGCCGCAGCTGCCAAGGCCGCCAAGAAGGAGCTGGAGACGAAGATGGCGCAGCTAGAGGCTGATATCAAGGTGAGCGGCGAGGAGCTTGCCGCGCTCAAGCGTGAGTGCGAGAAGGATGCCGCCGCTCACGGCGAGCTGCAGGGTCGTCTCGCTGAGAGGAGCAAAGACCTTAGCGCCGCCAAGGACTCCAACACAGATCTAGAGTTGAAGCTGGCCACTTTGACCAAGACGCTGGACGGCGCCCGGGAGCAGGAGGTGGCCTTGCAGGAGAAGATCAAGGCCGACGAGGCGCTGCTGGCGAGTGCTGCTGCCGCCCAGAATGCTTTTAGGGAGACTGTGGAGCACTGGACCGAGGGTCTCGTGAATGTTGCCGCCGCCATCGACGGGGAGCTGGCGCAGCTGGGGATGGAGGACCTTGGGTATTCTTCCGACGAGCACCTCCAACCCAGCGCCAAGCTCAGCTTGTTCTTCAAAGGCATGGGGACGGCCCTCCAGCGACTCCTGGAGAAGATCCCAAAGCACCTGGCCGACGAGTCGCGCAAGATCTGCGCAGGAGTTCTTCAGAAGGTGCTGGTGAAGGTGGCCTTCCGCAATCCAGGCCTCAACCTCACCAACGTCCTCAGGTCCCTGCCGCCGGATGCTGATCTGGAAGCGCTCAAGGCCCTTGTCGCACCCATTGTGGACAAGGTGAGCGAGATCAAGAGGGTTGAGGGCGATCGCGTAGATTAGGCCGCCCGTTTTCTCTTTTTCTTGTCGCTGCTGGTCATGTTATAAGAACAATCTATTAGAGCTGCGACAAGCTATCTTGTAATATAACTCTATTTTGGGTAGAGATTGCTGTGTTATTTCCTTTACTTGATTCCTTCCTTTGTATGTTTTTGCCCTATGCTTTTAGGGAACTTGTCGGCGCAGGCACCTTAGCCGCGAGCGCTGAGTGCGGGACATCAGCAGCCTGCTGGCGGTGCCGCTTCCGACAAGAAACCTTGTCGCAACTAGTCGCAGCTCACTTAAGTTGTTGAGCGGACTCGAAACAAAGTAAGGGCGCAACTAGCTACGAGTTGGTTCCTCTACGCACAGGTTTTCCATACAAAGTACGGTCGTTCGAGGAAGATAACTTAAAAAATTTAAAACTGATTGCTCAAACTTTGGCAACTTAGCTTTTCTGTCGTTTGCTTTCCGGTAAGGCGAAACTTCCTTGAACGATGCCTGGTCCACACCATTATCTTCTCCTTTCCCCCCGGCAAACTTGTGTGTGAGGGAACCTTCCTTTCCTTTTTGAGAAAAAGAAAGAAGAGAACATAAAGATATGTAGCCTTACGACTCGTTATTGCTTACCGGGGGTAGGCGCTGCACAAAGTGTCAGATAACGCATGCAAAGATAGTAGAAAGCATGAAATTGACAAGATGTGCGGAGCACATGAGCTTGACATATGCACGGGTTCTGCGCCCGGCTTTGTACAAAGGATTACATGCAACATCGGCAAGACTTGTACAAAAGGTGGTTGCTGGAACAGGTTCTGGCAACCGCGCCTTACGGGTAAAACTTACGAAGATGCTCAATGTTCCAGGAGTTGCTCACCGGAATGCCATCTTCGGTCTCAAGGCGAACGGCGCCAGGCCTAGTGACTCGTTTCACCCGGTAAGGACCTTCCCACTTCGGCATCAACTTGTTGGAATTCTTGGCGGACTGAACGCGCCGAAGAACAAGGTCGCCTTCCTCGAGACTTCTGGCATTAACTTTGCGGCTATGGTAGCGGCGCAAAGCTTGCTGGTATCGAGCAGCTCGTACAGCAACCTGAAGATGGTCTTCCTCAAGGAGCAGCGCGTCATCTTGTCGCAACTGCTCTTGCTCGAGCTCATCGTAAGCGAGCACTCGAGGTGACCCGTATACGAGTTCCGTGGGGGGGGGGACTGCCTCTGCTCCATAGACTAGAGCGAAAGGTGTATGGCCAGTGGCTCGATTTGGTGTCGTCCTGATCGACCAAAGAACCACCGGCAGCTCCTCGATCCAGTTCTTTTCGCACCTGTGCAGCCTGTCGAAAGTCCTGGTCTTGAGCCCGCGCAACACTTCAACATTTGCCCTCTCTGCTTGACCGTTGCTTCTCGGATGAGCAATAGAAGCGAAGCAGACCTTGGCGCCAAGATCTTGGACGTACTGCATGAAGGTGCGGCTCGTGAATTGTGTGCCGTTGTCGGTGATGATCCTGTTAGGGATCCCGAAACGGCAAAAAATCGACCTGAAGAACTTGACTGCTGACTGTGCTGTCACCTTCCTCACTGGCTCCACTTCTGGCCACTTTGTGAACTTGTCGATTGCAACGTACAAGTACTCAAAGCCCCCGACAGCTCGGGGAAAAGGGCCAAGGATATCGAGCCCCCAGACCGAAAATGGCCAGGACAAAGGGATTGTCTGGAGAGCTTGAGCTGGCTGGTGATCTGCTTGGAATGGAACTGGCACGCTTCACACTTGGTTACTTGTGCTGTTGCATCCTGGAGGGCTGTCGGCCAAAAGAAACCTTGCCGGAACGCTTTGCCGGCAAGTGCTCTTGCGCCAATGTGGTGACCACATATGCCTCCATGTATCTCTGCCAACAGCTTTTGTCCGTCTTCCGGTGAATACACTTCAATTTCACACCGTTGAGTCTTCTTCTATACAGTGTGTTGTCGACAAACTGGTACATACTTGACTGTCGGGCTACTCTTTCCGCTTCTTCTTGCTCTTCGGGAAGTTCTCCTGTCTGAAGGAAAAGGACAATCTGCTGTGCCCATGCTGGAGCTTGCGGCTCGACAACAAGGACTAAAGGCACATCTGCTGCTGCGGGAACATCTGCTTCTACGGCGAGCACCTGCGGCTCAGCCGAAGCTTGATGTTCCCCGGCAAGCTTGCCGGAGCAAAACTTGTCGGGAGCGTCTGCTTCAACGGAACAAGTCGTAGTGCTTGCCGGAGCAGACTGCTCCTCAGCACTCTTGGTGCTGATTTTGACGACCTTCTTGGCGGCTGCTTCGAGGAGCTCTGCCGGAAAATAGTCACTAGAAATCAACTTCCTCTTCTTGCTCTGTCCAGTTGATGGCGTTACAGATGGTTGAGTCAGCTTGAGCACAAAGATCCCTAGTTCCACAGGTAACTTAAGTGCGGCGCACTTTGACAGGCCATCGGCAATGTCGTTCTGAGCTCTTGGAATATGTTCCATCCGTAGGCCGTCAAAGTGTTCTTCTAGTTTCCTTACTTCATCAACGTAAGCTTCCATCAACGGACTCTGATAATTCTTGTTCACTTGGCGGACGACAAGCTGTGAGTCACCCCTGACAATGAGCTTCTTGATCCCAAGGTCTACTACGATCCTGAGACCGGCAAGCAAACCTTCATACTCTGCAGTATTGTTCGTTGCTTGCTCCTTGGGAAAGTGCATCTGGACTACGTACTTGAGGTGCTCTCCGGTGGGTGCAACAAGTAGCATGCCCGCACCGGCGCCTTGCAGCGAGAAGGCACCATCAAAGTACATCAGCCATTCTTTGCTTGCTTCCTTGACGGGGATGCTCGTTTCTGGAATTTCTTCATCTTGCGTTGGCGTCCACTCCGCTATGAACTCTGCCAATGCTCTGCTTTGGATAGTTGAAGTGCTCTCAAACTTGAGGCCAAAGCTTGACAGTTCCAGTGCCCACTCGACAATCCTGCCTGTTGCTTCTGGATTTTGCAGTATCCTCTTCAGCGGAAAACGAGTGACGGCTGTGATCTCATGTGCTTGGAAGTAATGGCGCAGCTTTCTCGAGGCCATGAGAAGGCCGAAAAGCAATTTCTGCACACCAGAGTACCTTGACCTAGCCCCTTGCAGAAGGGAACTGACAAAGTAAACTGGGCGCTGCACCATTCTTTTCTGCATCTTCTCACGCGCCTGCGCAGATCCATCTTTGTCGGGACCAGAGCTTGCCGGTGAAGTCCTCTGCTTGTCGCTGGATGCATCTGCCGTGGTTGCTGGCTCATCATCCGCCTCCCTCTCCGCTACTAACGCAACACTAACCACTTGATTGGTTGCCGCTACGTACAGCAGCAACTTCTCTTGTGGCTTAGGTGCGACAAGTGTTGGAGTGGAGGACAGGTATCTCTTTAAGTCCTGCAGCGCAGCCTCCGCTTCCGGAGTCCATTTCATTGGACCTGCCTTTTTCAATATTTTGAAAAACGGCAGGGCGCGCTCAGCAGACCTAGAGATAAACCTGCTGAGAGCAGCTACGCAACCGGCAAGTCTTCGTACATCCTTGACGCGCTTTGGTGCTTCAATCTGCTCAATGGCCTTGATCTTGTCGGGATTGGCTTCAATTCCCCGCAGAGACACGAAGAACCCGAGAAGCTTGCCGGAGGGGACTCCAAACACACACTTCTCGGGGTTAAGCTTGAGGTTGATCTTGCGCAGATTTGCAAAGGTTTCGTCTAAGTCTTGAATCAGAGTCGCCTCGTCCTTGCTCTTGACCACTATGTCATCCATGTAGGCTTCCACATTTCTGTGTATTTGCGGCTCAAAAGCGTCGTGGACTACCCTTGCAAATGTTGAACCAGCATTCTTTAAACCGAAAGGCATCCGTACGAAACAGTATGTGCCACATGGGGTGATGAATGCGGTCTTTTCCTCATCCTCTTCTGCCATGAAGATCTGATGGTATCCTGAGTATGCATCAAGAAATGAAAGCAAGTCACATCCGGCCGTGGAGTCAACAATCTGGTCGATGCGCGGCAAGGGAAATGGGTCTTTGGGACAAGCTTTATTGACATCGGTAAAGTCGATACAAAGCCTCCATTTCCCGTTTGCCTTGCGCACGACTATAGGATTGGCCAACCACGTAGGACGGAGCACTCCTCTAACAAGGCCTGCTGCTTCCAATTTCTTGATTTCTTCTGCGATGAATTCTTGGCGCTCCACTGCCTGTTTCCTGACTTTCTGCTTGACGGGCCGCGCATGAGGACATACGGCAAGGTGGTGCTCGATTACTTTCCTGGGAACACCGGGGATGTCAGACGGTTGCCACGCAAATACGTCGACGTTCGCTCGTAGGAAAGCAACGAGCGCGCTTTCCTATTTAGGGTCGAGAGTGGCACTGATGGTGAAGGTACCACCAGTGCCATCCTCCTTGGCGGACACCTTCTTGGTCTCTGGTGGAGCTGCCATGGTCTTCTTACACTTGCCGGTGGAGCTCGATGGTGCGTCCTCGACGGTAGCGCAGCACTCCGAAGAGGTGCGCTTGCCGGAGTGGGCATCAGAAGTCTTGCCGGACTTGGTCTTTTTCTTCGCCCCGGGAGCTTCAACGGCAAGTGACTTGCGATCTGTTGCGGCTGCTGCCTCCCGGTAGATCTTGTCGGTGCAGATAAGAGCATCCTTCTTGTCGCCAGGGACAGAGATGACACTTATCGGGCCTAGCATCTTCAGCATGTTGTATGCATAGTCAGAGGCTGCCATGAATTTGGCGAGTGTTGGACGGCCGAGTATCCCATTGTAAGGCAATGGAAAGTCAGCAACGTCAAAAGTGACCCTCTCAGTCCTGAAATTTAACTCGCTGCCAAACGTTACCGGCAACATGATCTTTCCCTTCGGCTTGCTCCTTCCTGGATTGATTCCTTGGAATGTGCCGGTCTCTTCGAGCTCGCCATTAGGGATCTGGAGTACCGCGGAGGAGATCAAGTTCAAGCTGGCCCCGCCGTCAACTAGCATCTTAGTGACCTTGAGGTTGCGGATAGTTGGTGAAACCAACATCGGCAAGCACCCGACCGCAGTTATGCGATCAGGGCGGTCCTCAATATCAAAGATGATAGGGGTGCTGGACCATTTCAGAGGCTTGCGTGACTCGATGGGTGGTTCTGCCGCATTGACTTCCCGCACCCACTGCTTGAGCTGGCGGTGCGAAGTATGCAGAGAAGCACCACCGTCAATGCACTGGACCTCTATGGCTTTCTGGAACTCCTGCTCATCGGTCTCGTCATCATCCATATCTTCATCGTCGTCGTCATCTTCATCCTTGTCGCGGCCGCGGGGAGGTCTGTCTCCTTGTTGCTGCTTGGCCTTGCCGCGGCGTCCTCCCCGGCTGAGGCGTTTCTTGCCAGCTCCTCCAGCACCTTCCTGGGCTTTCTCCTTGTTGCGTCGCTCGTATTCAGCCTTTTGCTGCTCGACAAGCTGCTCGACCTTCTTGCAGCTCTGGAGGTCATGGCCCTTGGTGCGGTGGATCTTGCAGTACTGCTTGTTGGTGCCGTCCTGCTTGTCGGCGACCGCCACAACCTCCTCGCCGGAGCTACCAGCTTTGGCTTTCTTGGCGCCACCTCCGTTGCCGGACTGCTCAACGACTAGCACATCTTTGCCTTTCTTTTTCCTGTTGTTCCGCCGCCGGCTTCTCTTTGCCGGGGCAGTCTCCTCACTATCAGATCCCCCTGCTCCTATATTCTCTCCGGGGAGTTTCCTCCCTTCCTCAGCATGTGCACACTTGTCGGCCAGGGCCTATAGCTCACTGACGTCTTTGATCTTGCACATCGCCATCTCCTCCCGCATCCTGCGGTTTCGCATGTTCTGATGGAACGCGTTGATTACCGCGGCAGGGTGGACATCTGGGATGTTGTGCTGAACGCGGCTGAATCTCTGAATGTACTTGCGCAGGGGCTCTCCTTCCTTCTGGGCGAGCAGATGGAGGTCGCTCTCTTGGCCATGAGGCTTGTGGCCGCCTGTAAAGGCGCCGACAAACTGATGGCATAGGTCTGCCCAGGAGGATATGGAGTTGTCCGGCAAGTGCACGAGCTAGGATCTGACATTGGGCTTGAGCACCAGCGGGAAGTAGTTGGCCAGGATCTTGTCGTCCCGCTCCCCGGCAGCTTGCACCGCGATGGTGTAGATGCTGAGGAACTCCGACGGATGCGACTCGCCGTCGTACTTCTCTGGCACATCTGGCTTGAAATTCTTTGTGCTGGGCCACTGGACTTGCCGCAGCTCACGAGTGAACGCAGGGCAACCTACCGCGTACGGCAAGTCGCCTGGTTCCCCTGGCGCATGCATGTCGACAGAGGGCCCAGCGCGCTGGTCCGATTGACACCGCGCTTCTCTTCGGCGCTCGATGCGAGTACGAGCGTCTTCTTGCTGTCGTTCGTGAAGAACTTGGCGCTGATCGCAACGAGCTCGTGGATCTGACGATGCGGTGGAGTCGCTGTCGAGGTTGATCCGGCGAGTCGGCGATCTTGGCCTTCGGGGTGGAGAGTGCCTGATGGTTGCACCCCCACCGGTTTCGTCGCCATCGGCTCGTGCCTGGCGGTCCTGCTGCGGCAGCGATGTACTCGGTTGCCGTGGAGTGTCGCCGTTGGCAAAGCCGATGAGACTCTGGATGGTGGCCCTCCATCCATCGATCTTGTTTTCCATTGGAGGGTAATCCAGGAGCAGTTGAGCTCGCGCCAAAGCTTCTGCTGGAGTGGTGGGTGGCAGTGGCGAACGGTGCGAGGAGCGGGATATGCTCGGACTTCTAACTATGTTAGAAGGAGCAGTATCCTGTCCAGGTGACCGTGTCTCGCTAGTGCCAGCACGCAGGCGTGCATGCTGGTCCTGAGCACCCTGAGATCCACCAGCTCGATCTTGGTCCAACGAACGCATGGCAATGCGAATACCATGACGCTGTCGGTCCTGCGCAGACCTCATCGTATTTGCATTGCCATGCGTTCGTTGGACCAAGACCAGGCGGAGAGGGCAAATGCTGAAGTGCTGCACGGGGTCAAGACCAGGACTTTCGACAGGCTGCACAGGTGCGGAAAGAACTGGATTGAGGAGCTGCCGGTGGTTCTTTGGTCGATCAGGACGACACCAAATCGAGCCACAGGCCAGACACCTTTCGCTCTAGTCTATGGAGCAGAGGCAGTCCTCCCCAAGGAACTCGTATACGGGTCACCTCGAGTGCTCGCTTACGATGAGCTCGAGCAAGAGCAGTTGCGACAAGATGACGCGCTGCTCCTTGAGGAAGACCGTCTTTAGGCTGCTGTACGAGCTGCTTGATACCAGCAAGCTTTGCGCCGCTACCATAGCCGCAAAGTTAATGCCAGAAGTCTCGAGGAAGGCGACCTTGTTCTTCGGCGCGTTCAGTCCGCCAAGAATTCCAACAAGTTGACGCCAAAGTGGGAAGGCCCTTACCGGGTGAAACGAGTCACTAGGCCTGGCGCCGTCCGCCTTGAGACCGAAGATGGCATTCTGGTGAGCAACTCCTGGAACATTGAGCATCTTCGTAAGTTTTACCCGTAAGGCGCGGTTGCCAGAACCTGTTCCGGCAACCACCTTTTGTACAAGTCTTGCCGATGTTGCATGTAATCCTTTGTACAAAGCCGGGCGCAGAACCCGTGCATAAGTCAAGCTCATGTGCTCCGCACATCTTGTCAATTTCATGCTTTCTACTATCTTTGCATGCGTTATCTGACACTTTGTGCAGCGCCTACCCCCGGTAAGCAATAACGAGCCGTAAGGCTCCATATCTTTATTTTCTCTTCTTTCTTTTTCTCAAAAAGGAAAGGAAGGTTCCCTCGCACACAAGTTTGCCGGGGGGAAAGGAGAAGATAATGGTGTGGACCAGGCATCGTTCAAGGAAGTTTCGCCTTACCGGAAAGCAAACGACAGAAAAGCTAAGTTGCCAAAGTTTTAGCAATCAGTTTTAAATTTTTTAAGTTATCTTCCTCGAACGACCGTACTTTGTATGGAAAACCTGTGCGTAGAGGCACCAACTCGTAGCTAGTTGCGCCCTTACTTTGTTTCGAGTCCGCTCAACAACTTAAGTGAGCTGTGACTAGTTGCGACAAGGTTTCTTGTCGAAAGCGGCACCGCCAGCAGGCTGCTGATGTCCCGCACTGAGCGCTCGCGGCTAAGGTGCCTGCGCCGACACGTTCCCTAAAAGCATAGGGCAAAAACATACAAAGGAAGGAATCAAGTAAAGGAAATAACACAGCAATCTCTACCCAAAATAGAGTTATATTACAAGATAGCTTGTCGCAGCTCTAACAGATTGTTCTTATAACATGACCAGCAGCGACAAGAAAAAGAGAAAACGGGTGGCCTAATCTACACGATCGCCCTCAACCCTCTTGACCTCGCTCACCTTGTCCACAATGGGTGCGACAAGGGCCTTGAGCGCTTCCAGATCAGCATCCGGCGGCAGGGACCTGAGGACGTTGGTGAGGTTGAGGCCTGGGTTGAGGAAGGCCACCTTCACCAGCACCTTCTGAAGAACTCCCGCGCAGATCTTGCGCGACTCGTCGGCCAGCTGCTTTGGGATCTTCTCCTGGAGTCGCTGGAGGGCCGTCGCCACGCCTTTGAAGAACAAGCTGAGCTTGGCACTGGGTTGGAGGTGCTCGTCGGAAGAATACCCGAGGTCCTCCATCCCCAGCTGCGCCAGCTCCCCGTCGATGGCGGCGGTAACATTCACGAGACCCTCGGTCCAGTGCTCCACAGTCTCCCTAAAAGCATTCTGGGCGGCGGCAGCACTCGCCAGCAGCGCCTCGTCGGCCTTGATCTTCTCCTGCAAGGCCACCTCCTGCTCCCGGGCGCCGTCCAACGTCTTGGTCAAAGTGGCCAGCTTCAACTCTAGATCTGCGTTGGAGTCCTTGGCGGCGCTAAGCTCTTTGCTCCTCTCAGTGAGACGACCCTGCAGCTCGCCGTGAGCGGCGGCATCCTTCTCGCGCTCACGCTTGAGCGTGGCAAGCTCCTCGCCGCTCGCCTTGAGATCAGCCTCTAGCTGCGCCATCTTCGTCTCCAGCTCCTTCTTGGCGGCCTCGGCAGCTGCGGCAGCATCCTTTGCTTCCTTGAGAGCCCCGCCAATTGCTTGCTCGCGCGCGGCAAGCTCCTCCTCATGGCTGTCAAGGTTGACCTTGCACTGCACCAACTCGCCTTCTTGCGCAGATAGCTTCTCGGCAGCGAGGCGCTGTTGCTCTTCGACCTCAGCCTTCTCGAGGAGGAAAGCTTTCCGCTGCTCAGCGACTTGCTCCCGCTCCTCTGCCAGGGACCGGAGAGCTTCCTGCCTGAGACCCCGGAGCTCCTCCACGCGCTTCTCAATGTCCACTCCCGCCTTCGCGACAAGCGCTTCTCGGGATTCCAGCTTGGCTTGTCGGGCGCGGTAAAGCAACAACAGCTTCCGCAGCAGCCGCTCCTCCTCAGGCTCGTCGCTGCTGCTGTTTGGCGCGTCGACCAGCGTCAGCCCAGCGGAGGCGAGCACCTCTCCATCCAAAGCTTCTCCTTCGACCGGCGCCCTGGACCTTGACGCCCAGGGGAGCTTGATGAAGATGCCGTCGCCGGCCTTCAAATAGGCGCCGGGCTGGGGCTCTACGGAGCCTGGCGCTGCAGCAGCGGCGGAGGGATCGGCGGTCGGTGCAGCGCCTGGTGCTCCTGCGGCCTCGGGGCCATCAGTGCGATCGCCGGATCCCTCGCCGGCTTCTGCGGCAGCAGCTTTGGTGGCCTCTTCGCCGGCGGGCTCATCAGCGCCGGCTTCTCCTTCGGTGGCAACGGCGTCATCGGTATTGCTGCGCGCGTCTTCCTCGCCGGCGACCTCGGTTTCCATCGGCTTCGTGGCAGATGGATCTGATGAACGGAGAAAAGAGAAAAGTCAAGCAAATATCCAAAAAGAAAATCAGAAGAAGAAGAACCCAAGGGAGGTTTTCAAGCAAGAAGATTACCTGTGCTAGGATCTGCAGTCGTGGTCTCAACCACCGGCGGATCACTGGTGCTGTCCCTTGCTGGAGAACTATCCCTTGCCGGAGAATTCTCCCTTGCCGGAGAACGCTCCCTTGCTAGGGAGTCCTCCCTTGGCGGTGTAGTCGAAGCATATGGCATTTCGGGAGCGGCTTCCGGGCCCTCCTGGTGAGGCTGCTCTGCTCCTACACAAACCAACAGTCAGATATCAGCAAAGAAAGAGCACCCATGAGCGCCTGACAGCAAGAAGTAAACCATATACTTACGCTGGGGGCTGCGCTGGGGGCTGCTTTGAGGAACGCTTGCCGGGTCCGGCAAGGTGGTTTCAGACATGTCCCCTGCCGTCGCAATGGGATCATCCTCGATGACAATCACCGGGGCCTTGGCTCTCTTCGCCGCTCTCTAGGCCAACGTCCTGAAAAGGAATAGGTTCAGAGTAAAGCAAATCAGATACAAGACAAAGCAACAAAATTGAAGAGTTACAAATATAGCAAAGAATCTTACTCTTCTTCTTCCTCGTCGGAGCTGAGTGCGGAGAGATCGAAGTCTGGCTCGCCTCCGGTGCGACGAGGCGGAGGAGTAGGTTCCCTTGCCCGCTTGGCAGGGGCAGTAGCGGTGGACCGGGAAGACCCCGCCCCAGTTGCCGCAGCGGCGTGAGGCGCTCCCGCGGCAACAGTGCTTGCCGCGGTAGAGCATGTCGCGCGGCACGACGGCTGTTGACTCGTTTGCAGCCCCGCTACATCCCCATCCTTGCGGAGACACCTTCTTGGTGGAGCTGGGGGCTCCGCTTGCGGCGAGCTGGCTGAAGGTTCGGGCCCGACAAGCTCTCCCTCGCCGGGCTCGCTCGACTCGGCTTCAGGCCCGACAAGCTCTTCCTCGCCGGTGAACTCCTCTCGCTCGACAAGGCTTGCCGCCTCTGCTGCCTCTGCCTCCTCCACGGTGAACCTGAACTCACCCGCGGCAGCGGCTGCCGCCGCCTCTTCCAGCCTAGTGGTGATGCGCTGCATCTCCGCGTCGGTGGTGTCGCGAGTAAGGCTCTTCTGCTCGTCGGAGCGGACCGGCACTTCAACCAAGCCGTCAAAGAACTCCTGCACGACAGCGTCTGCCGGCTCTTGCCAAGTTGGGACAATTCCATGCGAGTCGCACAGCGGCATCATTGCACAGATGCGGTCGAGCGAGGAGTTGTTGCACAACGGAACGACACCCCTCCGCAACATGAATGGATGTTGAGGATCGCGCTTGAACAGCTCCAGGAGCATCGCGTCCAGCTCCAGGACGGTGAAGTTGAAGTTGAGGCCCGGGCGCAGCCTCATGATATCCGCCGTGTTCTGGAACTCCCAGGCGGGTCTCCTCCTCTCCTGCAGGGGGGCGATGCGGCGGCGAAGAAAATCTGTGCCAACGGCGCCTACGGTGAGCCCGGCAAGCCTGAGGCGAAGGATCCGGGTGACGGCAATCTTTAGACTATCGTCTTCCGGGGCCACGTTGCTCCAATCGTTGCCGCGCGCTATTGGGGCTTGTCGCAGGGCGGTAAATGGCTGCGGGTTCTCCTCGACAATCCAGCACCACTCTGCTCTCCATTCCTCCCACTTGCTGCGGAGCTCTCCCTCCAGATAAGCTTCCTTCTTGCCGACTCTCGAGATCCAGGCGATCCCGCCGGATAAAGGCTCTCCTCAGTCAACTCGGGGCATAAAGAAGTGGCGAAAAAGAGCTATGTTTGGATGGACTCCGACAAAGTTTTCGCAGAGATGTGCGAAAACTGCCATGGTCAGAACGGCGTTGGGGGTGAAGTCAAGGAGGCGGAACCCGTAGGTGTTCATGATGTCACAGAAAAATTCAGAGAAGGGCGGGCAGAGCCCGCAGTAGAAAAACAGCGCAAAGAAGGGGTATCCGCTCGGAGCCAGTTCCGAAGCGGCAGCCGGGAGTACCTTCGTGCGCGGATGCGCTCGCGTCTCCGTCGACCAGAAGAGGTAGTAGTACTCCCTCAGCTCCTTCGCGGAAAGCTGAGGGGGGAAGATGGCCCGCTCCTTTCGCGGCGCCGTGAGCCGCTGCGCCTCGACCGATTTCACGCCCTTCCCCTTGTCGGCTTTCGGAGCCATGTCGGAGGTGGTGGGGGAGGTCGATGGCGTTGGTGGTGCTAGTGGCAACGGGGGGCGGAGCGCTGCTCTCTTTCAGCTTCGGGAAGAAGGGGGGAGCGGCGGAGATTTGTGAAATTGGAGTAACAACCGGCGAGATGGGCGAACTGCCCCTGTTTCCCCTGCTTATAAAGAGGGAGGGGGCGGATGTTTCGTCCTTCCGAATAAAGAAACCACCCATGATCTCTCCCACGATGCCGCATTCTACGCGTGCCGTTGGGGGAGGGCGCGGTGGATACGGAGTAAGATACGGCGTAAACCAGGCCGCACGTGCCCGTGCCCTGTTTTGGGCCTGGCCCAACAGCGCTCGGCACCGTGTGTGGCCCAGGCCCGGGGGCTGCTGTCGGTGTACTAGAGTAGGGGTACCCAAGTATCCCGAACTTGTGCACGGGCAGTTGCAGCGCCCCGTGGCAAGGCTTGCCGGGTGACCGCCAAGGTCCTCCATGGTTCCTTTGGAGCCATTCAAGAGCAAAGTATTCAAGGCCCCGGCAAGAGGAGCTTGCTGGGAAGGCCAACCAAGGCATCTCAAGGAACTTGCCGCAACGCGCCACGCGTCTCGGCAAGGCCCGGTGAGCGACAAGCTTCCGGATGCGACAAGACAACAACCGCGGCAAGGCGCTTGCCGCGGCAACCTACCACCCTGTACCCGCACTCCAGCACATCCACCAACATGTCGCCCTGGGGTCTTTCCAGGCGCGCGTGGCAAGAGTCTGTGCAGCCAGTGGTGCGAGGTGGCGAGCGACGCTGACGAGATTGCCATCGTGGCGAACGGTGGCGTCCCTGACGGTCCTTTTCTGCACTATTTGGGTGACACAGACGGGCATTTAATGCCTTTGTCCCCTGCCGTCAGGGTTAGGTAGGATACACTGTACGGGTAGCTGTACCAACCACAATCCCTTTTCCATTTTTACCCTTGACTACGTTGCCACCTGTCGGTGACCCCTTCAGCATATAAAAGAAGGCCCATGCGCAACGTAGAGGGGGGTGGGAGGCCAAAAAACACTCATGCTCGGTCTCGTTAGCAGCCCGTGTGTACTGTAGCACTCAGCGCTCCCGAGCAAAAACTCAATACAATCAGACAAGCAGCAGCAGGAGTATTATCTCTCCGGAGAGCTCCGAAGCTGGGTAAACTACTCGCGTGCTTCGCCTCGATCCGCTCTTCCTGCAATCTCCGCCCCCCGCCGAACCGAAAGGGGCCCGGTCCGCCGGTCCCATAGGTGTTCGTGCATCAGCTTCCCCGACATCTTTGGCGCGCAAAGCTTGCTGGTATCGAGCAGCTCGTACAGCAGCCTAAAGACGGTCTTCCTCAAGGAGCAGCACGTCATCTTGTCGCAACTGCTCTTGCTCGAGCTCATCGTAAGCGAGCACTCGAGGTGACCCGTATACGAGTTCCGTGGGGAGGACTGCCTCTGCTCCATAGACTAGAGCGAAAGGTGTCTGGCCAGTGGCTCGATTTGGTGTTGTCATGATCGACCAAAGAACCACAGCAGCTCCTCAATCCAGTTCTTTCCGCACCTGTGCAGCCTGTCGGAAGTCCTGGTCTTGAGCCCGTGCAGCACTTCAGCATTTGCCCTCTCTGCTTGGCCCTTCAGCGCAAGGTCAACCTTGACAGCCACGAGGAGGAGCTTGCCGCGCGCGAGCAAGCAATTGGCGGGGCTCTCAAGGAAGCAAAGGATGCTGCCGCAGCTGCCGAGGCCGCCAAGAAGGAGCTGGAGACGAAGATGGCGCAGCTAGAGGCTGATCTCAAGGCGAGCGGCGAGGAGCTTGCCGCGCTCAAGCGTGAGCGCGAGAAGGATGCCGCCGCTCACGGCGAGCTGCAGGGTCGTCTCGCTGAGAGGAGCAAAGAGCTTAGCGCCGCCAAGGACTCCAACGCAGATCTAGAATTGAAGCTGGCCACTTTGACCAAGACGCTGGACGGCGCCCGGGAGCAGGAGGTGGCCTTGCAGGAGAAGATCAAGGCCGACGAGGCGCTGCTGGCGAGTGCTGCTGCCGCCCAGAATGCTTTTAGGGAGACTGTGGAGCACTAGACCGAGGGTATCGTGAATGGTGCCGCCGCCATCGACGGGGAGCTGGCGCAGCTGGGGATGGAGGACCTCGCTATCAGATCCCCCTGCTCCTATATTCTCTCCGGGGAGTTTCCTTCCTTCCTCAGCACGTGCACACTTGTCGCCCAGGGCATATAGCTCACTGACGTCTCTGATCTTGCACATCGCCATCTCCTCCCGCATCCTGCGGTTTCGCACGTTCTGATGGAACGCGCTGATTACTGCGGCAGGGTGGATATCTGGGATGTTGTGCTGTACGCGGCTGAATCCCTGAATGTACTTGCGCAGGGGCTCTCCTTCCTTCTGGGCGAGCAGATGGAGGTCGCTCTCTTGGCCATGAGGCTTGTGGCCGCCTGTAAAGGCGCGACAAACTGATGGCATAGGTCTGCCCAAGAGGATATGGAGTTGTCCCGCAAGTGCATGAGCCAGGATTTGACATTGGGCTTGAGCACCAGCGGGAAGTAGTTGGCCAGGATCTTGTCATCCCGCCCCCCGGCAGCTTGCACCGCGATGGTGTAGATGCTGAGGAACTCCGACGGATGCGACTCGCCGTCGTACTTCTCTGACACATCTGGCTTGAAATTCTTAATGCTGGGCCACTGGACTTGCCGCAGCTCACGAGTGAACGCAGGGCAACCTACCGCGTACGGCAAGTCGCCTGGTTCCCCTGGCGCATGCATGTCGACAGAGGGCCCAGCGCGCTGGTCCGATTGACGCCACGCTTATCTTTGGCGCTTGATGCGAGTACGAGCGTCTTCTTGCTGTCGTTCGTGAAGTACTTGGCGCTGATCGCGACGAGCTCGTGGATCTGACGATGCGGTGGAGTCGCTGTCGAGGTTGATCCGGCGAGTCGGCGATCTTGGCCTTCGGGGTGGAGAGTGCCTGATGGTTGCCCCCCCACCGGTTTCGTCGCCATCGGCTCGTGCCTGGCGGTCCTGCCGCGGTAGCGATGTACTCGGTTGCCGTGGAGTGTCGCCGTTGGCAAAGCTGATGAGACTCTGGATGGTGGCCCTCCATCCGTCGATCTTGTCTTCCGTTGGAGGGTAATCCAGGAGCAGTTGAGCTCGCGCCAAAGCTTCTGCTGGACTGGTTGGTGGCAGTGGCGAACGGTGCGAGGAGCGGGATATGCTCAGACTTCTAACTATGTTAGAAGGAGCAGTATCCTGTCCAGGTGACCGTGTCTCGCTCGTGCCAGCACACAGGCGTGCATGCTGGTCCTGAGCACCCCGAGATCTACCAGCTCGATCTTGGTCCAACGAACGCATGGCAATGCGAATACCATGACGCTGTCGGTCCTGCGCCTCCTGAGATGGGCGCGGTACATGTATGGACACCGAGGTCTGCGTGGCCTTGTCCTTGGACCTGGCAGCACCGTGAGCTCCCTCGTCAATGTCCGTTCTTCCGCCGGCGTCTACCCCACCACCCATTTGCTCCGGTGATGGTGGGATTGACGTGGACGGAACAGCTGCCGCCGGAGCCTTCTTCTTCGGTGGCATGCCGATGAAGAAGATGGAGATCTAGCTCATGTGAACGCCGGATCAGGTTCACACAACCTCGATGCCCCCTACCTGGCGAGCCAAAGATGTCGGGGAAGCTGATCCACGAACACCTATGGGACCGGCGGACCGGGCCCCTTTCGGTTTGGCGGGGGGCGGAGATCGCACGAAGAGCGGATCGAGGCGAAGCACGCGAGCAGTTTACCCAGCTTCGGAGCTCTCCGGAGAGATAATACTCCTACTGCTGCTTGTCTGATTGTATTGAGTTTTTGCTCGGGAGCGCTGAGTGCTACAGTACACACGGGCTGCTAACGAGACCGAGCATGAGTGTTTTTTGGCCTCCAACCCCCCTCTACGTTGCGCATGGGCCTCCTTTTATATGCTGAAGGGGTCACCGACAGGTGGCAACGTAGTCAAGGGTAAAAATGGAAAAGGGATCGTGGTTGGTACAGCTACCCGTACAGTGTATCCTACCTAACCCTGACGGCAGGGGACAAAGGCATTAAATGCCCATCTGTGTCGCCCAAATAGTGCAGAAAAGGACCGTCAGGGACGCCACCGTTTGCCACGATGGCAATCTCGTCAGCGTCGCTCGCCACCTCGCGCCGCTGGCTGCACAGACTCTTGCCACGCACGCCTGGAAAGACCCCAGGGCGACACGTTGGTGGATGTGCTGGAGTGCGGGTACCGGGTGGTAGCTTGCCGCGGTAAGCGCCTTGCCACGGTTGTTGTCTTGTCGCGTCCGGAAGCTTGTTGCTCACCAGGCCTTGCCGGGACGCACGAGGCGTCGCGGCAAGTTCCTTGAGATGCCTTGGTTGGCCTTCCCGGCAAGCTCCTCTTGCCGGGGCCTTGTCTCCTTGGCTTGAATACTTTGCTCTTGAATGGCTCCAAAGGAACCACGGAGGACCTTGGAGGTCACCCGGCAAGCCTTGCCGCGGGGCGCTGCAACTGCCCGTGCACAAGTTCGGGATACTAGGGTACCCCTACTCTAGTACACCGACAAAGCATGAGGGCATTTCTTCAAAATTATTAAAGCAGATAGGGCAATTCTAACAAATCATAGCATAATTTTGGCTCTCTCAAATAGGTGTGATCAGCAAGGATACTTGACACAAAAAAATAGCAAAACAAGCAAAGACTCATATAATACAAGACGCTCCAAGCAAAACTCATGATATGTGATGAATAAAAATATAGCTTCAAGTAAAGTACCGATGGTCGTTAGTAGAAAGAGGGGATGCCACTCGGGGCATCCCCAAGCTTAACTGCTTGTTCATCCTTGAATATTACCTTGGGGTGCCATGGGCATCCCCAAGATTAGCCTCTTCTTACTCCTTATTACTTCATCCATCGTGATCTCACCCAAAATTTGAAAACTTCAATCAGACAAAACTTAACAAAACCTTCGTGAGATCCGTTAGTATAACAAAGCAGATCACCACTCTAAGTACTGTTGCAAACCCATTCATATTTTATTATTGCATAATATTTATTGTATTCCAACTTTGCTACGGCTCATACCCCCCCGACAAAGTCCATAGATTCATCAAAATAACACAATGCAAAGAAAACATAATCTGTCAAAAACAGAACAATCTGTAGCAAGCTGAAAACTTGTATACTTCTATAACACCAACAATTCTAAAAAATTATGACAAAGTGGGAAGTTTGTATATCAATCTTGTGTTAACAATTCAGAGAAAAATCACATTTCTGTGATTTATTAAAATTATTTTACTGAGCATAAAAGTTTCTGTTTTTCAACAAGATCAAATCAACTATCACCCAACATAATCCCAAAGGCTTTGCTTGGCCCAAACAGCAATTAAAACATAAGAACACATCTAATCAGAGGCATCTTTATATATTTATTGCAAAACAGCAAGAAAACCAAAAAGCAAAAAGATAAAGATTGGGTTGCCTCCCAACAAGCGCTATTTTTTTATGCCCCTAGCTAGGCATAATGCAAAGATTCAAGTGTTGTCATCTTTGGTTTTGGCAACTTTTGTAAGGGCTTTCTCAAACCCGGGAGGCTCTTCATGCTTCCCTGAATTCTCAGGAAAGGAAACCATCTCGAGATCTAAAATATCCAACTGTTTATTGCAAAGAGTAATCAAAGTATTCATGCGATTAAGGTTTCCACTAATATGTTTGAGAGGTTCATTATATTTTTGCAACTCGACCATATTTTTATGCAAATCACTCAACTTGTCTAAAATTTGTACGCCTTCTTGAGTAAAAGAAATCCCCTTTTTGGTTGGTGGGATTCCCAAGATTCCCTCTAGGATCTCATAAGCAGCATTAGCATCAAGTTCAATAAAATTCCATTTAACGGCAAAATCCAAAAGTTGTCTATGTTGCAAGGCTAATCCTATATAATAGTTTCAAAGAAAAATCCTTGCATGTCCTTTAAGATTACTAGTGCGATAAAATTCCATTAATCTATACCAAGCATCTTTAAAATTTTCTCCTTGTTTTTTCTTGAAGTATAGAACTTCAAAATCTGGTGACAAAGGAGGGGTAGCCATGCAAGCCATAATGACAAAGTAGGCAAGAAAGGTTGCACTCATAAACAGATCTAACGAGAAAACGATGAGCAAAAAAGAGAGGGCGAATAAAATGACAAATTTGTGTGAAGTGGGGGAGATGAAAACGAGAGGCAAATGGCAAATAATGTAAATTACAAGGAGATGAAATTTGTGATTAAAAACCTGATAGATGTTGATGATGTCTCCCCGGAAACGGCACCAAAAATTCCTTTTGATGTCGCTTGACCTACGTCGGTATTTCCCCAAAGAGGAAGGGACGATGCAACACAGCTTCAGTAGGTATTTCCCTCAATTATGAAACCAAGGTTATCAAACCAGTAGGAGAACCAAGCAACACTATGTAAACGGTACCTGCACACAAAGAACAAATACTTACAACCCGACGTGTAAAAGGGGTTGTTAATCCCTTTAGGGTAACGGTGCCGGAAATTGTCACGTTGACGGGAGACTTGACTTGATCCTCCCTGGTAAAAAGATAGATAAATTTGTGGTAGATTGGATAACTAGATGTTGATAAAACACAAATTAAAATAAGTAAATAAAAAGTGCAACAAGGTATTTTTGGGTTTTGGGAAATATAGATCTAAAAATAAAAGTGGCAAACAATATATCGGAAAGCAAATATAAAGAAGGTAGACCGGGGGGCCGTAGATTTCACTAGTGGCTTCTCTTGAGAAAATAATATATGGTGGGTAAACAAATTACTGTTGGGCAATTGATAGAACTTCAAATAATTATGATGATATCCAGGCAATGATCATTATGTAGGCATCACGTCCAAGATTAGTAGACCGGCTCCTGCCTGCATCTACTACTGTTACTCCATACATCAACCGCTATCCAGCATGCATCTAGTGTATTAAGTTCATGGAGAAACGGAGTAATGCAATAAGAACGATGATATGATGTATACAAGATCTATTCATGTAGAAATAGACCCCCATCTTTTTATCCTTAATAGCAATGATACATACGTGTTGTGTCCCCTTCTGTCACTGGGATTGAGCACCGTAAGATCGAACCCATGGCAAAAAAACGATCTAGTCGGCCTAACTAAACCAAAAATTCAAAGAAGAAATACGAGGCTGTAAGTAATCATGCATATAAGAGATCAAAAGAAGACTCAAATAACTTTCATGCATAAAATAGATCTAATCATAAACTCAAAGTTCATCGTATCCCAAGAAACACACCACAAAAAGAGTTACATCAAATAGATCTCCAAGAGTCAATTGTATTGAGAATCAGAAGAGAGAGAGAGAGAGGAAGCCATCTAGCTACTAACTATGGACCCATAGGTCTACAATGAACTTCTCGCGCATCATCGGAGAGGCACCAATGAGGATGATGAACCCCCCCGTGATGGTGTCTTGATTGTATCTGGTGGTTCTAGAACTTGCGGTGGCTGGAATTGTGTTTCGTCGACTCCCCTAGGGTTTTTGGATTTTTGGGGTATTTATAGAGCAAAGAGGCAGTGCGAGAGGCGGGCGAGGTGGGCACAACCCACCTGCGTGTGCCTGGGCCCCCTAGCGCGCCCTGATGGGTCGTCCTCCCCTCGGAGCCCCCCTTTGGCACTTCTATTGCCCAACAGGTGACTTTGTTTGTTATTGATTTTCTGCAAAGTAAAAAACAATCAAAAAACAACAACTGACACTGGGCACTATGTCA
This sequence comes from Triticum dicoccoides, assembly GCF_002162155.2. NCBI lineage: Eukaryota > Viridiplantae > Streptophyta > Magnoliopsida > Poales > Poaceae > Triticum > Triticum dicoccoides. The sequence goes on along the minus strand of NC_041391.1, from coordinate 212,605,982 downwards.
ATAGGTTAGTCCCAAAAATGATATAAAGTTGCTATAAAATGATTGTAAAACATCGAAGAATGATAATATAACAACATGGAACAATAAAAGTTTATAGATACGTTGGAGACGTATCAATATAAAGCAAGTTGATTTTGTCCCTTGTGACTCTTCTCGGCAGTTCACCATTGGGACTGGGATGGATCCCAAATAGGAAAGCACGCTCATTGAGTTCATCCATGAGAATCGGGAATTTTTTTATGGAAACCTTATGACATGCCAGGTGTACCGAGAGATTTCGCTGAGCACCATGTTAATGTGGATCCTAAAATGAAACACGTCCGACAGTTCCTCTGTCATTTTAATAAGGAGAGGCACATAGCTATTGGAGAAGAAGTAGCCTGTCTTTTGGATGCCGGGTTCTTAGTTGAAGTTTTTCACCCTTAGTGTCTGGCTAATCCTGTGCTTGTGTTCAAGAAAAATGGCACTTGGCGTATGTGTGTTGATTACATAGATCTTAATAAGGCTTGTCTAGTAGATCCGTTTGCTCTCCCCCATATTGACCAGATCATTCCTGCCACGGCGGGTTGTGAGAGTTTATGTTTCCTGGATGCTTATTCAGGTTATCATCAGATCAAGATGGGAGTTGAGGATCAGGAGAAAACAACTTGCATTACACCTTTTGGAGCTTTCTGTTATGTATCTATGCCTTTTGGGCTTAAGAGTGCTCAGGCGACTTACCAACACTGTGTTCAGAATTGCTTCCATGGGCAGATTGAACGCAATGTTCATGCTTATGTTTATGACATTGTGGTTAAGTCAAGGCAGAAAGAAACCTTGCTTGTTGATTTGAAGGAAACCATTGACAATCTCCGGGTGTACAAAATGATGCTTGACCCGGCCAAATGTGTTTTTGGTGTACTTGCAGGAAAATTACTAGGTTTTCTGGTTTCAGAAAGGGGCATCGAAGCTAACCCGGAGAAGATCGAAGCTATCACCTCTTTGTCTAAACCGGCCTGCATGAATGACGTTCAGTGCCTGACAGGTTGTATTGCAACCCTAAGCCGGTTTATAAGCCGCCTGGGTGAGAAGGAGATTCCCCTATATCAGATGATGAAAAAGACTTATAATTTTGTCTGGAGTGACGCTGTGAATGAGGCTTTCGAGGCACTTAAGAAGCAGTTGGCTGAGTCGCCCATCTTGGCTGCTCCTATTGACAAAGAGCCCATGCTCCTGTACGTGGCGACTAATTAATAACAAGGTCGTAAGCGTGGCAGTTGTCATGGAGCGCAAGGAGGCATGCAAAGAGTATCCAGTCAAGCGGTCGGTTTATTATGCCAGTGAAGTCTTGACAAAGTCCAAGCAGAGGTACCCACATTAGCAGCAATTGGTATTTAGGGTGTTCATTGCCAGCCGCAAGTTGAAACAATATTTCCTCGGGCATCCAATCCCTATAGTCAGTTCATCTCCTCTGGGGGATATCATTCAAAACAGAGAAGCCACATGCAAAGTTGCTAAGTGGGCAATTGAGCTTGGGCCACATCATCTAAAATATGTGCCAAGGACCGCCATCAAATCTTAGACTCTGGTGGATTTCATTAATGACTGTACATGGTTGCAAACACCTGAGGAGAGGCCAAATAATACATAATGGATGATACACTTCGATGGATCAAGGCAATTGGAAGGTTCGGGGGCTGGAGTTATTATATCTTCCCCGCGAGGTGACAATTTTTATAGTCTTGAGGCTTATGTTCCCCTGTACTATCAATGCAGCTGAGTATGAGGCTTTGCTACATGGGCTTTGCATGGCCAAGGAAATGAACTTGAGCCGAGTTAGATGCCTGGGCGACTCAGATCTTGTTGCAGAACAAGTTTCAGGGAAATGGGATTCTAAGGATCTGTTCATGGCGGCTTATCGTGAAGAAGTGACTAATATTGCGGGCCACTTTAAAGGATATCAAGTGGATCACATTGACCGGCGGCTTAATGAGGCGGCTAACGCTCTGTCTCGCCTAGGTTCTCAGCGTAAGTCGGTTCCCCCTAATGTGTTCCTTGATGTGTTGCATAATCCTTCTGTCAAGTTACCCTCAGACGAAGATTTGGCTATCCTTCACCCAGAGGGGCAGCTGGTGGTGGCTCTATGTTCTATTCCGGATTGGACAGTGCCTTATCTGGCCTATCTTACCTAGGGTGTGCTTCCGGAAGAGGAGATGCTGGACCGACAGATCATCCAGCGGTCTAAATCCATGACAATCATCAATGGTGAGGTACACAGATGCAGTGTGACTGGCGTGTTTCAACATTGTGTTTCCCCTGACAAAGGCTATGAGATTCTACAAGAGATTCATGCAGAAGATTGTGGTCATCATGTCGGGTCAACATCATTAGTGGCCGAGGCTTTCAGACGCAGTTTTTACTGGTTAACCGCTCATGCTGATGCAGAGGACATTGTTCCCAACTGCGATGGTTGCCAGAAATTTGCACGACAAGTTCATGTGTCAGCTCAAGAATTCCAGATGATACCAATAACTTGGCCTTTTGCGCTCTGAGGGCTTGATATGGTCAGGCCGTTTAAGAGGTCTAAGGACAAAAAGACTCACCTGTTGGTAGTAGTTGATAAACTACCAAGTGAGTTTAAGCAGAGCCAGTTAGCAATTGTGAGGCGACAACTGCAGTTCAATTCATGAAAAAGACGATCTTCAAATTTGGTTATCCTCATAGTATCATCACTGATAATTAATGGGACCGATTTGTCTAAAGGGGCTATGAAAGAATTCTGCCAGAGGGAACATATATGGCTTGATGTTTCATCTGTGGCTCATCCACAGTCCAATGGCCAAGCCGAGCGTGCTAACCAGGTGATATTATGATAGATCAAGCCTCGACTCACGGTTCCTTTGGAGCGTACTCTGGGTAGTTGGGTTGGCAAGCTTCCTGCAGTTCTTTGGAGCATAAGGACTACCCCCACCAGATCAACTTGGTATATGCCGTTCTTTATGGTTTATGGCGCAAATGCAGTTCTTCCAAGTGACATCCATCATGACTCGCCCCGAGTGGTGGCTTACGTTGAAGCAGATAATGAGACGTTGCATCTAGATGCTTTGGATGCCTTGGAGGAGGAACATGACCTCGTGGCGGATCGATCTGCAATTTATCAGCAAGACCTACATCGCAATCACAGCCGTAGGGTTCGAAGCCGTACTTTCCAGGAGGGCGACTTAGTGCTCCATTTGATTCAAGATCAGGCATGCATGCATAAGCTTTCACCCCCATGGGAAGGCCCCTCTGTGGTTAGCAAAAACCTCAACAACGGGTCATATTATCTCATTGACATGCGTGAACACAATAAGTCACGTACCTCTGAGGAGGAGACCAACAGGCCTTGGAACATTGCTCATCTTTGGCCTAACTATAGTTAAGCCACTGGCTCCAGTCATTGTACATATCTATATCATGTATATATCTTTTATGATCAAATGTAATAAAGCCGACATCCCCAAAACTCGGGGCCTCTATCGTTTTGTCTAATATATTGTGCATGAGTCTTTTATTTGTTGATGATAACTCACTTGTGGGCTTCCAACTCACCCAGTTTAGCTTTGTCACCCTCTTGACCTAGAAAAAACACCACAATATATTTGTTAAACCTGTCTGTCTACTTGCTGCTACTCCGAAAAGGTGACCCGCTGTACGCTTGATAGTCAATTTTTATAACTCTGAACTTGTCCAGGTTAAAATGGCAACTTAAGTCACATGAGAGCCAGCTTACAGAAAGTGAGGATAAACCAAGACTATCATGCCAGCTTCATTGAAGCCAGACTTGAGCCTCGAAAGCCAGTCCTTTCGTCGAGCCTCGAAAGCTGACTTAAAAATATGTACATAGATATTGCTTATTTCTGTTTCTGCAGGAATTTTTTGCTCTTCAATGACTATAAGTCATCGGGTCAAAAGAACTTTGGGTTATTTTTGAGCTTATGTCGACCATGAGTCGCTGTATTGTCAAATCCACAATGTATTTTGAAAAATCAATTAAAATGACTATAAGTCGCTGGCTGGTAAGTTGTCGGGTTACTTCACACTAGTTATAACTTGGTGCAATTCTTTTTGCAGTCATATCAAATCTCTGCAATAGCAAGATGCTACAGGTGACTCAGTGCAAAAGATAGCTGGGGCATATCAAGGACAAGGCATTAAAGACAGGTTATTAACACACGCTGGTCCAAAATTTCTATCAGCAAATGAACTAGTTTCTGATCACAAAAGTAAAACATGCATGAAGGCATGACAGAGCAACCCAATGTTTTTGCTAAGACTATTACAAGGCTCCAGTAGAGCCCAAAATATTCAAAGAAGTTTTGTCATCCGAGTTTTCAACTACTCCTGCAAGTCGGCATCGATGTTGTTTGGATTGTGACCTTCCTGGTTAACCTCTTGACGACCACCAACACTTGACGTCCCCGGGTCATCCTGCGCTCGCTCTTCCGCATTTTTTATCTGAAGATTATTCAGATTCCAGTCAACATTGGTCAAAGCTTCAAACATGGCTTCATCATGCATGATATGGGAAGGGTCGACAATAGGGGCAAAGGTATGCTTACGCCACTGTGGAGTTAGGTCAACTGGCTCAAAAGTTGGCGGGTGCACACTTGTGCTATTATCATCATAAGCGGCTTGATATTTCTTCAAGTCAATACCTTTTGCCAGTCGGCTTGCCAACACACAAGTCTCCATCACACAGCGAGCAGAATCAATGGCTGAAAATTCAGACCCGTCATCTTTATATTGAGGGAACCCACAGGCCAGCTCTGAAGGGCCCAATTCTGGTGCATACGCTATAGCCCGACTTAGCAAGGTCATGGCTCCTACTCGAGCGACTGATCTTTTTAGTTCCTCGAGCTTCTTTGGGATGGTTGAGAGGCGCTTCAATACATCTTTGATGAATTTCGGCGGGTCTTTTTCGCCCATTACAGCCCTCAGGGTGTGCATGCTTCCAACATATAATTGCTCTGCAAGCGCATATATAGCCTTCAACTTCATCAAGTTGGTATCCTGGAGGTTGCAAGTTCTGTTGCCTACAACAATTCCAAAGTAGGAGTCGCCAGGCGGATCATTCATGTGAAATCAAAATATCACTTACAAAAGATGGCCTGAGTCATATGAGAAATATGGTGTTTTGAGCCATCGAGTTCTTCAGTAACTGGCGTAAGTTTACCCTCAGCATCTTTCACACATTTTAACAGAGTCGCCTTTTCTATTTGAAAGGCGGCTTTTTCTGCTTCAAAACCCGCCTTGATTTTTTCTAGTTCTTCTAAAGAGGATTGCAGGCTTGATTCAGCCTTGGCACGTACAGCTTGTTCGGATTCAAGTTCTTTCTTTAAGTCGGTCAGGTTTGACTCGGCCAGGTTCAAAGCTTCCTACAAAGATAAGGGGGAATTCATCTTCAAGATATTTTCCTAGTCCCAAGCCGACAACAAAATACAACCCGGTATTTGGGGGCTATGACAAGCACATTATTTTTATTAAAGTCCCAAGTATTTGCAAGCAACATACTTGACACTTGGGGGCTAATGTATGTCGATTTTTCTTCAAAACTTAAGGGAGAAAGACCCGACTCATCTCAGGAAGGCGAGCCGGCCCTTGGGGGCTACAGGGAATTTTTCCAGGTTACCTATTTGGAAGACCTAGCCCATATCGTTGAGATGAGCTGGCCCTTGCGGGCTATAGGATATTTCTTCAAAATTCATTTACTTGAAGGACCCGACTCATCTCATGAAGACGAGCCGACCCTTGGGGGCTACTGGATGTATCCTTTAACAAGACATATATCTGAAGAACCGGCTTATCATTGATATGATAACCCGGACCTTGTGGGCTACCTTACAAGATTTCCAGATTTTTGCTCTAAGTCTTAAACACACTCAAGACTTCTTATATTTAAGACTTGAGGGCTACGTGAGGATATGTAAAGTTCTGGAAAATATTGAGAATACCTCGAACTATCTCTTCATCATGTTAACCATACCAGCTTCCATTTCCTGTCTTGTAGAAAGGCGGCGCAAATCGCCGGCATGCAGCTCATTCGCGCTAAAGTTATCATAGTTTGGCAGCTCGAGTTTTGACTTCCCCTTCTCAGACAAGGGTTTCTCGTCCTTTGCTGTAAGCTTGGTCAGCATAGTGGAGACCTCTGGAAGTTTATAAGCCTCCCCTATATAGTAATCTCTTCACTAATTTTCTCATCAAGAAGGATGTCTTCAGCCGCCTTGGCGGGACTTGAAGCGTGAGCGAGTTAAGACCACCCGCCGGGTTAGTATCGGCATCCATAGCCTTAGTAGCTGCTGGCCCAGTTTTCTAGGGCAGTTCAACTTGGTCATTGTGATGATCATCGGGGTTCTCAGTGTTAACCTCAGGGGTGACCAAGATCTGGTCCTCTAATTCAGGGATCTCACGAGTTGCTGATGACTCACCAACTCTTCTCTTCTTGGCTTTATCTTTGGCCCTACGATCAAGATGGCACATGCAAAAGCACATAATGGTGGTCATAACAAGCCGCCAACATCTAAAACATTTATTTACCCGGGGTTTATAATCGAAGCAGGAAACTAGGTGGCGGATGAGTCCCCTGAGGATGGCGGCGACTCCTGATAATTGGAATCAGAAGGATTAAGAGGTTGCCTAATAAGGCTGGCTCATGCAAGAGAAGAAGTTGCACTATGTGGCACCTCATTGCGTCGTTTGCGAGTGGATGGTTTGTGAGATAAGTCGGCCAATAGCTCTCCAGAGCCACTATGGGTTTGGCGCCTTGACTCATGCTGGGTTTTCTTCAAAATAAAGTTTGGTCCAAATGAGCATCTGGATGAGAAAATCTTATTTTCTGAATAACACGCCTAGTGCGCTTGGGAGGAAAGGATTCTGAGCCGGAAGAGATGGAAATTACCTCAACATCATTAGCCGGCTTGTTGTAGCATCAGCCTGAGAATAAGAAGCATCAGCGAGTTCAATAAAAAGACGGCCAAGGGAGTCAAGTTCTACCTCCGACTGATTGTCAGCTATGGGAGACTCACCCCTAGATTCCGACTCATACATAGCAGCATGTTTACTCCTTTTCTGAGCTGGCACAGTTTTTGTCTTGGTCGCTTGTGTCTTCTTCCTCTTCTAGAATGGAGAGTTGGCCTCCATAAGTTGAACAAGGTTAACAAGTGAGATATCTGGATAAACAAAGATTGATAAGCCAGACGAATTGTTATATGTATACTCACCGGAGGAGCCGGGTTAAGTTTAAAGAACGGTTGTATCCCCGTCTTGTTACAGTTCTCCTGAGTCTCCCCAAGCAGCTTCTTCACAGTGTTGTTTATGTCATCATCTTCCAAGTTCACAGTACTGTAACATTGAATGTCTTTTGAGTCGCCCAAATAATTGCACATTAAGTCAAATTGACGACTCAAGGGTAGGATTCTCCAAGTAACCAGGCACCGGGTTAAGTCAACCCCCGTTAAACCATTGGCCAATAAGGCAGCCCTGAGTTTTGAATATACAGGGGTGTCTTGAGCATGCTCTTCTGGAATAACTCAGGCAGGGAGGTAAAAATCCATAGGAAGACGATCACGCCTATAACCCGGTAAGGGGTTCTCATCAGCTAGAGTTGTGTTCTTACAATAAAACTAAGTCTTAAAAAATCCTTTAGGATGACTTGGTAGAGTGACTGGAGGAAAGCAACCGTCTCTCCGCCTCTGAATTGACACCCCGTCGAGTTTTAGGCTGGGGCCATCAGCAAACTCTGTCGGACGGTTGATGCAAAAAAATTCTTTGAAGAGAGGAACAGTGGGCTCCATCTGTAGATACACCTCACAGAAGACTTGAAATTGGCACAGGTTGGATATGGAATTTGGAGCAAAATCTTGAGGATGAAGGTCGAAGAAATTCAGGAAGTCCCGGAAGAATTTTGGCATGGGCGGAGAAAAGCCTCTCATGAGATGGTCTATAAAGACCACGACTTCTCCTTCGCGGAGATGGGGAACATCATCTCCTTAGGCTGCTCGTCAGCCAATATTTTCTTGATCCAACAGAAGACCTTGTTCTTTATAATCGTTGAGCACGAGCTGAGAAACTTGGGAAGGCACCCAGTTTGAAATTGTGGTTTTTGCCGTGATGAGACACCTCAGTGAGATTATGAACTGCATAAGTATGAATGGCGGGTTATTTATAAAGAGACAACTCGCCACGTCGACTATATTATGAGATGACAATATTAGTTCTGGTTAAAGACAAGACGGTGTAATCATCAATGGCAGATGAGTCACCCAATAGGTGAGATGGATTAACAACAAAGGCAATTTTTAAGTATATGGCAGGTTACAATTACCATGATGAGCTACTGAAAACATGAAGGTGATTTGGCGAAATTGGAGTTCGCTAAGTTTTCTGTTAAGTATGGTACTAACAAGTTTCTACTGAAGTGCCTATAATCGTGGATCTACAGATAGTTCAAAAAGGGAAAATAATTTCTAACCCTAAAGACGAAGCCTTCGAATAGTGGTTACCTAACCTACAGATTCCTAAGGAGGTCTTGATGTCTACTACACAGCCTTCTTCTTGTAGATGTTGTTGGAAGTCCAAGTGCAGACGTTTGTAGGACAGTAGCAAATTTCCCTCAAGTGGATGACCTAAGGTTTATCAATCCGTGGGAGGCGTAGGATGAAGATGGTCTCTCTTAAATAATCCTGCAACCAAATAACAAAGAGTCTCTTGTGTCCCCAACACACCCAATACAATGTTAAGTTGTATAGGTGCACTAGTTCAGCGAAGAGATTGTGATACAAGTGCAATATGGATGGTAGATATAGGTATTGTAATCTAAAAATATAAAAACAGCAAGGTAACTAATGATAAAAGTGAGAGTAAACGGTATTGCAATGCTAGGAAACAAGGCCTAAGGTTCATACTTTCACTAGTGCATGTTCTCTCAACAATAATAACATAATTGGATCACATAACTATCCCTCAACATGCAACAAAGAGTCACTCCAAAGACACTAATAGCGGAGAACAAATGAAGAGATTATGGTAGGGTACGAAACCACCTCAAAGTTATCCTTTCTATTCCATCCATTTAAGAGTCCGTAGTAAAATAACATGAAGCTATTCTTTCCGTTCAATCTATCATAGAGTTCATACTAGAATAACACCTTAAGACACAAATCAACCAAAACCCTAATGTCACCTAGATACTCCATTGTCACCTCAAGTATCCGCGGGCATGATTATACGATATGCATAACACAATCTTATATTCATCTATTCAACCAACACAAAGTACTTGAAAGAGTGCCCCAAAAATTCTACCGGAGAGTCAAGACGAAAACGTGTGCCAACCCCTATGCATAGATTCCCAAGTTCACGGAACCCGCAAGTTGATCACCAAAACATACATCAAGTTGATCACCTGAATATCCCATTGTCACCACAGATAAGCACGGCAATACATACATCAAGTGTTCTCAAGTCCTTAAAGTCTCAATCTGATAAGATAACTTCAAAGGGAAAAATAAATCCATTACAAGAGAGTAGAGGGGGAGAAACATCATAAGATCCAACAAAGCTCGTGATACATCAAGATCATGTCAAATCAAGAACACGAGAGAGAGAGATCAAACACATAGCTACTGGTACATACCCTCAGCCCCGAGGGTGAACTACTCCCTCCTCGTCATGGAGAGCGTCGGGATGATGAAGATGGCCACCGGTGAGGGATCCCCCCTCCGGCAGGTTGCCGGAATGGGCTCCCGAGAGGTTTTTGGTGGCTACAGAGGCTTTGCCCAAGTGTATAATAAAGCCCATAAACATCCAAAACAGATAATATAATAACATGAATGCTTCATAAATTATAGATATGTTGGAGACGTATCAGCATCCCCAAGCTTAATTCCTACTCGTCCTCGAGTAGGTAAATGATAAAAGAAAGAATTTATGAAGTGTGAATGCTAGCAGGTGCACAAGTTTTATCAGTGATAATTTCAATCACCTTTTCTAGCACGTTTATACGGCATAATAGTAGTTCATCTCATAAAACCTTTCATGATCGAGTACCAAGCTATTCACATGTTAAAGCATAGACCATAAACTTTCTTGAAAACTAGCAACCTTCATTCTCAGTCATCAAACAATTACAATTCATATTATTTTTAGGAAGGGTCTATGTCAGAGCTTTGATTTAGCAAACTCCACATACTCAACTATCATATAGTCTTCCATGATTGCTACCACTCAAAGCATATTCTTAGAACAAATAACATCTATCGAACACACAGAAAGATAGGGGCTTAGTGTTTCACCTCCCAACTCACTTATCATAAAGATAACTTTCAACAATAATAATTCATTATCAAATATATTTGCATGCCATATACGCTTAGATCTTTCCCCAACACACAATGCTTGCCAACTAAAGAGTAGGTACGAATGAGAAGGAATACTATTGACTCTTGCATAAAAATAAAAGATAGGCCCTTCACAAAGGGAAGCAGGGATTTGTAGAGGTGCCAGAGCTCGATTTTGAAATAGAGATGAAAATAATTTTGAGAGGTATGCTTTCATTGTCAACATAACAACCAAGTGTTCCTTATATCTTCCATACTACATACATTATAGGCGGTTCCCAAACTGAATGGTAAAGTTTTAACTCCCCCTCCACCAACAATCATCAATCCATGGCTTGCCCGAAACAATGGGTGCCTCCAACTAACATCAATCCTAGGGGAGTTTTGTTTGCAATTATTTTTGATTTGATTTTGATCTTTTGATCATGGGACTGGGCATCCCAGTTACCAGCCATTTTTCTCGTGAATGATGAGCGGAGTCCACTCATCGTGAGAATAACCCACCTAGCATGGAAGATACTTACAACCCCTAGTCTCTACATGAGCAATTCGGGCATACAAAACAGATTATTATTTGAAGGTTTAGAGTTTGGCACATGCAAATTTACTTGGAACGACAGGTAAATACCGCATATAGGTAGGTATGGTGTACACTCATGGAAGAAACTTGGTTCAAGGAATTTGGATGCACAAGAAGTATTCCTGCTTAGTACAAAAATTTTGGCTAGAAAAGGATTCTAAAAAGCAAGCACCACATGTTGGATGATCTATAACAATATAACTTCTATACAGATACACCCAAGCATAACTCATTATGTTGTCTTCCTTGTCCAACTTCAACTAATTTGCACAGGTTTGAAAGTAATTAATGGGGCTCACAATCATATAAGATGTCTAAGATAGTATATTTATATGTGAAATTTCTCTTCTTCAATATTCTTTCATGAATTGTTCAAGTAACCAATACAATGCTTGCTAACATTCAATAAATTTACTACCTCTACTTCTTAGATGTGAAGTCATTACTCACAATGGGGTAAGCATATGAAACATATATAATTTCAGATTCATGACATTGAACTCATTCAACCATTTACTCATAGGATATAAGTGAAGCACATGAGTAAATGACAAACTACTCCAAAAAGATATAAGTGAAGATCAATGAGTAGTTAAATAATTATGTAGCGATGTGAAGACTCCCTCTCATTTAAGAATTTAAGATCTTGGTATTTTATTCATACATCAGGCAAAGCAAAACAAAATGACAATGCAAGGATAGCACGACTCATGTGAAGAAGCAAAAACTTAGGTTCAACCAATACTAACCGATAATTGTTGAAGAAAAAGGTGGGATGCCTACCGGGGCATCCCCAAGCTTAGATGCTTGAGACTTCTTGAAATATTATCTTGGGGTGCCTTGGTCATCCCCAAGCTTGAGATTTTATGTCTCCTTAATTCCTTTTATATGTTCGTTTCCTAAATCTCGAAAGCTTCATCCACACCAAACTCAACAAGAACTCGTGAGATAGGTTAGTATAAATCAACACAATAACCTTATCGTCCTCTACTGTAGCAAATCACAAAAATAATTATTCAACATTGCATACTAAATGCCTCTGCATATTTAACACTGCTATCCTCAAATAGAATCATTAAACAAGCAAACATATGCAAACAATGCAAACATAACAGCAATCTGCCAAAACAGTATAGTCTGTAAAGAATGCAAGATTCATCATACTTCCCTAACTCAAAAAATTATGAGAAATATACTACACTGTATAAGATTTATTAGATCTCATTATGCAAAAAGTTTCAACCTTATATCCTTCTCTGACTTTTCTAGGGAATTTTTGCAACAGCGGTAAACTTTCTATTTTCAAACAGCAACATGTATACTAGCAAAGTAAGCATGGCAAAGGCTATCCTTGGCATTTTTATTAAAAATATAGATGCAAAACATTATTATAAATAACATAAAGCAAATATTAATAAATTAAAATGACACTCCAAGCAAGAAACATATCATGTGGTGAATAAAAATATAGCTCCAAGTAAAGTTACCGATAGACGAAGACGAAAGAGGGGATGCCATCCGGGGCATCCCCAAGCTTAGGCTCCTGGTTGTCCTTGAATATTAACTTGGGGTGCCTTGTTCATCCCCAATCTTAGGCTCTTTCCACTCCTTATTACATAGTCCATCGAATCTTTACCCAAAACTTGAAAACTTCACAACACAAAACTCGACAGAAAACTCATAAGCTTCGTTAGTATAAGAAAATAAATCACCACTTAGTTACTGTTGTGAACTCATTCTAAATTCATATTCGTGTAATATCTAATGTATTCCAACTTCTCTATGGTTCATACACTCCGATACTACTCATAGATTCATCAAAATAAGCAAACAACACATAGAAAACAGAATCTGTCAAAAACAGAACAGTATTAGTAATCTGTATCATTCTAATACTTCTCCAGAAATTCTGAAATAAATTGGTGGACCTGAGTAATTTGTATATTAATCATATGCAAAAAGAATCAACCTAAAAGCATTGTCCAGTAAAAAATGGCAGCTAATCTCGTGAGTGCAAAAGTTTCTGTTTTTTACAGCAAGATCATAAAGACTTCACCCAAGTCTTCCCAAAGGTTCTACTTGGCACAAACACTAATTAAAACATAAAAACACATCTAATCAGAGGCTATATGAATTATTTATTACTAAACAGGAACAAAAATCAAGGAACAAAAATAACATTGGGTTGCCTCCCAACAAGCGCTATCGTTTAACGCCCCTAGCTAGGCATGATGATTTCAATGATGCTCACATAAAAGATAAGAATTGAAACATAACAGGAGCATCATGAAGCATATGACTAGCACATTTAAGACTAACACACTTCCTATGCATAGGGATTTTGTGATCAAACAACTTATGGGAATAATAATCAACTAGCATAGGAAGGTAAAACAAGCATAGCTTCAAGATTTTCAACACATAGACAGGAAACTTAATATTATTGCAATTCCTACAAGCATATGTTGCTCCCTCATAATAATTTTCAGTAGCATCATGAATGAATTCAACAATATAACCAGCACCTAAAGCATTCTTTTCATGATCTACAAGCATAGAAAATTTACTACTCTCCACATAAGAAAAATTCTTCTCATTCGGAATGGTGGGAGTATCATAAGAGACTTGAATACTATAAATTGTTTCCACATTAAAAGAGTAATGTTCAGAAAAAGGGTAATAATAATCATGACAAGTTTTCTAAATATAATCATCACTACTTTTTATATCATAATTTTCATCACAATAATCATCATAAGTAGCAACTTTCTTCTCATCATAATCGATTGAAACCGATTCCAAGATAGTGGAATCATCACTAAATAAAGTTGACACTATTCCAAATCCACTTACATATTCATCACAATAAGATTCAACATCTTCCATAATAGTGGGATCATTACTTCCTAAAGTTGACACTCTTCCAAACCCACTTTCATCAATATAATCATCATAGGTAAGAGGCATGCTATCATCATAACAACTTTGCATATCAAAACTTGGGAGGGTAAAAATATCATCTTCATTAAACGTAGCATCCCCAAGCTTGGGACAAACATTAATTTCAGAAAATATATTCTCAAATATGTCATTCTCATCAAACATAGCTTCCCCAAGCTTGGGCCTTTTCGTATCATAAGCACAATCACTCTCATCATTAATAGTATGGATAGCACCAATAGTATAGCAATTATCATCATCACAATGAGTAATAGGAGCAACATCATTTGGGAGGGATACCTTTCTACCTTTTCTTCTCCTTCTTTTCTTTTTCTTCTTTACATCATGTGTGGGTTTATCCCTCTTTTTTGAGCTCCTTATTGATGAGATTGGTTGAATAGAAAGCTCCTCCTCGTTACTGATTCATCATAAGAAATAATAGGAGGATATTGGGAAGTCTCTTCCCTTTCATTAGTATTATCTTCATCTTCTATTTTCTTTCTTTTCTTTATGTAATTGACAATATAAGTATTTTCAATACAATTCACCGCACAATACATATAAATTTCTTCTAGATTAATATCAAGGAATTGCTTAAGGTTAAATTCTGGAATATGCTTAGTTGCACGTTTCAATTCTTCACAACCCAAAAGCAAACTAAGTTCATTATGATGTGCAAGGGAAATCAAGTCATCACAATTTTTGGACACGATTCGATCATGAAACAATTTGCATCGGAGATTTAAATGACCATGTTCATTACAAAGTTCACAAATACGGTAAAGATATCTTAAATTTTTAGCACTCTTATCTAGCATTTCTTGCAACCCTTTAGTTTCTAAATGCTTATGCCTCTTGCAATATCTATCTTCCCTATTTGGTGTGTACTTGCAAACCCAATACTCTCCACAAAAATTGACATGCTTATAGTAGACGTTTTCATCATAACTAGTGCAACCATCATTAGTACTATGGATATTCAAAGCGTTCATACTAACAACATTGCAATCATGCTCACCATTCAAAGATTTAGTATCAAACATTTTATAGACTTCTTCTTCTAGCACTTGAGAACAATTTTCCTTTTCGTCATACTCACGAAAGATATTAAAAAGATGAAGCGGATGAGACAAACTCAATTCCTTTTTTTGTTGTTTTCTTTTATAGACTAAAATAGTGATAAAACAAGAAACAAAAAGATTCTATTGCAATATCTAAAGATATACCTTCAAGCACTCACCTCCCCGGCAACGGCGCCAGAAAAGAGCTTGATGTCTACTACACAACCTTCTTCTTGTAGACGTTGTTGGGCCTCCAAGTGCAGAGGTTTCTAGGATAGTAGCAAACTTCCCTCAAGTGGATGACCTAAGGTTTATCAATCCATGGGAGGCGTAGGATGAAGATGGTCTCTCTCGAACAACCCTGCAACAAAATAACAAAGAGTCTCTTGTGTCCCCAACACACCCAATACAATGGTAAATTGTATAGGTGCACTAGTTCGGCGAAGAGATAGTGATACAAGTGCAATATGGATGGTAGATATAGGTATTTGTAATCTGAAAATATAAAAACAGCAAGGTAACTAATGATAAAAGTGAGCGTAAACGGTATTGCAATGCTAGGAAGCAAGGCCTAAGGTTCATACTTTCACTAGTGCAAGTTCTCTCAACAATAATAACATAATTGGATCACAGAAATATCCCTCAACATGCAACAAAGAGTCACTCCAAAGACACTAATAGCAGAGAACAAATGAAGAGATTATGGTAGGATACGAAACAACCTAAAAGTTATCATTTCTGTTCTATCCATTCAAGAGTCCGTAGTAAAATAACATGAAGCTATTCTTTCTGTTCAATCTATCATAGAGTTCATACTAGAATAACACCTTAAGACAGAAATCAACCAATACCCTAATGTCACCTAGATACTCCATTGTCACCTCAAGTATCCATGGGCATGATTATACGATATGCATCACACAATCTCAGATTCATCTATTCAACCAACACAAAGTACTTCAAAGAGTGCCCCAAAGTTTCTACCGGAGAGTCAAGACAAAAACGTATGCCAACCCCTATGCATAGATTCCCAAGGTCATGGAACCCGCAATTTGATCACCAAAACATACATCAAGTTGATCACGTGAATATCCCATTGTCACCATAGATAAGCACGGCAAGACATACATCAAGTGTTCTCAAATCCTTAAAGACTCAATCCGACAAGATAACTTCAAAGGGATAACTCAATCCATTACAAGAGAGTAGAGGGGGAGAAACATCAGAAGATCCAACTATAATAGCAAAGCTCGCGATACATCAAGATCGTGTCAAATCAAGAACATAAGAGAGAGGGAGAGATCAAACACATAGCTACTGGTACATACCCTCAGCCCCGAGGGTGAACTACTCCCTCCTCGTCATGGAGAGCGCCGGGATGATGAAGATGGCCATCGGTGAGGGATCTCCCCTCCGGCAGGGTGCCGGAATAGGCTCCTGAGAGGTTTTTGGTGGGTACAGAGGCTTGCGGTGGCGGAACTCCAGATCTATTGTGTTCTTCAAAGGTTTTAGGGTATATGGACTTATATAGGTGAAAGAAGTCGGTCAGGGGACACTCGAGGGGCCCACGAGACAGGCGGGCTCGCCCAGTAGGGGGGCGCACCCCCCACCCTCGTGGCCACCTCGAAGCTTCCTTGACTTCAACTCCAAGTCTCCTGGATCACATTCGTTTCAAAGATCACGCTCCCAAAGGTTTCATTCCGTTTGGACTCCGCTTGATATTCCTTTTCTTCGAAACACTGAAATAGGCAAGAAAACAACAATATGGGCTGGGCCTCCGGTTAATAGGTTAGTCCCAAAAATAATATATAAGTGTATAATAAAGCCCGTAAACATCCAAAACATATAATATAATAACATGAATGCTTCATAAATTATAGATACGTTGGAGACGTATCAGGTCTAAATATTCTAGATGGAAAAAGGGTTCTACCGCTCACGCCGCCATATTTCTATGGGAAAGCTCATTAAAACTACATCTAGACTAGCAATGGTGATAATGGAGCAGTGAAATTCGATGAATTCCGATGAACTACAATATAATAGTACATATCTGAAGAAAGGAGGATAGTGCACTTGATGGTTGCAGAGGGTGGCGAAGATGCCTGGCCGAGCTCCAGCGAAGACTGAATGGCGCCGCGGTCCTGGATGGGTTGGCCAGTGACGGACGAACAAAGGCAGCGGCACAATGAAGAGCTTGGGCTCAAGGAGGAAGAATAAGCGACGCGGTCAAGGTAAAGTGAAAAGGAGGACCCCGCATGTATTTATAAGGTGAAGGGATAAGTGCAAATGGCAAGCGCAAGGATTGAGGAGGCACAATAACTTTTGGATCCAGCGGCGCCTCAATTTTCGGCATTGACAGATATTCAATGATTCATTAGAATGTCATCCTAGGTCCCTAAATTTCCGGAGGGGGACGTCGGTAGTAAGATATGAAAAGTAACAAGTCTGAAAACATCATGAGCTGGCATTTTGTGACCCGAAAAAGATGCAAACCTGACCATGAGATAAGCCATTGGATTACAATGGTGAAGATTGATGTGAATGAATTCAAATCAATATGGGGGCTAATGTTGGGGATATAACGCCACGATATGACCCACCATATTGGGTCGGGTCATCGAGGTGGTGGCTGAGGATCAAGACTCAAAACTGGCTGAGGCGACCAGGCACAAGACCAGTAGGGCGACTCACAGAGTGGGCCGACTTATGGCCCAACATCCAAAGACGGCGGCTCGTAGCCCCGAAGTACGAGTTGCCAGGTGTTTCCTTACTTATGGAATAAGATAAGATAGAAGCATACTAGGTCACAAGTCATAATACGACCCGGACTCTTGTAAGCCCAGGGCCATGACCTATATACAAAAGAGAGTCCCTGAGGTAGATAGACTAAGTGAAAATCAATCAATAGCTAGGTCAAGCGAATCCGCTCCCTTGTAACTGATCCCCAAGTACTAAGCAAAACAAGCAGGAGTAGGCTTTACCTCGATCATGAGGGGCCAAACCAGGGTAAACCTGCGTCTCTCGATTCCCATCAACGCCGATAAGCTAACCACCCAGTTGCGATGGCCTCACGACTAAGTCCTCACACTAGGACATCTGCCGTGACAAAACTACAACACCATGCACATGTGGTCTTTTGATCCCCGTACGCACATGGTGCTGCGTATCTTCCTGGGTACAACGTGAGCATGGGGCTGACTTAGCCCGCGCGCACTGGGACCAACGGGCAAAAACAGGCACCCAGCCAAGAACACTATAAACCCCCTTCTTCCTGCTCCATCCCGAACCCTAATGTCTTTTTTGGATCCACCATTTCTACACCTCATTTTGCACAATACTATCAATCCCTCCACCCAAACTTGTTGAAACATTGGGGATTGGGAGATCATGACCCGATCTACACTTTGACCAAGTGAAATCGCATTCTCCGCAATATTCATCCACTATTGACTTGTTACTCTTGGAGCTTGGCCTTCTAGGTGGTTAGAGGTTCCTCCAGAAGCTTCATTGCTTGTGGTGTGCTCCAGAGAAGTTTGTAAAGGTGTGGTGGTCGCCTTTGCTACCTCTTAAGCTTGCGTTGGTTTTCCCTTGAAGAGGAAAGGGTGATGCAGCAAAGAAGCGTAAGTATTTCCCTCAGTTTTGAGAACCAAGGTGTCAATCCAGTAGGAGACAACACACAAGTCACCGAATACCTGCACAAACAATCAAGAACTTGCAACCAACGCGATAAAGAGGTTGTAAATCCCTTCACAGTCACTCGCAAAAGTGAAAATTGATAGAGATAATAAAGTAAATATTTTTGGTATTTATGATATATAGATTGGAAAGTAAATATTGCAAAATAGTAAACGAGATTCAACAATATGGAAAAGAGATGCAATATAACGGAAAAGTGACCCACGGGCCATAGGTTTCACTAGTGGCTTCTTTCGAGATAGCATGTATTACGGTGGGTGAACAAATTACTGCCGAGCAATTGATAAAAAAGCGCATAGTTATGATGACATCTAAGGCAATGATCATGAACATAGGCATCACGTCCGTGTCAAGTAGACCGAAACGATTCTGCATCTACTACTATTACTCCACACATCGACCTCTATCCAGCATGCATCTAGAGTATTAAGTTCATAAGAACGGAGTAACGCATTAAGAAAGATGACATGATGTAGAGGGATAAACTCAAAAAAATATGATATAAACCCCATCTTTTTATCCTCAATGGAAACAATACAATACGTGCCTTGCTGCCCCTACTGTCACTAGGGAAGGACACCGCAAGATTGAACCCAAAGCTAAGGACTTCTCCCATGGCAAGAAAGATCAATCTAGTAGGCCAAACTAAACCGATAATTCGAAGAGACTTGCAAAGATATAAAATCATGCATATAAGAATTCAGAGAAGAACCAAATAATATTCATAGATAATCTTAATCATAAATCCAAAATTCATCGGATCTCGGCAAACACACCGCAAAAGAATATTACATCGAATAGATCTCCAAGAACATCGAGGAAAAAATTGTATTGAGAATCAAAGAGAGAGAAGAATCCATCTAGCTAATAACTATGGACCCGAAGGTCTATGTTAAACTACTCACGCTTCATCGGAGAGGCAATGGTGTTGATGTAGAAGCCTTCCATTATCAATTTCCCCTCCGGCAGATCGTCGAAAAAGGCCCCAAGATGGGACTCATGGGTACAAAAGGTTGCGGTGGTGGGAAAGTGGTTTTGTGGCCCCCCGATGTTTTTAGGGTATAAGAGTATATATAGGCGAAAGAACTAGGTCGGTGGAGCTACGAGGGGCCCACAAAGGTGGGGGGAGCGCCTACCCCCCGGGCGTGCCCTCCTGCCTCGTGGACGCCTTGTTGTGTATCTGACTTCAACTCCAAGTCTTCCGGTTTGCTTTCAGTAAGAGAAAGATCATCGCGAAGGTTTCATTCCGTTTGGAATCCGTTTGGTATTCCTTTTCTGCAAAACTCTAAAATAGGTAAAAAAAATAAACTAGCACTGGGCCTCCGGTTAATAAGATAGTCCCAAAAATAATATAAAAGAGCATATTAAAGCCCATTAAACATCCAAAACAGATAATATAATAGCATGGAACAATCAAAAATTATAGATACGTTGGAGACATATCAAGCATCCCCAAGCTTAATTCCCGCCCGCCCTCGAGTAGGTAAATGATAAAAATAGAATTTTTGATGTGGAATGCAACCTAACATACTTAACAATGTAATTTTCTTTATTGTGGCATGAATGTTCAGATCCGAAAGATTTAAGACAAAAGTTTAATATTGACATAAAAATAATAATACTTCGAGCATACTAACAAAGCAATCATGTCTTCTTGAAATAACATGGACAAAGAAAGTTATCCCTACAAAATCATATAGTCTGGCTATGCTCTATCTTCATCACACAAAATATTTAAATCATGCACAACCCCATTTTCAGCCAAGCAATTGTTTCATACTTTAGTATTTTCAAACTTTTTCAATCTTCACGCAATACATGAGCGTGAGCCATGGACATAACACTATAGGTGGAATAGAATGGTGGTTGTTGAGAAGATAAAAAGGATAAGATAGCCTCACATCAAGTAGGTGTATTCAACGGGCTATGGAGATTCCCATCAATAGATATCAATGTGAGTGAGCAGGGATTGCCATGCAATAGATGCACTAGAGCTATAAGTGTATGAAAGCTCAAAATAAAACTAAATGGGTGTGCATCCAACTTGCTTGCTCACGAAGACCTAGGGCAATTTGAGGAAGCCCATCATTGGAATATACAAGCGAAGTTCTATAATGAAAAATTCCCACTAGTATATGAAAGTGACAACATAGGAGACTCTCTATCATGAAGATCATGGTGCTACTTTGAAGCACAAGTGTGGAAAAAGGATAGTAGCATTGGCCCTTATCTCTTTTTCTCTCATTTTTTTATTTGGGCCTTTTCTCTTTTTTATGGCCTCTTTTTTTAGTCCAGAGTCTCATATCGACTTGTGGGGGAATCATAGTCTCCATCATCCTTTCCTCACTGGGACAATGCTCTAATAATGAAGATCATGACACTTTTATTTACTTACAACTGAAGAATTACAACTCGATACTTAGAACAAAATATGACTCTATGTGAATGCCTCCGGCGGTGTACGGGGATGTGCAATGAGTCAAGAGCGACATGTATG
This sequence comes from Triticum dicoccoides, assembly GCF_002162155.2. Taxonomy (NCBI): domain Eukaryota; kingdom Viridiplantae; phylum Streptophyta; class Magnoliopsida; order Poales; family Poaceae; genus Triticum; species Triticum dicoccoides. Next base: position 212,584,850 of record NC_041391.1, on the reverse strand, counting down.
AAAAATTATTAATGGTGGCTTTGCCACAAATACGATGTCAACTACATGATCATGCAAGGCAATATGACAATGATGGAGCATGTCATAATAAACGGAATGGTGGAAAGTTGCATGGCAATATATCTCGGAATGGCTATGGAAATGCCATAATAGGTAGGTATGGTGGCTGTTTTGAGGAAGGTATATGGTGGGTGTATGGTACCTGCAAAAGTTGCGCGGTACTAGAGAGGCTAGCAATGGTGGAAGGGTGAGAGTGTGTATAATCCATGGACTCAACATTAGTCATAAAGAACTCATATAATTATTGCAAAAATCAATTAGTTACCAAAACAAAGTACTACACGCATGATCCTAGGGGAAGGGTTGGTAGGAGTTAACCATCGCGCAATCCCGACCTCCACTCATAAGGAAGACAATAAATAAATAAATCATGCTCCAACTTCATCATACAACGGTTCACCATACGTGCATGCTACGGGAATCACAAACTTTAACACAAGTATCTCTCAAATTCACAACTACTCTACTAGCATGACTCCAATATCACCATCTTCATATCTCAAAACAATCATAAAGAATCAGACTTCTCATAGTATTCAATGCACTTTGTATGAAAGTTTGTATTATACCCATCTTGGATGCCCATCATATTAGGACTAATTTTATAACCAAAGAAAATTACCATGCTATTCTATAAGACTCTCAAAATAATATAAGTGAACCATGAGAGATCAACAATTTCTATAAAATTAAACCACCGCCATGCTCTACAAAGATATAAGTGAAGCACTAGAGCAATATTGTCTAGCTCAAAAGATATAAGTGAACCACATAGAGCATTCTAATAAATACTGATTCATGCGTGTCTCTCCCAAAAGGTGTGTACATAAAGTATGATTGTGGTAAACTAAAAATGAAAGACTCAAATCATACAAGACGCTCCAAGGAAAACATATATCATGTGGTGAATAAAAATATAGCCTCAAGTAAAGTTACCGATAGACGAAGACGAGAGAGGGGATGCCTTCCGGGGCATCCCCAAGCTTATGCTTTTGGTTGTCCTTGAATTTTACCTTTGGGTGCCTTGGGCAACCCCAAGCTTAGGATCTTGCCACTCCTTATTCCAAAATCCATCAAATCTTTACCCAAAACTTGGAAACTTCAGAACACAAAACTTCAACAGAAAATCTCATGAGCTCCGTTAGTATAAGAAAATAAACAAGCACTTTAAGGTACTATGATTAAATCATTGTTTATTTATATTGGTGTTAAACCTACTGTATTCCAACTTCTCTATTGTTCATACCCCCCGATACTACTCATAGATTCATCAAAATAAGCAAACAACACACGAAAAACAGAATCTGTCAAAAACAGAACAATCTGTAGCAATCTGTAACTTTCGAATACTTCTGTAACTCCAAAAATTCTGAAATAATTGGTGGTCATGAGTAATTTGTCTATTGATCATCTGCAAAAAGAAGCAACCTAAAATCACCCTTCTGTAAAAAATCACAGCTATTCTTGTGAGCGCAAAAGTTTCTGTTTTTTACAGCAAGATCGCAAAGACTTCACCCAAGTCTTCCCAAAGGTTCTACTTGGCACAAACACTAATTAAAACATTAAACCACATCTAAACAGAAGCTATATTAATTATTTATTACTAAACAGGAGAAAAAACAAAGAACAAAAATAAAAATTGGGTTGCCTCCCAACAAGGGCTATCGTTTAACGCCCCTAGCTAGGCATAAAAACAAGAATAGATCTAGGTATTGCCATCTTTGGTATGCAATCCATAAGGGGATCTCATAATAAATTCATAAGGAAATTTAATATTCTTCCTAGGAAAGTGTCCATGCCTTTCCTTAACGGAAATTGGAATCTAATATTTCCTTCTTCCATATCAATAATTGCACCAATCCTTCTAAGGAAAGGTGTACCAAGAATAATAGGACATGTAGGATTGCAATCTATATCAAGAACAATGAAATCTATGGGCACATAATTCCTATTTGCAACAATAAGAACATCATTAATCCTTCCCATAGGTTTCTTAATGGTGGAATCCGCAAGATGCAAATTTAAAGAACAATCATCAAATTCATGGAAACCTAGCACATCACGCAAAGTTTTTGGAATCATGGAAACACTAGCACCCAAATCACACAAAGCACAACACTCATAATCTTTAGTCTTAGTTTTAATAGTAGGTTCCCACTCATCATAAAGTTTTCTAGGGATAGAAACTTCTAGATCAAGCTTTTCTTCATAAGATTGCATCAAAGCATCAATGATATGTTTAGTAAAAGCTTTATTTTGATTATAAGCATGAGGAGAATTTAACACGGATTGCCACAAGGAAATACAATTTATTAAAGAACAACTATCATAATTAAATCCCTTGAAATCCAAAATAGTGGGTTCATTGCTATTTAAAGTTTTGACCTCTTCAATCCCACCTTTATCAATTTTTGCATCTAGATCTAAAAACTCCGAATCATTGGGTGCCTTTTAACTAAAGTTGACTCATCTCCAGTCCCATATTTATCAAGATTCATATTGGAAAACAAAGATTTAAGAGGAGTCACATCAATCACTTTTAGATCTTCATCATTATTATCATGAAAACTAGAATAACACGCTTTCACAAACCAATCTTTTTAGCACGCATCCTAGCGGTTCTTTCTTTGCACTCATCAATTGAAATTCTCATGGCTTTGAGAGACTCATTTATATCATGCTTAGGTGGAATAGATCTAAGTTTCAAACAATCAACATCAAGAGAAATTATATCCATGTTCCTAGCCAACTCATCAATCTTAAGCAATTTTTCTTCAATCAAAGCATTGAAATTTTTTTGCGACTCATAAATTCTTTAACACTATTCTCAAAATCAGAGGGCATCTTATTAAAATTTCCATAAGAGTTGTTGTAGGAATTACCATAATTATTAGAGGAATTACTAGGAAACGCCCTAGGATTAAAGTTGTTCCGACCAACAAAATTCACATCCATGGATTCATTATTATTCTCAAAGTGGACAAAGGCATATCATTAGGATTGAAGGAAACACTTTTATTAGCAAACAATTTCATAAGTTCAGCCATCTTTCCACTCAAAACATTAATCCTTCAAACGCATGAACTTTTTTACTAGTGGATCTTTCGGTGTGCCATTGAGAATAATTAACCATAATATTATCTAGGAGCTTAGTAGCTTCTCCTAAAGTTATTTCCATAAAAGTGCCTCCCGTGGCCGAATCTAAAAGATTTCTTGAAGCAAAATTCAATCCGACATAAATTTTTGTATAATCATCCACAAAATTAGACCATGTGTAGGGCAATTACGTATCATTAATTTCATCCTCTCCCAAGCTTGTGCAACATGCTCATGATCAAGTTGCTTAAAATTCATAATATCGTTCCAAAGGGAGATGTTCTTAGCGGGAGGAAAATACTTAGAGATAAAAGCATCTTTGCACTTATTCCATGAATCAATACTATTTTTAAGCAAAGAAGAGAACAAAGTTTTAGCACGATCACTAAGCAAAAATGGAAATAGCTTCAATTTAACAATATCATTATCCACATCTTTATTCTTTTGCATATCACACAAATAAACGAAGTTGTTTTGATGGGTTGCGGCATCTTCACTAGGAAGGCCAGAAAATTGTTCTTTCATAACAAGATTCAACAAAGCGGTATTAATTTCACAAGATTCAGCATCGGTAGTAGGAGCAATCGGATTGCTAATAAAATCCGGTATTGGAAAAGTCACACAATCTAGTATTATCTTGAGCCATCGTGACAAGCAATCAATCCAACACACAAGCACACAAGAAGCAAGCAAAAAGAGACAAACAAAAGAGGGGCGAAGAAAACGCAAAGGTTTTTGAAAATTGTTTCAGAAGTGGGCGAGAGGAAAACCAGAGGCGAATGGCAAATAATGTAATGCAAGGGAGAAGAGTTTATGATGGGTAATTGGTATGGCTTGACTTGGCGTATATCTCCCTGGCAACGGTGCCAGAAACCCTTCTTGCTACCTCTTGATCTTGCGTTGGTTTTCCCTTGAAGAGGAAAGGGTGATGCAGCAAAGTAGAGTAAGTATTTCCCTCAAGTTTGAGAACCAAGGTATCAATCCAGTTGGAGACAACACACAAGTCACCGAATACCTGCACAAACAATCAAGAACTTGCAACCAACGCGATAAAGGGGTTGTCAATCCCTTCACGATCACTCGCAAAAGTGAAAACTGATAGAGATAATAAAGTAAATATTTTTGGTATTATGATATATACATTGGAAAGTAAAGATTGTAAAATAGTAAACAAGATTCAACAATATGGAAAAGAGATGCAATATAATGGAAAAGAGACCCGGGGGCCATAGGTTTCACTAGTGGGTTCTTTCGAGATAGCATGTATTACGGTGGGTGAACAAATTACTGCCGAGAAATTGATAGAAAAGCGCATAATTATGATGACATCTAAGGCAATGATCATGAACATAGGCATCATGTCCGTGTCAAGTAGACCGAAACGATTCTGCATCTACTATTATTACTCCACACATCGACCACTATCCAGCATGCATCTAGAGTATGAAGTTCATAAGATGGAGTAACACATTAAGCAAGATGACATGATGTAGAGGGATAAACTCAAGCAATATGATATAAACACCATCTTTTTATCCTCGATGGCAACAATACAATACGTGCCTTGCTGCCCCTACTGTCACTGGGAAAGGACACCACAAGATTGAACACAAAGCTAAGCACTTCTCCCATTGCAAGAACTACCAATCTAGTTGGCCAAACCAAACGGATAATTCGAAGAGACTTGTAAAGATATCAAATCATGCATATAAGAAGTCAGAGAAGAAGCAAATAGTATTCATAGATAATCTTAATCATAAATCCACAATTCATCGGATCTCGGCAAACACACCGCAAAATAATATTACATCAAATAGATTTCCAAGAACATCAAGGACAAATTTGTATTCAGAATCAAAGAGAGAGAAGAAGCCATCTAGCTAATAACTATGGACCCGAAGGTCTATGGTAAACTACTCACGCTTCATCAGGGAGGCAATGGTGTTGATGTAGAGGCCCTCCGTGATCGATTGCCCCTCCGGCAGATCGCCAAAAAGGCCCCAAGATGGGATCTCACGGGTACAGAAGGTTGCGGTGGTGCAAAAGTGGTTTTCATGGCTCCCCCTGATGTTTTTAGGGTATAAGAGTATATATAGGCGAAAGAACTAGGTTGGTGGAGCTACAAGGGACCCACGAGGGTTGGGTGCGTGCCTACCCCCACTAGGCGCGCCCTCCTGCCTCATGGACGCCATGTTGCATATCTGCCTTCAACTCCAAGTCACCTGGTTTGCTTTCGGTCCAAGAAAGATCTTCGCGAAGGTTTCATTCCATTTGGACTCCGTTTGGTATTCCTTTTCTGCAAAACTCTAAAATAGGCACAAAAAAAACAGAAACTGGCACTAGGCCTCCAGTTAATACGTTAGTCCCAAAAATAATACCCCCTCCATTTCTTTTTAGTCCGCATATAAGGTTTGGTAAAAGTCAAGCTTTGTAGAGTTTGACTAACTTTATATTAAAAAACATAAACATTCACAATATGAAATCAATATTATCAGATGCACTATGAAATGTATTTTCGTACTATATAGTTTCAGTATTGTAGATGTTCATATTTTTTGTATAAATTTTCTCAAACTTTGTGTAGTTTGACTTTGACCAAATCTTATATGCGGAGTAAAAAGAAACAGAGGGAGTATAAAAGATCATATTAAAGCCCATTAAACATCCAAAATAGATAATATAATAGCAACGAACAATCAAAAATTACAGATACATTGGAGACGTATCAGCCTTCAAGACCAACCCTGAGTGATTCGAGGCTCATCCGTTGGGTATGACTCGATAGAGATTACGGTGAGCCTTCGGTGGTGTTCCACAAGCTTTGCCTGCCGCACCGCTCTAAACAGAGAGTAGCTCTTCCCCATGGAAGAGTGAACTTCAGGATAAAATATGCGTCCTAGTCTCACTTGTGATTAATCCTTTCCCGCACTTTACTTTGCTTTGTATGCTTGTTGGCTTGCTAATTAGTTTGTTGCCTAGCATATTTAGCTTTAAGCTTGCTTGTCATATTGAGTGTGTTCACCTATTTGCATATCTAGTGAACCCTATTTATCCGCCACACCCTAAAATTGACAAGAAAGATTAAAATTTGTAGTCTCCTATTCACCCCCCTCTAATATAATGGTTTACAACCTTAGAGGATATGGACGACCTAGGGAACGTGGGAGGTGTCGCACCCCTTGCGGAGGATGGTACCCCTCGCCGCGGCTGATGCACTTGTTGCTCTGGTTATTGCTCCCATCGCCCCCATTAACCCGTGTGCACCCCCAACCCGGCCGACATTCTTTCAATGTTTTCGAACCTCAAAACCGTCATGTTGAAAGAAGTTCGTTACTCGATTAAGGAGGAAATTGATGCTCGCTTAAAGCTATCGACATCCGCATCAAACTCATTTGATCCAAATACCATCAATGATGCAGATGATTCAAGAGAACTCCTTGCATCTCTGACTTGCACCAAACTTCCCAAGTACAATGTCGGGGAACCTTTTTACTCACCCTAAGCTCTACAACACCATCGCATTAATCCTGCTGGGCCTCCACCCCCTTTGAAAGCTAACACGTTTGCTAAGTGGAAGATAGATATGGAGTCTCACATTCGCAGTGCTTCTACTCAACTATGGTGTATGTGGTCAATGGATGCAATCCCAAAGACCCAATGAATCTCATCCGAAGAGAAGTAGTTGATGATCAACTCAATGCAACCACCCACAACATGTTGTGCACCGTGGTGACCTATGACTATAGTGACTCCATTGCTCTTCTAAAGACCGCAAAGAAAATTTTGGATTGCCTTGAGGAGGCTCTCGAAGGTTATGAAGAAATTCGAAGATCTCGGTTGGCTTTGCTCAAGCAAGAAGTAAATCCATTTGGGAGGAATGAGGGTGAGACCATGAAAGAGGTGTACCAAAGGTTGAAATCCCTTGTGCTCAAATTAAGTACATTTGGGTGCACTTTGGCAAATGATGATTTCATTAAGGACAAGTTCATTGGTGCTATGGTTCTAACGGCACACCCCATGGTGATGATGATACATCAATGCCTGGATTATCACAAGTTGACTACAACTCAAGTTGTTTCCACTTTCTCAACTCATGTTCTATTGGAGACCAAGTCCAAGAAGACCTTTGCTATTGCTCAAGCAACCAAAAACTCAAATCTTTCTCTAAAGGCAAAGAAAGTTGCTAGTCAACCCTCAAGGGATGAAGAAGTGGTTGAAGAGACTTGTGAGGAAGATGTTGACACCACATGCCCGGCAAATGACTTTGCGGAAGACTTGGCCCTCTTGGTCAATAAATACTCCAGGACCATGGCAAACAAAGGAAAGAATCTTCAAGGAAGATTGTTTGAACGAAGAAAATGCTACAATTGTGATAGCCCAAGACACTTTGTGCATGATTGTCCGTATGAGAGACGTGAAGACAAGTCTGAGAAGCTTGTGCTCAATAAGAAGTTCACCATGAGAAAAGACGACAAGGCTCTAGTCCATGAAGAATACATGTCCGTAGATGAAGATGATGGTGATGATGACCATGTGTTTTCCAAACTATGACAAGCCTTTCACTCATCGTTGCCTTATGGCTAAACAGGTAAAAACAAAGTCCAAATCTCAAAAAAACGCCATCCACACTTCCATTGTCTCATGTGAGATAGTGGAGGATGGGTGTGAAGATGGCGTGGATAATGATGAGGAATCCTTGATGGCTTTCATGAAAACTCTTCATGGTGAAGCTCCTTCTTGTTTTTGCGATCTCCTTAAGTCACTCGCCGAAGGCGATGATTTTATTGAGAATGTTGAAAACTTCTTAATAGAGGAAAAAGAGAGAGTCGAACTCCTCAAGCATGATCTACATGAAGAGGGGGTCATGAGAGCATCACTTGAGGAAGCCTTGTCTACTCATCAAATTTACTTTGTTAAAACCAATGATGCTTTGCAACTTGCTCTTGAGAACAAGGATGCCCTTAAGGTTAGGGTTGAAAAGCTTCTAGTTGATCACACGAGACTATTGAGGAACATGAGTTCCTTGTGACTAGTTCCTAGGTTGTCAAAGGTGACATCATTGGCCTCACTGAGTCTTGTGCTCAACTTGAAGCTAAAACCATCAAGGCCCTTACTTCCATCCCTCACATTGAGTTAAATGATGAATCTTGTACGACTAACTTTGTTCATGATTGCATCTCTCTCCAAGAGGAGAATAAGAAGTTAAAAGCTCAAATTGAGAAAGGGCTTGTGGCATGCATTCAAGGTGAGAAAACGTCAATAACATCTTGAGCAACCAAAAGGAGTGTGTTGCCAAGGAGGGAATCGGGTTTGACTCCTCATCCAAGAAAAGGAAGAACTAGAAGAAGAGCAGCAGGAAGAATATCGGTCCTACTCCTCCTCGTCCACCAAAGGTAGTGTTTGTGCTAGAAGGGCACAAGGAGAAGAAAAAGGAAAAAGGAGTTGTTGGGAATGGCACAGTCACTAGGGACAAGGCTATTCCCAAGGATTTTGCTGGCACAGCACAATCCATCTTATGTCCTCCTGGGAGGAGATGATGGTTACACATTTGCAAAATTTGTTGGCACTAACTATGATGATTATGATTGGACTATTTGGGTTCCTAAGACCCTTGTTGCTAACTCTCTAGGTCCCATTGCAAAATGGGGACCTAAAATGGACTTGATTCTTGTAGGACTATATCTCCAGTGGAACACAATGGGTGATCGATAGTGGATGCACCAATCATATGACCAGAGAGAGGGAGATGCTTGTGGGGTTCGTTGATTCGCTCAAGGCCTCTTTGAACACCTCCTTTGGTGACAATAGCAAGGGCAAGATATTGTGTTTGGGAAAGGTGGTAATCTCTAGTGATTCATCACTTTCAAATGTCATGCTTGTTCAATCCCTTCACTACAATTTACTTTCAACGATTCAATTGGCACATGCCGGTTATGATTCTCATTTCGATGAATTTCATGTGACCGTCTTTAAGAGGAGCAATCTTAAAGTGGTATTTGTTGCTAACTCTCATGGCAAGGTCACTAGGGATAAGGCTATTCCCAAGGATTTTTCCGTGAGGAGCAATCCATCTTATGCCCTCATGAGAGGAGATGATTATGCTTGGATTATTTGGTTCCTAAGACCCTTGTTGCTAACTGTCGTGAAGACAACCTTTATGTGGCTAATGGCCAAGGCCGATGAGGGATGGCTATGGCACCGACTGCTAGCCTACATTGCCATGAGAAATTTACAAGCTCTCTTAAAGGGGGAGCACATTCTTGGATTAACCGATGTGTAATCCCAAATTTTCAATTTGGAATGTTATACATTAGATCATCATTGCATATCATATTTTATTGCATTTTGGCATGATCCTAGAAATTCTACGCAAGTCAAGGATCCACGGAGAGAGTTGGGGATTTCGTTATTTCATATTTGAGTTTTCTCAAATTTTGAAAATAGGATCATTTGATTTTAATTATTTTATCTTCAATTATTTCAATTATAAAAATATGAGAGAGGGAATAAAATGACTTTCCCAAAATAAAGAAATATTGAGGATTTAATAATAAAATCAAATAAGATTTTATTTGGAGTTTTATCGCTATTTTATTTGAATTAGGAAAAATGCGCGTTTTTCAAAATTGCATTTAGGCCCCAAATAAATGTTCATCTTGTCCTGCTTATTTTTAGAGGATGGGGAAAATTTATTTCAGGATTTTTGGAATCCGTTTAGCATTTCTTTTATTTGTTTTTCTGCATGTCCGAATTATTTAAAAAAAATGAACCGACTCGGGCCGCCGTGGGCGACCCGGACTCCATCTTCGCCCGACCTTATAAGCCGCCAAACCCCGCCACCAGCCCACCCCAGCCCGCCCCGCCAACCCTAACCCTAGCCGCCGCCTCGATCCGCATGCTGCCGCCACCGCCCCTTGCCGTCGTCGCCCGACGCCGCCGCCGCCTGACACCGCTGCCCCTCGCCGCCACCGCCGTCCGCCTCCGCCGCTGACCGCCGCCACCCGCAGAGCCCGCCGCCGCCGGAGGTAGCCATACGCGCCGCCGCCTGTTTTCTTTCGAAAACCGCCCGGTTTTTTTATATAAAACCACGGTTGTTTTTTTTAATAAATCGGTTTAGTTTTTTTTGGTTTATTTATTTTGCGGACATTCGTCCGTACGTTCGTTTTAACAAACGGTTTTCATCGTTTAGCCACAGACAGCGAACGTTCGTTCGTTAGCCTGTTCGTCCATTTTTCTTTTTCTCGGATTTTCCACGATTATGTTTTATCGCGATTTCTGATCCGATTTTCGTTCTAGTTTAACTTTTCACTCGTTTAACAGAATCAGGCGATTCAAGTGCCTAGAGTGTCGCCTCGAAACCCTCTTTCCATTTAACCAACTCAAACAAGTTTTTGCTACTGTAAAATTTTACTTAGGCCCAGATTAGTAAATGAAGCTTGTTTCTTTCGTCGTTTGACTTTCGTTGCTTCGTTTGATTTGATCCTTTTTGCAAACCGGAGTTCTTAAGTTGAAATTTCTAGTTAGATCTCTATTTTGAGTTTTACCCGTGCATTAGATGAGTACTTATTGTATGCTTTTTTGTTTGCGATAGAGTACCCGGAGTGCGCCGCTTGCTACTAGGAGTCTCTAGGTTTCACGAATCATCAGCAAGGCAAGTAACACTTTGATCATACCTCTTTTCTACCAAGTTTTATTGCATTAGATCAATCCTCAAAATAATTGCATGATTAGGATGTGATGAAATGTGGGTTTTTGGAAGTAGATGAGGTAGCACCTATCACCTGTTTTATTTATCAAACCTTTGGGAGTTACTTCTACGTTTGCTTATATTGCTATGCTATGCAAGTAGACGTGGATTGGGTGGGTGTATCCATGACAGATGTGAGATTGATAATTAATGGTTTACATAACATGGCAACTTTAATTCACATCTGGGTGGATTGTGGCACCTAGGGAACCCAGTGTTGCCTGTATTATTGGAAATCCCGGGGTACCGTGTGATTCTCCTATGGACCGCCACCCAGGTTCAAAGGGATCATGAGATTATTTCATGCTAGAAACTTCCGTGTGCAGCCGCAAGCTACTATGGGCTCTAGCATAGTTGAGTATGTTGTGTGACCTCTTTCAGTGGTAGACTAGCAGATGTAGGGGATGTAGGTTGGTACTGTCTAACCAGAGTAAAGAGTTAATGCTTCTGAAAGACTGTGTCTCGGTCATCCATTTCTCAAACACCTTGTAGTGCGAGAAATCCAACGGAGGAGATCGAGTCTTGTGGGGAAAAGTGTGCAAACCTCTACAGAGTGTACAAACTAATCATGGTTAGCCGTGTCCCCAGTTGTGGACGCTTTGAGTATCTAGTACTTGGATTATCATGTGAATCTCATCATGTTACTTCATTAAATTTGTTGGGTTTAATGATGATGCTTAATTGGGATTGAGTTGGAGGAACCTTCTTAATGTTTAAGAACCACCATGATAGTTAAATAAATAGGGAAAATGGCTTTATGCAAAACTGTAACCATAAAGCTTTCCACCAGCCATATATGCATGTAAAGCATTATTCCGTTCATTACTCTCTATGTGTTACATTGCCAGTATATTCCATGTGCTGACCCGTTTTCGGGCTGCAACGTTCATGTTGCAGACTTTTCAAACATCAAGTAAGGTGCCTTAGGTCGTGGACCTATACTCAGTGATGCCGTTGGAGTTGATGGGCTCGCTTATCTTCCAAGCCTTCCGCTGTTATCGTTATTAGATGGCCTTAAGCCAAATGTATTGTAATAAGTTTTCTTTTGAGACATTCGATGTAATAAGTGTGTGATTGCTACTCTGTTATAATCCTTCAAGTAGTATGCGTGTCAGCATTACCGATCCAGGGATGACACAGATGCGCAGAGATCAGGCTGTCTGAGGTCTGGTCGCTACAAGATGGTATCAAAGCACACGCTGACTGTACGACACGACAACTAAGCTAAAGACCTAGATCACTATTCTCTTCTCATTTCTGACTCCTCACCTTTTCTAGTCTTTAGGATAGCGGATGCAAGGAACAACTTCACGCACCTGGATGAAGATACACCCTTTGGACGCCAGTTGAAGGAAGTCACTAAGTATCTGAATATCGGAGTACGAAGCTTCACCTGGACCTACATCGCCACCTTACCAGAAGAGGAGCGTTGGATGATTCAAGTTCAAGTTCCAGGAAGAACGTTCATTCCCGTCACTGAGCCCATAGAGTTTTCCTTTGATGCACCAACCTGGAGTCTAGGAAAGAGCATGGCAGCCCACATCACTATGGGACGCAATGGAGAAGTTTACCACAAGGATCTCAAGGATACTATTTACCAGATTTGTGGGCGCCGAGATGAGCAATGGGAGATGATCAGCACCAGGAAGGATAGATCAATTGCAGCTTTCATCCCGGAGTTAAACCAGCAAATTCGTCGCTAGGAGAACCAGATGTGCGGAGGCATGATAGACCTGAAGAAGGCTGTGACCAAGATCACGGAGCTGGAGGAAGAACTCAAGTCTACACGCGATGGATATCAGGAGGAAATGACGACACTCGTGGAGAAGAATGATGATCTGAAGAAGAAGCTAAAAGTATTTATGGGATTCCCCGCGACGGGAGGAGAAGACGATGATTGCACTTGCCCGGAGAACTACACCATCATCGACGACACTGACTCGGACCCAGATGATAGCGATGATGACTATGTTGATGAAGCTGGAGCAGATATCATGGAGTCTTCGACCAATCAATTTTTCTAGTCGACTACCATAACAGTAGTAGTATTTCCCCATGTACATAGTATAGTCAGGAGCACTTTTGTAGCGATAGTTAGACCGTTGTATGCCCTTGTTTGAATTGATTGAAGTGATATTGAGTATATTTTGTCTCATTAGCATATGGGTAGTGTTTTTCTCTTTAGACCCCACTCTATTCTATATTCTCATCTTTTCTAAACCCTCAGATGCCTCCGAGACGTGACAATGGATTTGCTTTTCCACCGGAGCTCACTCAGTTGATCTAGCAGCAGAATGCATTGATGCAGATGTTAGTCTAGAATCAGAATCAGGGGAACAACAACAACAACAACCCACCACCACCACCACCTATTGATTACTTAGCCCGTTTCTTGAGGCTGAATCCTTCGGTGTTCTCCAGTAGCACCGAGCCGATAGTTGCAGATGATTGGCTCCGTAAGATGGGAAGGGAGTTAACCACTGCAGGATGCATAGATGCGGAGAAGGTGTGTTTTGCCACACATCAGCTTGATGGACCCACAGCATCATGGTGGGAGAATTTCACAGCCACTTATCCTATCGACACTATCACATGGGATCAGTTTCAGTAGGCTTTCTGTACTGCCCATGTTTTAGCAGGAGCTATGGTCATGAAGAAGCGTGAGTTTTGCAACTTGTGCCAAGGAGTACGTATAGTTGGCCAGTATGTGGATGACTTTAGCAAGCTAGCGCGTTATGCCCCAGATGACGTTGCTACGGATGCAGCTAAGAAGGAGAAGTTTCTCGAAGGGCTGAATGATGAGCCGAGCATGCAGTTGATGGTGGCAACCTTCAACAACTACCATGAGTTGGTAGATAGAGATCTAATGATTGAAGGGAAGCAGCAACAGATTGACAGCAGCAAGAGGAAGTATTTGCAAGGGAAGTACAATTCTGGAGCTCGGCAGAAGCCTGATTTTACCCCGAACTCAGGAGGACCTTTTCAGCATACCCATGGAGGAGGGAGTTCGCACAACCATAGTGGCCCCAAGAATGGTAATGGGAATGGAGGAAGCAATGGACAGAACCGTACCAACCCATCAACACTAGCCAAGAGGGATCTAAGCTACATTACCTGTTTCAAGTGCCAGAAGACTGGACATTATGCCACTGAATGTCCTGAAGCTAAGAATGGAAATGGCAATGGAAGCTCTGGGAAGAAGCCTAACCCTTTCAATAGGGGACAGGTGAACCACGATAGCGTGGAGGAGGTTGAAGCCCAGCCAGATGCAGTAATAAGTAAGTTTTTGGTTAAGTCATTTACTGCAATCGTTCTTTTTGATACTGGTGCGTTGCATTCATACATATTAAGGGGATTTGTGGATAAGTATAAACTGCCAACCCAAGCCCTTAGGTCACCCATGTTAGTAACCTCGCCAGGAGCTGAGTATATGGCTAGTCTGTGGTGTGATCGGTTACCATTAAGGATTAGTAACTACGTGTTTCCCTCAGACCTAATTGTATTGGAGTCACAAGGACTGGATGTGATATTAGGAATTGATTGGTTATCGAAGTATGGAGGGAACATTGAATGCGCCGGTAAGTCGATTTTGCTTACCACCCCAGAAGGAAGAAGGATCAAGTATGTATCTCGGCATGTGCCGAAGAGGACTCAAGTAAATTCCTTAACAGGAGTTGTACAAGAGGAAGTACCAGTGGTGAAGGATTTTCCTGACGTATTTCTAGAGGAGTTGCCAGTCATGTCACCGGATAGAGACATTGAGTTTTTGATTGAGCTTTTGCTAGGCACAGGGCCTATATCTAAGAGACCGTACAGGATGCCCGCACAGGATTTGGAGGAAATTAAGAAGCAGATTAAGGAGTTACTGGATAAAGGCTATAATCGCCCATGTTCGTCACCTTGGGGATCATCAGTGCTGCTAGTGGAGAAGAAGGATGGATCGTTGAGGATGGTTGTTGATTATCGAGGATTGAATGAAGTAACTATCAAGAACAAGTATCCACTGCCGATGATCAATGATTTGTTTGACAGTTGCAAGGACCTAAGGTATTTTCCAAGATCGACCTGCGATCAGGATACCACCATCTGAAGATTCGAGAGCAGGATATTCCAAAGACAACTTTTACCACAAGGTACAGGCTATATGAGTATACCATTATGTCATTTGGTCTGATTAACGCAACTACCTATTTTATCAACCTGATGAACAAGGTATTTATGGAGTTTTTGGATAAGTTCGTCGTGGTATTCATTGATGATATTTTGGTCTACTCGAAGAATGAAGTGGAGCATAAGGAGCATTTGCGTTTGGTACTCGAGAAGCTTAGAGAACATCAATTATATGCCAAGTTCAGCAAATGTGAGTTTTGGTTGAAGGTAGTTGGATTCCTCGGACATGTGATATTCGGAGAAGGAATAGAAGTATACCCCACCAAGGTTGTCACCGTGACAAGTTGGGAAGCCCCAACGTCAGTTGGAGAGATCCGGAGTTTTCTTGGACTTGTAGGATACTACCGGAGGTTCATTGAGAATTTCTCGAGGATTGCAAAGCCCATGACGGAATTGTTGAAGAAGGACACCAAGTTAAAAATGGACCGAGGAATGTGAGGCCAGTTTCCAGGAGCTGAAGAAATAATTGGTTACATCACCGATGTTGATTCTGCCAGATCAATGCAAGGATTATGAAGTATATTGCGACGCTTCTCGTCGAGGACTTGGAGCAGTACTTATGTAGGAGAGAAGAGTTGTTTCGTATGCCTCACGACAGCTTAAGCCCCATGAGTTGAATTATGCTACACATGATTTGGATTTAGCAGCCGTAGTGCACGCGTTGAAGACATGGAGACATTTTCTCGTTGGAAACCATTGCGAGGTGTACACGGATCACAAGAGTTTAAAGTACATCTTCACACAGAAGGAGTTGAATCTCAGACAAAGGAGATGGTTGGAGCTCATCAAGGATTATGATATGAGATTGCATTATCACCCCGGAAAGGTTAACGTAGTAGCCGATGCGTTGAGCCACAAGAGCCATGTCAACACACTCTTGACCCGAGAGTTACTGAAGGAGTTAGCCGAGGATCTTCGCGAGCTATGTTTGGAAATAGTTCCGAGAGGCTATGTAGCAGCATTGGAGATTCATTCTACCTTGATGGATAAGATCAGAGAAGCTTAGAAGACTGAGTAGGAGATTGCCGAGATAAAGGAGAAGATGAGCAAAGGAAAAGCTAAAGGTTTTCGTGAGGATGAGCACGATACCTTATGGTTTGAGGACCGCGTTTATGTGCCTAATGACCCGGAGATCAGGAAGTTGACTCTGCAAGAGGCCCATGACTCACCGTATTCGATTCACCCAGGAAATACCAAAATGTATTGAAGGACACCTTCTGGTGGACCGGAATGAAGAAGGAAATTGCAGAGTATGTAGCAGTTTGTGATGTATGTCAGAGAGTGAAGGCAGAGCATCAGAAGCCAGCAGGATTGCTACAGCCATTGCCGATACCCGAATGGAAGTGGGATAAGCTAGGCATGGATTTTATCATGGGATTGCCTAGGACTCATTCAGGCTATGACTCGATATGGGTTGTAGTCGATCGTCTGAAGAAGCTAGCTCATTTCATTCCAGTGAAGAACACTTACACCAGTGCTAAGTTGGCAAAGATATACATGACCAGGATCGTATGTCTGCATGGAGTTCGGAGGAGCATTGTATCAGATAGAGGAAACCACTTTACCTCAAAGTTCTGGAATCAGTTGCACGATACCTTGGGTACCAGGCTAGAGTTCAGTACAGCCTTTTATCCACAGACAGATGGACAGACCGAGAGAGTCAATCAAATTCTGGAAGATATACTGAGAGCTTGTGCGCCAGATTATGGATCTAGTTGGGACGGCAATTTGCCATATGTAGAGTTCTCTTATAACAACAGTTATCAATCCAGTTTGAAGATGGCCCCTTTCGAAGCTTTGTACAGGAAGAGGTGCAGGACACCATTGTTATGGGATGAAGTTGGAGACCGTCAGTTGTTTGGACCAGATTTGATTAAAGAGTCTGAAGAGAAGGTTAAGCTAATTCGCGATAGGCTCAAGGTAGCCCAGTCCAGGCAGATGAGCTATGTAGATTCTGAACGCAAGGAGATAGTTTAGGAAGTCGGAGACAGAGTTTATCTTCGTGTGTCCCCACTTTGAGGAGTTAAGCATTTTGGAGTTAAGGGAAAGTTAGCACCACGTTTTGTGGGACCATACAAAGTTTTGGAGCGTATGGGAGAAGTTGCTTACAAGTTGGAATTGCCCGAAGGATTATCAGGAGTTCATGATGTGTTCCACGTTTCCAAGTTGAAGAAGTGCCATGCAGAGATGGCTGATATACCTCTGAGAGATACAGTGCCACTAGAAGCGATTCAGTTGGACAGCGATTTGACCTATGAGGAGAAACCGGTTAGGATTCTCGAATATGCCAGCCGAGTCACATGCGGCAAGGTTATCAAGTTCTGCATAGTTCAGTGGAGCCACCATACCGAAGATGAAGCCACCTGGGAGTGAGAGGAAGATCTACGGAAGGACCACCCTCACCTATTTTCTATCCAACCCGAATCTCGAGGGCGAGATTCATCTTAAGGGGGGTAGGTTTGTAACATCCCAAATTTTCAATTTGGAATGTTATACATTAGATCATCATTGCATATCATATTTTATTGCATTTTGGCTTGATCCTAGAAATTCTATGCAACTCAAGGACCCACGGAGAGAGTTGGGGATTTCGTTATTTCATATTTGAGTTTTCAAAAATATTGGAAATAGGATCATTTGATTTTAATTATTTTATCTTCAATTATTTCAATTATAAAAATATGAGAGAGGGAATAAAATGACTTTCCCAAAATAAAGAAATATTGAGGATTTAATAATAAAATCAAATAAGATTTTATTTGGAGTTTTATTGCTATTTTATTTGAATTAGGAAAAATGCGTTTTTTCAAAATTGCATTTAGGCCCAAAATAAATTTTCATCTTTTCTAGCTTATTTTTAGAGGACGGGGAAAATTTATTTCGGGATTTTTGGAGTCCGTTTAGTATTTCTTTTAATTATTTTTCTACACGTCCGAATTATTTTTTAAAAAAGCGAACCGACTCGGGCCGCCGTGGGCGACCCGGACTCCCTCTTCGCCCGGCCTTATAAGCCGCCAAACCCCGCCACCAGTCGACCCCAGCCCACCCTGCCAACCATAACCCTAGCCGGTGCCTCGATCCATGCGTCGCCGCCGCCGCCGGGTGCCGCCACCGCCGCCGCCCCTTGCCGTCGCCGCCGCCGCCGGTTCCCGCCACCGCCGCCGCCGCCGCCCCTCGCCGCCGCCGCCCCTCGCCGCCGCCGCCATCCGCCGCCGCTGATGACCGCCGCCACCCGCCGGAGCCCGCCGCCGACTCGTCGATGCCCCGCCGCCGCCAGAGGTAGCCATCCGCGCCGCCGCCGGTTTTTTATATAAAACCGCGGTTTTTTAATAGATCGGTTTAGTTTTTTTGGTTTATTTATTTTGCGGATGTTCGCCCGTACGTTCGTTTTAACGAACGGTTTTCGTCGTTTAGCCGCAGAGAGCGAACATTCGTTCGTTAGCCTGTTTTTCCGTTTTTCTTTTTCTCATATTTTCCGCGATTATTTTCGATCGCGATTTGTGATCCGATTTTCGTTCTAGTTTAACTTTTCGCTCGTTTATCGGAATCAGGCGATTCAAGAGCCTAGAGTTTCGTCTCGAAACCCTGTTTCCGTTTAACCAACTCAAACAAGTTTTTGCCACTGTCAAATTTGACTTAGGTCCAGATTAGTAAACGAAGCTTGTTTCTTTCGCTGTTTGACTTTCGTTGCTTCGTTTGATTTGATTCTTTTTGCAAACCGGAGTTCTTAAGTTGAACTTTCTGGTTAGATCTCTTATTTGAGTTTTACCCATGCATTAGATGAGTGCTTATTGTATGCTTGTTTTTTTGCGATAGAGTACCCGGAGTGCGCCGCTTGCTACTACGAGTCTCTAGGTTTCACGGATCATCAGCAAGGCAAGTAACACTTTGATCATACCTCTTTACTACCCAGTTTTATTGCATTAGATCAATCCTCAAAACAATTGCATGATTAGGATCTGATTAATATGTGGGTTTTGGGAAGTAGATGAGGTAGTACCTATCACCTGTTTTATTTATCAAACCTTTGGGAGTTACTTCTACGTTTGCTTATATTGCTATGCTATGCTAGTAGACGTGGATTGGGCGAGTGTATCCAGGGAAGATGTGAGATTTATAATTAATGGTTTACTTAGGGTGGAAACTTTAATTCACATCTGGGTGGATTGAGGCACCTGGGGAACCCAGTGTTGCCTGTATTTTTGGAAATACCGGGGTATCGTGTGATTCTCCTATGGACCGCCACCCAGGCTCAAAGGGGTCATGAGATTATTTCATGCTAGAAACTTCCGTGTGCAGCCGCAAGCTACTATGGGCTCTAGCATAGTTGAGTATGTTGTGTGACCTCTTTCAGTGGTAGACTAGCAGATGTAGGGGATGTAGGTTGGTACTGTCTAACCAGAGTAAAGAGTTAATGCTTCTGAAAGACTGTGTCTTGGTCATCCGTTTCTCAAACACCTTGTAGTACGAGAAATCCAACGGAGGAGATCGAGTCTTGTGGGGAAAAGTGTGCAAACCTTTGCAGAGTGTACAAACTAATAATGGTTAGTCGTGTCCCCGGTTATGGACGTTTTGAGTATCTAGTGATTGGATTATCATGTGAATCTCATCATGTTACTTAATTTAATTGGTTGGGTTTAATGATGATGCTTAATTGGGATTGAGTTGGAGGAACCTTCTCAGTGTTTAACAACCACCTTGATAGTTAAATAAAATTTGTTCCTTTGTTGTAGGAAAAAATTGGCTTCATGCATGTAGTGATAGCATTATTTTGTTCATTACTCTCTATGTGTTACATTGCCAGCATATTCCATGTGCTGACCCGTTTTCGGGGTGCAACGTTCATGTTGCAGACTTTTCAGACGACCAGTAAGGTGCCTTAGGTCGTGGTAATATACTCAGTGATGCCGTTGGAGTTGATGGACTCACTTATCTTCCAAGCCTTCCGATGTTATCGTTATTAGATGGCCTTAAGCCATATTTATTGTAATAAGTTCTCTTTTGAGACATTCGATGTAATAAGTGTGTGATTGCTACTCTGTTATAAATCCTTCAAGTACTGTGCGTGTCAGCATTACCGATCCAGGGATGACATTGATGCATAGAGATCAGACAGTTTGAGGTTTGGTCGCTACAAGATGGTATGAGAGCACATACTGACTGTAGGACACGACCACTAAGCTAAAGGCCTAGATCACTATTCTCTTCTCATTTCTGACTCCTCTCCTTTTCTACTCTTTAGGATGGCGGATGCAAGGAACAAGTTCACGCAACCTGATGAAGATACACCCCTTGGACGCCACTTGAAGGAAGTCACTAAGTATCTGAACATCGGAGTACCAAGCTTCAACGGGACCTACAACGCCACCCTACCAGAAGAGGAGCGTTGGATGATTCAAGTTCAAGTTCTAGGAAGAACGTTTATGGCCGTTACTGAGCCCATAGAGTTTTCCTTTGACGCACCAACCTGGAGTCTAGGAATGAGCATGGCAGCTGCTACCTCTTGAGCACTGCGTTGGATTTCCCCGAAGAGGAGAGGATGATGCAGTAAAGCAGCGTAAGTATTTCCCTCAGTTTTTGAGAACCAAGGTATCAATCCAATAGGAGGTCACGCACAAGTCCCTTGTACCTACACAAAACGATAGCTACTCGCAACCAACGCGATTAGTGGTTGTCAATCCTTTCACGGTCACTTACAAGGGTGAGATCAGATTGAGATGATAAATAATATTTGTGGTATTTTTGATATAGAGATGCAAAGTAAAAAGTAAAAGGCAAAGTAAAAATAAAGCAAGTAAATAAAGTAATGGAGATTGATATGATGAGAATAGACCCGGAGGCCATAGGTTTCACTAGTGGCTTCTCTCAAGAGCATAAGTATTCTACAGTGGGTGAACAAATTACCGTTGAGCAATTGATAGAAAAGCGAATAATTATGAGATTATCTAGGTATGATCATGTATATAGGCATCACGTCCAAGATAAGTAGATAGAAACGATTCTGCATCTACTACTATTACTCCACTCATCGACCGCTATCCAGCATGCATCTAGAGTATTAAGTAAAACAGAGTAACGCCTTAAGCAAGATGACATGATGTAGAGGGATAAATTAATGCAATATGATAAAAAACCCATCTTGTTATCCTCGATGGCAACAATACAATATGTGCCTTGCAACCCTTTCTATCACTGGGTAAGGACACCGCAAGATTGAACCCAAAGCTAAACACTTCTCCCATTGCAAGAACTACCAATCTAGTTGGCCAAACCAAACGGATAATTCGAAGATACTTGCAAAGATAACTCAATCATACATAAAAGAATTCAGAGAAGAATCAAATATTGTTCATAGATAAGCTGGATCATAAACCCATAATTCATCGGTCTCAACAAACACACCGCAAAAAGAAGATTACATTGAATAGATCTCCACAAGAGAGGGGGAGAACATTGTTTTGAGATCCAAAAAGAGAGAAGAAGCCATCTAGCTAATAACTATGGATCCGAAGGTCTGAAGTAAACTACTCACACTTCATCGTAGAGGCTATGGTGTTGATGTAGAAGCCCTCCGTGGTAGATGCCCTCTCCGGCGGAGCTCCAGAACAGGCCCCAAGACGGGATCTCGCGGATATAGAAAGTTGCGGTGCTGGAATTAGGTTTTTGGCTCCTGTTCTAATCTGTCGGGGGTACGTAGGTATATATAGGAGGAAGGAGTACGTCGGTGGAGCAATAGGGGGCGCACCCAGGGGGCGCCCTCCACCCTCGTGACCGCCTCTGGCACTTCTTGGAGTAGGGTCCAAGTCTCCTGGATCACGTTCGGTGAGGAAATCACGTTCCCGAAGGTTTTATTCCGTTTGG
Organism: Triticum dicoccoides; assembly: GCF_002162155.2. Classification (NCBI taxonomy): domain Eukaryota; kingdom Viridiplantae; phylum Streptophyta; class Magnoliopsida; order Poales; family Poaceae; genus Triticum; species Triticum dicoccoides. Next base: position 212,562,916 of record NC_041391.1, on the reverse strand, counting down.
ACTCCGTTTGATATTCTGTTTCTTCGAAATACTGAAATAGGCAAAAAACAACAATTCTGGGTTGGGCCTCCGGTTAATAGGTTAGTCCCAAAAATAATATAAAAGTGGAAAATAAAGCCCAATATAGTCCAAAACAATAGACAAAGTAGCATGGAGTAATAAAAAATTATAGATACATTGGAGACGTATCAAGCATCCCCAAGCTTAATTCTTGCTCGTTCTCGAGTAGGTAAATGATAAAAAAGAATTTTTGATGCGGAGTGATACTTTGGCATAATTTTAATGTAAATCTTCTTGATTGTGATATGAATATTTAGATCCAAAATATTCAAGACAAAATTTCATATTGACACAAAAATTATAATACTTAAAGCATACTAATCAAAGCAATCATGTCTTCTCAAAATAACATGGTAAAAGAAAGTTCACCCCTACAAAATCATATAGTTAGGCTATGCTTCATTTTTGTCACACAAAGATGTTCCCAACTTCTATATCCCCGATGACAAGCCAAGCAATTGTTTCATACTTCAATAATCTCAAACTTTTTCAACCTTCACGCAATACATGAGCGTGAGCCATGGATATAACACTATGGGTGGAATAGAATATGATGATGGGGATTGTGTGGAGAAGACAAAAAGGAGAAAGTCTCACATTGACGAGGATAATCAACGGGCTATGGAGATGCCCATCAATTAATGTCAACATGAGGAGTAGGGATTGCCATGCAACAGATGCACTAGAGCTATGAATGCTCAACAAAAGAAAACTAGTGGGTGTGCATCCAACTTGCTTGCTCATGAAGACCTAGGGCATTTGAGGAAGCCCATCGTAGGAATATACAAGCCAAGTTCTATAATGAAAGATTCCCACTAGTATAAAAAGACAACAACTTATGAGACTCACTACATGAGAAACAAGGTGCTACTTTGAAGCGCAATATATGAGACTCACTACATGAAGAACAAGGTGCTACTTTGAAGCACAAGTGTGGAAAAAGAGATAGTAGCATTGCCCCTTTTTTTTTCTTTTTTTTCTTTTTTTGGGCCTTTTTTTTCTTTTGGCCTTTCTTTTTTTTCTTTTTTTTCTTTTGGGCAATGCTCTAATAATGATGATTATCACACTTCTATGGATTACAACATAAGGATTACAACTCGAAACTTAGAACAAGATATAACTCTATATGAATGCCTCCGGCGGTGTACCGGGATGGTGCAATGAATCAAGAGTGACATGTATAAAAAATAATGCAATGGTGCCCTTGCCACAAATACGATGTCAACTACATGATCATGCAATGGCAATATGACAGAAGTAATGTATGTCATGATGATGATGGTGGATGTTGCATGGCAATATATCTCGGAATTGCTATGGAAATGCCATAATAGGTACATATGGTGGCTGTTTTGAGGAAGATATAAGGAGATTTATGTGTGATAGAGCATATCGTATCATGGGGTTTGGATGCACCGGCAAAGTTTGCGCCAACTCTCAAGGTGAGAAAGGGCAATGCACGGTACCGAAGAGGCTAGCAAAGGCGGAAAGGTGACAGTGCGTATAATCCATGGACTCAACATTAGTCAAAAGAACTCATATACTTATTCCAAAGATTTAGAAGTCATCAAAAATCAAGTACTACGCGCATGCTCCTAGGGGGATAGATTGGTAGGAAAAGACCATCGCTCGTCCCCGATCGCCACTCATAAGGATGCACAAGCCAGGTACACTTCATGTTTCAAATTTGTTAGACAACTTTAACCATACGTGCATGCTACGGGACTTGCAAACTTCAACACAAGCATTTCTCAAATTCATAATAACCCAAGTAGCACGACTTTGATATTATCACCTCCATATCTCAAAACAATTATCAAGCATCAAACTTATCTTAATATTCAATTCACTCAAAAGAAAGTTTCACATATCTTGAATACCAAGTATATTAACATTAAGAAATTTACCATGCTATTAACGACTCTCAAAATAATCTAAGTGAAACATGAGAGATCAATAGTTTATTTAAAACAAATCCACCACCGCGCTCTAAAAGATCTAAGTGAAGCACTAGAGCAAAAATTATTACGCTGAAAAGATATAAGTGAAGCATAATGAGCAAAACTATCAAGCTCAAGAGATATAAGTGAAGCACAATGAGTATTCTAGCAAATTCTAAATCATGTATGACTCTCTCAAAAGGTGTGTACAGCAAGGATGATTGTGGAAAGCTAACAAGCAAAGACACAAATAAAAAAAAGACGCTCCAAGAAAAACACATATCATGTGGTGAATAAAAATATAGCTCCAAGTAAATTACCGATGGAAGTAGACGAAAGAGGGGATGCCTTCCGGGGCATCCCCAAGCTTTGACTTTTTGGTGTCCTTGGATTATCTTGGGGGTGCCATGGGCATCCCCAATCTTAGGCTCTTGCCACTCTTTGTTCCATAATCCATCAAAAGAATTCACCCAAAACTTGAAAACTTCACAACACAAAACTCAATAGAAATCTCGTGAGCTCCGTTAGTGAAAGAAAACAAAAGACTACTTCAAGGTACTGTAATGAACTCATTCTTTATTTATATAGGTGTTAAACCTACTGTATTCCCACTTCCTTATGGTTTATAAACTAATTTATTAGCCATAGATACATTGAAATAAGCAAACAACACACGAAAAACAGAATCTGTCAAAAACAGAACATTCTGTAGCAATCTGTAACTAACGCAAACTTATGGAACTCTAAAAATTCTACCAAAATAGGAAGTACTGGAAAATTTGTATATTGATCATCGTCAAAAAGAATGAAGGCAAAAGCACGTTCCTGTGATTTATTGAATTGTTTCTCGTGAGCGCAAAGTTTCTGTTTTTCAGCAGAATCAAATCAACTATCATCATAGCTTATCCTATAGGTTCTACTTGGCACAAACACTAATTAAAACATAAAACCACATCTAAACAGAAAGTAGAAACAAAATTTAACACTAAACAGGAACGAAAACAAAGAACACAAAATAAAATTGGGTTGCCTCCCAACAAGCGCTATCGTTTAACGCCCCTAGCTAGGCATAAAAGCGAAGATAGATCTAAGTATTGCCGTCTTTGGTAGGCAATCCATAAGTGGCTCTAATGATAGATTCATATGGTAGTTTTATTTTTTTTCTAGGGAAGTGTTCCATACCCTTTCTCAAGGGAAATTGGAATCTAATATTCCCTTCCTTCATATGAATAATCGCACCAATCGTTCTAAGGAAAGGTCTACCAAGAATAATAGGACATGAAGGATTGCAATCTATATCAAGAACGATAAAATCTACGGGCACATAATTCCTACTGGCAACAATAAGAACATCATTAATTCTTCCCATATGCTTTTTAATAGTGTAATCCGCAAGATGCAAGTTTAGAGAGCAATCTTTAAAGTCACGGAAATCTAGCAAATCACACAAAGTTTTGGGAATAGTGGAGACACTAGCACCCAAATCACACAAGGCATGAAACTCATAATCTTTAATTTTAATTTTGATAGTAGGTTCCCACTCATCATAGAGTTTTCTAGGGATAGAAACTTTCAACTCAAGTTTTTCTTCATAAGATTGCATCAAGGCATCAACAATATGTTCGGTAAAGGCCTTATTTTGACTATAAGCATGAGGAGAATCTAGCACGGATTGCAACAAGGAAATAGAACCAATCAAAGAGCAATTTTCATAATTAAATTCCTTGAGACCCAAAATAGTGGGTTTAGCAACATCAAGATTTTTATTTCTTTCAATCCCACTTTCATCAATTTCATCATCAAGATCTAGAAACTCAGAATTCTTGGGACGCCTTCTAGGTAAAGGAAGATCATATTCAGTTTCAACAAGATTCATATTGCAAAACAAGGATTTAATAGGGACACATCAATAACTTTTAGATCTTCATCTTTATTTTCATAGGAATCGGAAGAACACGCTTTAATAAAGGCATCTTTGGAAGCACGCATCCTAGCGGTTCTTTCCTTGCACTCATCAATGGAAATTCTCATAGCTTTGAGAGACTCATTGATATCATGCTTAGGAGGAATAGATCTAAGCTTTGAAGAATCAATTTCAAGAGAAATTCTATCAATGTTCCTAGCCAAATCATCAACCTTAAGCAATTTTTCTTCAAGCAAAGCATGAAAATTCTTTTGTGAATTCATAAACTCTTTAACACTACTCTCAAATTCAGAGGGCATCTTATTAAAATTTCCATAAGAGTTGTTGTAGGAATTTCCATAATTATTAGAAGGATTACTAGGATAAGGCCTAGCATTAAAATTCCCTCTATACGCGTTATTTCCGAAACTATTCCTTCCAACAAAATTCACATCCATAGATTCATTATTATTCTCAATCAAAGTAGATAAAGGAATATCATTGGGATCAAGAGAAGTATTTTTAGTAGCAAACATCTTCATAAGTTCATCCATCTTTTCACTCAAAACATTGATTTCCTCTATAGCATGCACTTTTTTACTAGAAGTTCTTTCGGTATGCCAATGAGAATAATCAGCCATAATATTGTCAAGCAATTTTGTAGCATCTCCTAACGTAATTTCCATAAACGTGCCTCACGCGGCCGAGTCTAAAAGATTTCTAGAAGCAAAATTTAATCCGGCATAAAATTTTTGTATGATCATCCATAAATTCAAACCATGAGTAGGGCAATTGCGAAGCATCAATTTCATTCTTTCCCAAGATTGGGCAACATACTCATGATCAAGTTGTTTAAAATTCATAATATCGTTCCTAAGAGTGATGATCTTAGCGGGAGGAAAATATATAGAGATAAAAGCATCTTTGCACTTGTTCCAAGAATCAATACTATTTTTAGGCAAAGATGAAAACCAAATTTTAGCACGATCTCTAAGTGAAAACGGAAATAACTTTAATTTGACAATATTGTTATCCGTATCTTTCTTCTTTTGCATATCACACAAATCAACAGAATTGTTTAGATGAGTAGCGGCATCTTCACTAGGAAGGCCGGCGAATTGATCTTTCATAATAAGATTCAGCAAAGCAGTATTGATTTCGCAAGACTCATCATTATTAAGAGGAGCAATCGGAGTACTAAGGAAATCATTATTATTGGTATTCGAGAAATCACACAATTTGGTATTATCTTGTGCCATGGCAACAAGTAATCCAACACACAAGCAAAGGCAAACGAGAAAAAGGCAAAAGAGAAAGAGAGGAGGAGATTTGGAAAGAGAGGGTGAATAAAACGACAAGGGTGAAGTGGGGGAGAGGAAAACGAGAGGCAAATAATGTAATGCGAGAGATAGGGATTGTGATGGGTACTTGGTATGGTTGATTTTTCCCCGAAGAGGATAGGGATTGTGATGGGTACTTGGTACGGCAACGGCGCCAGAAATTCTTCTTGCTACCTCTTGAGCACTGCGTTGGATTTCCCCGAAGAGGAGAGGATGATGCAGTAAAGTAGCGTAAGAATTTCCCTTAGTTTTTGAGAACCAAGGTATCAATCCAGTAGGAGGTCACGCGCAAGTCCCTTGTACCTACACAAAATGATAGCTACTCGCAACCAATGCGATTAGGGGTTGTCAATCCCTTCACGGTCACTTACAAGGGTGAGATCTGATAGAGATGATAAATAATATTTTTGGTATTTTTGATATAGAGATGCAAAGTAAAAAGTAATAGGCAAAGTAAAAAATAAAGCAAGTAAATAAAGTAATGGAGATTCATATGATGAGAATAGACCCGGGGGCCATAGGTTTCACTAGTGGCTTCTCTTAAGAGCATAAGTATTCTACGGTGGGTGAACAAATTACTGTTGAGCAATTGATAGAAAAGCGAATAATTATGAGATTATCTAGGTATGATCATGTATATAGGCATCACGTCCAAGACAAGTAGATCGAAACGATTCTGCATCTACTACTATTACTCCACTCATCGACCGCCATCCAACATGCATCTAGAGTATTAAATAAAACAGAGTAACGCCTTAAGCAAGATGACATGATGTAGAGGGATAAATTCATGCAATATGATAAAAAAGCCATCTTGTTATCCTCGATGGAAACAATACAATACGTGCCTTGCAACCCTTTCTGTCACATGGTAAGGACACCGCAAGATTGAACCCAAAGCTAAACACTTCTCCCATTGCAAGAACTACCAATCTAGTTGGCCAAACCAAACGGATAATTCGAAGAGACTTGCAAAGATAACTCAATCATACATAAAAGAATTCAGAGAAGAATCAAATATTGTTCATAGATAAGCTGGATCATAAACCCACAATTCATCAGTCTCAACAAACACACCACAAAAAGAAGATTACATCGAATAGATCTCCACAAGAGAGGGGGAGAACATTGTTTTGAGATCCAAAAAGAGAGAAGAAGCCATCTAGCTAATAACTATGGACCCGAAGGTCTTAAGTAAACTACTCACACTTCATCGGAGAGGCTATGGTGTTGATGTAGAAGCCCTCCGTGGTAGATTCCCTCTTCGGCGGAGCTCCGGAACAGGCCCCGAGATGGGATCTCGCGGATACAGAAAGTTGCGGCGGTGGAATTAGGTTTTTGGCTCCTCTTTTGATCTGATGGGGGTACGTAGGTATATATAGGAGGAAGGAGTATGTCGGTGGAGCAACAGGGGGCCCACGAGGCATGGGGGCGCGCCCAGGGGGGTGCCCTCCACCCTCGTGACCGCCTATGGCACTTCTTGGAGTAGGGTCCAAGTCTCCTGGATCATGTTCGGTGAGGAAATCACGTTCCCGAAGGTTTTATTCTATTTGGACTCCGTTTGATATTCTGTTTCTTCGAAATACTAAAAGAGGCAAAAAACAGCAATTCTGGGTTGGGCCTCCGGTTAATAGGTTAGTCCCAAAAATAATATAAAAGTGGAAAATAAAGCCCAATATAGTCCAAAACAGTAGACAAAGTAGCATGGAGTAATCAAAAATTATAGATACGTTGGAGACGTATCAGCAGCCCACATCACCATGGGACGCATTGGAGAAGTTTACCACAAGGATCTCAAGGATACTATTTACCAGATTTGCGTGGGCACCGAGATGAGCAATGGGAGATGATCAGCACCAGGAAGGATAGATCAATTGCAGCTTTCATCCAGGAGTTAAACCAGCACATTCGTCGCCAGGAGAACCAGATGTGCGCAGGCATGATAGAATTGAAGATGGTTATGACCAAGATCATGGAGCTGGAGGAAGAACTCAAGTCTACACATGATGTATATGAGGAGGAAATGACGACACTCGTGGAGAAGAATGATGATCTAAAGAAGAAGCTAAAAGTATTTATGGGATTCCCCGCAACGGGTGGAGAAGACGATGATTGCACTTGCCCGGAGAACTACATCATCATCGATGACACCGACTCGGACCCAGATGATAGCGATGATGACTATGTTGATGAAGCTGGAGCAGATATCATGGAGTCTTCGACCGATCATTTTTTCTAGTCGACCACCATAACAGTAGAGGTATTTCCCCATGTACATAGTATAGTCAGGAGCACTTTTGTAGCGATAGTTAGACCGTTGTAGGCCCTTCTTTGAATTGATTGAAGTGATATTAATTGTGTTTTGTCTCATGAGCATATGGGTAGTGTTTTTCTCTTTAGACCCCACTCTATTCTATATTCTCATCTTTTCTAAACCCTCAGATGCCTCCGACACGTGAGAATGGATTTGCTTTTCCACCGGAGCTCACTCAGTTGATCCAGCAGCAGAATGCATTGATGCAGATGTTAGTCCAGAATTAGAATCAGGGGAACAACAACAACAACAACCCACCACCACCACCACCTATTGATCACTTAGCCCGTTTCTTGATGCTGAATCCGCTGGTGTTCTCTAGTAGCACCGAGCCGATAGTTGCAGATGATTGGCTCCGCAAGATGGGAAGGGAGTTAACCACTGCAGGATGCATAGATGTGGAGAAGGTGCGTTTTGCCGCACATCAGCTTGATGGACCCACAACATCATGGTGGGAGAATTTCACAACCACTTATCCTATCGACACTGTCACATGGGATCAGTTTCAGCAGGCTTTCCGTACTGCCCATGTTTCAGCAGGAGCTATGCCCATGAAGAAGCATGAGTTTTGCAACTTGCACCAAGGAGGACGTACAGTTGGCCAGTATTTGGATGACTTTAGTAAGCTAGCGCGTTATGCCCCAGATGACGTTTCTACGGATGCAGCTAAGCAGGAGAAGTTCTGGAAGGGCTAAATGATGAGCGGAGCATGCAGTTGATGGTGGCAACCTTCAACAACTACCAGGAGTTGGTAGATAGAGCTCTCATGATTGAAGGGAAACAGCAACATATTGACAGCCACAAGAGGAAGTATGGGCAAGGGAAGTACAATTCTGGAGCTCAGTAGAAGCCTCGTTTTACCCCGAACTCAGGAGGACCTTTTCAGCATACCCATGGAGGAGGGAGTTCGCACAACCATAGTGTCCCCAAGAATGGTAATGGGAATGGAGGAAGCAATGGACAGAACCATACCAACCCATCAACACCAGCCAAGAGGGATCTAAGCCACATTACTTGTTTCAAGTGCCAGAAGACTGGACATTATGCCACTAAATGTCCTGAGGCTAAGAATGGAAATGGCAATGGAAGCTCTGGGAAGAAGCCTAACCCTTTCAATAGGGTACACGTGAACCACGTTAGCGTGGAGGAGGTTGAAGCCCAGCCAGATGCAGTAATAGGTAAGTTTTTTTGGTTAAGTCATTTACTACAATCTTTCTTTTTGATACTGGTGCGTCGCATTCATACATATCAAGGGGATTTGTGGATAAGTATAAACTTCCAACCCAAGCCCTTAGGTCACCCATGTTAGTAACCTCAACAGGAGCTGAGTATATGGCTAGTCTGTGGTGTGATCGGTTACCATTAAGGATTGGTAACTATGTGTTTCCCTCAGACCTAATTGTATTGGAGTCACAAGGACTTGATGTGATATTAGGCATGGATTGGTTATCGAAGTATGGAGGGAACATTGAATGCGCCAGTAAGTCGATTTTGCTTACCACCCCAGAAGGAAGAAGGATCAAGTATGTATCTCGGCATGTGCCGAAGAGGACTCAAGTAAATTCCTTAATAGGAGTTGTACAGGAGGAAGTACCAGTGGTGAAGGATTTTCCTGACGTATTTCCAGAGGAGTTGCCAGGCATGCCACTTGATAGAGACATTGAGTTTTTGATTGAGCTTTTGCCAGGCACAGGGCCTATATCTAAGAGACCGTACAGGATGCCCGCACAGGATTTGGAGGAAATTAAGAAGCAGATTAAGGAGTTACTGGATAAAGGCTATATTCTCCCAAGTTCGTCAGCTTGGGGATTACTAGTGCTTCTAGTGGATAAGAAGGACAGATCGTTGAGGATGGTTGTTGATTATCGAGGATTGAATGAAGTAACTATCAAGAACAAGTATCCACTGCTGATGATTAATGATTTGTTTGACCAGTTGCAAGGAGCTAAGGTATTTTCCAACATCGACCTCCGATTAGGATACCACCAGCTGAAGATTCGAGAGCAGAATATTCCAAAGACAACTTTTACCACAAGGTACGGGCTATACGAGTATACCGTTATGTCATTTGGTCTGACTAATGCACCTGCCTATTTTATGAACCTGATGAACAAGGTATTTATGGAGTTTTTGGATAAGTTCGTCGTGGTATTCATTGATGATATTTTGGAGTAACTATCAAGACCAAGCATAATGAGATTCGTCATCATTTTATTCAGGTTCATGTGGCGAAGGGGGACATTGATTTATTCCATGTCAACACCGAGAAGCAACTTGCCGATATTTTAACCAAGCCACTTGATCAAGAAAGATTCCACGAGTTAAGGCATGAGCCAAATATCGTGGATATGATTAACTTGGGTTGAGATTCTTGCCTATGCACACAGACTCACATAATATATTGTTTAGGTGTAGGCACATATCTAGGGGTAGCTAGCTCAACTGATGATCTACCTCATCCTATTAGTGCATAAATTGAACAAAATGTTTCACATTAGCCATTTTAAGGTGACACTTGTGCTTCAAAGATGAGTATTGGTCTTGGGCCCAAGGTTCATATCTCCGCGGTGCCATACCAAATAAGCTCAAACATGGAGGCTTTGGTCATTGCCCTACTTTGGAGGTTGAGTCTTTTCTTGTGTTTATTTTTTTGTTTTCTTGTCTTTCGTTCTCTTGTGCTTTGCGTTTGGAGTCTTTCATCTAGTGCAAGTGCTCCTCATATACCTTTCTAGTACTGGTGGATTTCTCGCGCAGCGTATTCGGGTATAAGACTGAAATGAACCTTCAATTCTTGGTGAGAATTCACATTCATCCATAACTTCAAGGAAAATTTCGGTTAAACCTTCCTGAATACCCCGTGTCCACGGGTTGTGTACCATGTGCACGGGACCCTCTTGCCCACGGGGCAGTTTAGCCTGTGCACACGGAGTCTGTGGTTCTTGATCCTAATGAGGTGGGACGCGGGGAGGGGGGGGGCTAGGCTTCATTCCCACCCATTTGCCCCCCACAACCAAGACGCCTCCAGGCCGCCGTCGTTGCCTCCATCTTCACCGGCTCCCGCCTTGAGCTGGGGAGCCCTTCTCTTCCATGGACATCACCCGGGATAGGGTCCTCCTCTCGTATGCCCCTTCCTTTGTTCATCTTCTTCTCCCCCTCTCCGTTGGTTCATTGCTTTAGTTTTTAGGATTTCCTCCTTCTACTAACTAAGGCACTTGTTCACGGAGTAGTTGAATAATTATTCTGCACTGTTGTATGGGTTCCTTTGCTGCACCCACTCCCGGACCAGATCTGGAAGTGGCTGTCGCTGGGTGAACCTCGTGCGCACGGGCCCCTAACACCCCGTGCGCACGGAGCCCCCGTGCCCACGGTCTTGTACCGTGCGCATGGGGGCCACATCTCCACAATGGTCTGACCCCCGTACATTAGGCATATACAGGAGTGCCAGCGCTGTTATTTTTCTTTCTCCATTCCTTGCCAAATTCTCAATCACTTGCGCTCATTTGTGTGTCTCTTGCGTGTTGTGTGTTGTTGTTATTGTTGTGTTTCAGACTCCACTGACAAGAGGTCTGAGATTCATTGCAACCGCTCAACGGCAGGTTCCGAGGAGTTCACCATTGCTCATCATAAGCAGTCACAAGGGTTTGGTCAGAGTTCTTGGTCAGCTGGACAAGGTTGAGGGAGTCCTGGATTAAGGGGTCCTCGGCCGTCCGGACTATGTGACATGGGTCGGACTGATGGGCTATGAAGATACAAGACAGAAGACTTCTTCCCGTGTCCGGATGGGACTCTACTTGGCATGGAAGGCAAGCTTGGCGTTCAGATATGAAGATTCCTTTCTCTGTAACCGACTTTGTACAACCCTAGCCCCCTCCGGTGTCTATATAAGCAGGAGGGTTTAGTCCGTAGGACACAATCATAACCATATAGGCCAGAGTTCTAGGGTTTAGCCATTACAATCTCGTGGTAGATCAACTCTTGTAATACTCATATTCATCAAGATCAATCAAATAGGAAGTAGGGTATTACCTCCATAGAGAGGGCCCGAACCTGGGTAAACATCGTGTCCCCCGTCTCCTGTTACCATCGACCTTAGACGCACAGTTCGGGACCCCCTACTCGAGATCCGCCGGTTTTGACACCGACATTGGTGCTTTCATTGAGAGTTCCACTGCATCGTCACCAAAAGGTTTTGATGGCTCCATCGGTCATCTACAACAATGCGGTCCAGGGGGAGGTTTTTCTTCCTGGACAGATCTTCGTATTCAGCGGCTTCACACTGCGGGCTAACTCGCTTGGCCATCTAGAGCAGATCGACAGCTACATCCCTGGCCATCAGGTCAGGTTTGGAAGCTTGAATTACGTTGCCGATATCCACGGAGACTTGATCTTCGACGGATTCGAGCCCATGAAAGCTGCCACCATGATGAATATGACTTAAATTTGTCATCGGACCATGCTTAGGAGATAGCGCTTGTAACTCCTCTGGCCCTAGATCCGGAGTAGATTGCACCATCCGAGGACATGAAGCTTAACCCCACCACGGAAGCCGCAGACACAGCGGCGTTGGAGCCGAACACAGATTCGGCCTCGAGCAGAGCCTGTGTCATCGGAACCCCGGATTCGTCTCTGACCATAGGTTCCGAACCGCGTACATCCGTGCCCATAGAACCTGATCGGGCGCCGATCGTCGAGTTCAGCTCCGCGGACATCTTCCGGCACTTACCTCTAGGCGATGTGTTAAACTCATTAAAATCCCTCTCCTTGTCAGGAGACTCTTAGTCAAACTATGTCTGGCTTGAAGTCGAAGCAGAGGATGAAAAATTCCGCTTCCCACCCACCACCCACTTCAAAGCCACTGTCGAAGATTTAACTGATCTACTTGACTATGCCTCCGAAGACTTCGAAGGGATGGACCTTGAAGCCGGAGAAAATCTAGACCAAAACCCACCCGTAACCGGGTGGTGGACGGCTACGTCCTCATACAATATATATATGGTGGGCACACTTAAAGAGAAGGAGTCCGACAGCGATAATGATAAACCTGTCGATGAACCTCCCAAGCATCAGCGTCAGAAGCGCCGATCTCGATTCGGCAAGGGAAACAATAGTAACATTGTCACCAACGACGGTGATAATACGAAACAAGACGAAGACCCTGCCGATCCAGCAATGGAGCAGGACAAGTGAGAGGATGGCGAGCATAGTCCGGGGCCGTTGTCCGACCACAACGACGCTGAAGTTAGCAATTATTATCCTATCTCCGAAGAGGAGATCAGCTTGGGCGACGCTGAATTCGTCATCCCAGAAGAACCCTTAGGACAAGAGCGCCTCCATCGGAGGCTCATCGCCACCGCAAGGATCCTGAAGAAGCAGAAGCAGCGGCTGAAAGACGCACATGATACGCTTAACGATAAATGGAACAAAGTGCTAGCCGCTGACGAAAAATATAGTTGTAATCGCCAAACCAAGGGCTATCCTAAGCATAAACTGGTTCTTGAATTCAACAACGAGGCTATTGCGCCCATACCACCGAAGAACAATACCGCCAACAAGCGGGACCGACCACCTCGTGTATAGGACAAAGTGGCTAGCAATGGCATACACAAGCCCGCACCCCCTCCCCATAAAGGAAGAGAGGCCGTGGCTCAGGGCCAGAAACACGATCTGCGTGAGGACCTGAACGAAAAGGCCGGCAAGGCCAGATCCATCTACAGATTCAGGGACCGTGCCCCCACGTAGGACTGTGGTTATCAAGCCAAATATGCCGGTCATATACCAGTTCAGAGCCGATACCAAACACCACAACCATCGGAGTCACACCACGACACAACCAAATACAAGGGTGCTGCCCACCCCCTGTGCTTTACCGATGAGGTGCTGGATCACGAATTTCCAGAAGGGTTTAAACCCGTAAATATCGAGGCATATGATGGAACGATGGACCCTGCGGTCTAGGTAGAAGACTTTATTCTTCACATCCACATGGCTCGTGGAGATGATCTCCACGCCATCATATACTTACACCTCAAGCTAAAAGGACCAGCTCGGCACTAGCTGAAAAGCCTCCCTAAAAACTCCATTGGAAGCTAGGAAGAACTTGAGGACGCTTTCCGGGCCAATTTTCAAGGGACTTATGTCCGGCCCCCGGATGCGGACGATCTAAGTCACATAATCCAACAACCCAGGGAATCAGCCCGTAAGCTTTGGAATCGGTTTCTCACTAAAGAGAACCAAATCGTCGATTGTCCGGACACTGAAACCTTAGTGGCCCTCAAGAACAGTGTCCAGGATGAATGGCTAGCTTATGACCTCGGACAGGAAAAGCCAAGGACAATGGCAGCCTTAACTACACTCATGACCCGTTTTTGCACGGGTAAGGACAGCTGGTTAGCCCGTAGCAGCACCAGCGATCCTGGCACATCCGAAGTCAGGGATGGCAATGGAAAGCCACGACGCAACAAAAACAAACGTCGAAACAATGAAGGAAGCCCAGATGATACAGGGGTAAACGCCGGATTCAGCGGCACCAGACCCGGTCAACGAAAGAAGCCATTCAAAGGCAATATAGACGGTCCATCCAGCCTGGACAAAATTGTAGACAGGCCCTGTCAGATCCATGGCACCCCTGCTAAACCTGGGAACCATAACAATCGTAGTTGTTGGGTCTTCAAGCAGGCCGGCAAACTCACTGCCAAACACAAGGGGAAGGGACCTCAGAGCGAAGACAAGGATGAATCTCGCCAGCCGAACACGGGGGGACATAAGAAATTTCCACCGAAGATCAAAACAGTGAACATGATCTATGTCACTCATATCCCAAAGAGGGAACGCAAATATGCACTCTGAGATGTCTATGCCGTTGAGCCCGTTGCCCCAAATTCAACCCATGGTCAGCCTATCCGATCACCTTTGATCGCAGGGACCATCCGACTAGTATCCGTCATGGGGGTTCGGCTGCCCTAGTGCTCGCTCCAATAATTGACGGATACCACCTCCGTCGAGACTTATGGACGGTGGCATCTGTGTCAATTCGATATATCAGGATATTGTCCGCAAGATGGGATAGACCCGTCAAGAATCAAGCCAAGCAGCACGACCTTTAAAGGAGTTATACCGTGCATAGAGGCCTGCTGGACGAGCTCTTTAACATTGGAGGTCGTATTCGGCTCTCCAGATAACTTTTGAAGCGAAGAACTAATCTTCGACATAGCTCCGTTCCGAAGTGGCTATCATGCACTACTCGGAAGAACAGCCTTCGCCTGTTTCAATGCAGTCCCGCATTATGCTTATTTAAAGCTCAAAATGCCTGGACCGCGTGGCGTCATCACAGTCAATGGAAATATGGAGCGCTCTCTTCGCACAGAGGAGTACACTACGGCCCTAGCAGCCAAAGTCCAACGCGGCCTATTCAAGCCGAATAGCCCATCGGTCACTAAGACCGCGGACACAGCTAAACGTGTTCGGCGCACGCCTCAGTGCGGCAACTCAGATAAATCTGAGCTCGATTAGTAGTTACGTCCCCATCGACTACCCCATAAGGTGATAGCATACATGCCTCATATACACAAGTATACCCTCAAAATTCCTTGGGCGGCGCTGGGGGCACACTGCATACACATAGTCCATAGTTCGGCTCGACCCTATTCGAACTATAGAAATTATCTTTCAAGGTTCATCAAACGAACCAGCTCTGTTTATGGCCACATTGGATTCCTTTTTACAGGTTTTTTCTTTTTTACATCTAGCCAACACCCCCCCTTCAAGGACACATCACAAAGGAGAAAACGGCGCAGACGTGCAGCAAGGCCCCGCACTAAGGTTTATTTTTAGATTAAGACCCTGTGAAACCTTTTGTCTCTTTTTGTTTTATACCTTTTTGGCATGTAAAATGTCCAAAGAAGCTATCAACATTATCTGTAAGCACACGGCTCGCCGTACGAGCAAGGGATGTTACAGAAGCAGCTTGGTTCACATTGTATTTGGAGTTTTATTCTCTCACAACATGCGTTCTCTCCCCGTGTCAGATTGCCACACGTGCCTTGATACTAGGGTCCATTACCAGGGGCTGTATTCAGCCGGTATATGTTGGAAAAAATCTGAACACCTATAGGGAGTGTTCGGCGTTGCGAGTTTGTCCTTATACGCATCAGCTCCGAATCATGTCTTTGGTCAATAGTTGGGTTGCCCGGCTCCTGTGCTTACTACCTTACGTTCCACTCTATCGGCTACAGTAGTAAAGGGAGAACTACTACGATTGTGTCCTGGTTCATCCGGATGAGCACCTCAGTAGAGAAAGCCGAAAACTGACTGTCATGATGTGGCGAGAGCTGGTCAACCACTTGATGACTCAGCGGAATCTTCACGATTTGTTCCGCATTAATGAAGGATCATTTTTCTGGTCACGTATGTAAACGCGTCGTATTCGGATAACTGTGTATGTACCAGGGGCTATATCATAGACCCACCATCAAACTCCTATGACTAAGTGAAAGTGTTAAATCCCTATAGTCTGATTGCCTGGTTCGCCGCATTGACACCACCTTAACAGACCAAGATGTTGGGCTCAAGAGTGATCAAATGCTTTTCCAAACACCCCAGCCTTATACGCAACGGGGCCGAAGCCGACGACTGGTAAACTTTCGGATTATATAAAAAAACGGCCGCACAGGAGGCACCAAAAATTTTCAGGCATAAGTATACAAAACATAGCCTAATATATATCATAATATTGTTTTTACAATTTCAATACACTTCACTCGAACATAATATCTTTCGAGCACTGACCCTCTATCAAGCGGGCACCCTCTAGGACATCTTCAAAATAATGTTTTGGCATGTGCTAGTCCTTTCCCTCGGGTAGACTTTTCGCGGTAATATCGGTGGCCTTCATCTTCTCCCAGTATGTCTTGACATGGGCAAGGGCCATCCGTGCACCTTATATGCATGTTGACCACTTAACGGCGTCGATACGCGACACCGCATCAACAAGTCGCCGCACCAAACCGAAATAACTATTAGGAATTGTCTTAGTCGGCCACAGCCGGACTATGATGTCCATCATGGCAGATCCGGACAGCTTGTGGAGCTCGGCCCATAGGGTCATCTATTCGTTCAGCAACAATGGACACTTTGGCACGCTGAATTGCGACCAGAAAAGCTTTCCGTCACGTATCCTTCTTGCGCTTGGAAAAACTGCGTCGTATCAGAGACACTCTTCGGCAAGTCCAAAAATGCGTCTGGAGAACTCCACACCTGGTTAAGCAGGGCATACTTTGGATCGCCGAATTTAGTTTGCAATAAGAAGGGCTTACCAGCCGCGATCTCCCCAGCTTGTCGGATCTCCTCCCGAGCCGCTCTAGACTTAGACCGTGCTTCTCTCGCCTCTTGTAAGGCCTTGTCAAGATCAGCCATTTTGGTTTGGTTATCTTTTTCGAGCAATTCGCATCGGCCAGTGGCATCCTTCAACTCAAGCGCCATAGTAGATATTCTCTCCTTGGACTGGTGCCGAGCAGCCTGTTCGGCCTTCAATTCAGCAGCTGCCTTTTCGGCAGCTGCATTACTCATCCTGGCTTGCTCCTTCGCCCAGGCAAGCTCAGCCCAAAGGGTCTCAACTGCAACGGCACTATCTGCAGTTATGCGTATAAAATTCTTAGTGTCACGCTCATATCATAATAATAGCATGTACTGAGTGCCCCAAAGACATACCTTGTGCCTCGTCGAGCCACCTGTTAATAAGCATGATGTCATCATCCGCCACATCAACTTTCTGCTTCAGATGTGCTACCTCCGTAGCTTGGGAAGTCACCACGGATGTAACAATCTATGTTTTAATTAGTCAGATCATTTCTTGGGTATGTATTTCTTGACCCTCTGATCGCCTCCCTTTGGACGCCAACCAGAGTCTCAGGGGCTACTATCTTTACACAGGTGCATTTTGCGTTTATAACATAATTGAAAATATTACATTATGCACCTCAAAGACTCTTAACAGGCTCGTAAAGGCCTCACTCAATCCGCTTTTCGCGGACAAAATCCTTCCAACTACCGTACCCATCAAGGTACGATGTTCCTGTGATACAGAAAGCATTTTGCAATGCATCCGTCAATGTATCCGGCAACTCCGGATCCCTAGAAGTAGCTGAAGGGGTATGGATTCCCTTCAAGGGAATATGTTTGCTCGACTTAGGATCGTCTCTGGCTGTAAGATGGATAGTCCGGGGCCTCCATTGTCGGATCCCATAGGAACCGCACACCCTGGACCTTGGACGGCCGAAGTGTCATCGGGCTTAGTCTTCATTGTCCCTCGCACCGCTTGTTGGTCGGGAGAGATCCTCCGGGATGACACCTCGGGGTCCTCTGCCCTATTGCGAGGAGAAGTCAGTGGAGGGGTCTCGCTCTCCATCATCTCCAGAAGAAGATCCCCCGAAGAGGAGAACTGTTGATGAAGGCTGCATGCCGGACTGCAAACATATATTTTAAATGTTACCCTTGCAACCAGGAAAGATCAGGATATGTTTTAAAACACCCTTGTTAACTTACGATTCAGCTAGGGGCCTGTCTTTATGGAGAGTCTGTGTGTCAACGTCACCTCCCAGACCAGAGCCCCCTGACAGGGATATCTTCCGTCGCTTAGAAGCCCTTATCTTCAGGTCTTCGGAGGTGGTCCTTTTCTTCCCACAAGGAGAAGGGACGTTAGTTTTTCCTTCCCTTCCGTCTTTGAAATAGGGAGTTCCGATCTCCCCGGACAAGTTGTCGGGCGTGCCTCTAGAATGAGGGCCTCCTTGATACGTCTCCAACGTATCTACTTTTCCAAACACTTTTGCCCTTGTTTTGGACTCTAACTTGCATGATTTGAATGAAACTAACCTGGACTGACGCTGTTTTCAGCACAACTGCCATGATGTTGTTTTATGTGTAGAAAAGAAAAGTTCTCAGAATGTCCTGAAAATCCATGGAGGCACTTTTTGGAATTAATAAGAATTTCTGGGCGAAAGAAATACACCAGGGGGCCCAGGGCGTGTCCACGAGACAGGGGGGCGCCACCTATCTCGTGGGCCCCCTGGACCTCCACCGACCTCAACTCCAACTCCATATATTTCGTCTCGGGGAGAAAAAAATCAGAGAGAAAGTTTCATCGTGTTTTACGACACGGAGCCGCCGCCAAGCCCTAATCTCTCTCGGGAGGGCTGATCTGGAGTCCGTTCGGGGCTCCGGAGAGGGGGATTCGTCGCCGTCATCATCATCCACCATCCTACATCACCAATTTCATGATGCTCACTGCCGTGCGTGAGTAATTCCATCATAGGCTTGCTGGACGGTGATGGGTTGGATGATATTTACCATGTAATCAAGTTAGTTTTGTTAGGGTTTTATCCCTAGTATCCACTATGTTCTAAGATTGATGTTGCTATGACTTTGCTATGCTTAATGCTTGTCACTAGGGCCCGAGTGCCATGATTTCATATCTGAACCTATTATGTTTTCATGAATATATATGTGTTCTTGATCCTATCTTGCAAGTCTATAGTCACCTATTATGTGTTATGATCCGACAACCCCGAAGTGACAATAATCGGGATACTTCTCGGTGATGACCGTAGTTTGAGGAGTTCATGTCTTCACTATGCGTTAATGCTTTGGTCCGGTTCTCTATTAAAAGGAGGCCTTAATATCTCTTAGCTTCCGCTAGGACCCCGCTGCCACGGGAGGGTAGGACAAAAGATGTCATGCAAGTTCTTTTCCATAAGCACGTATGACTATTTACGGAATACATGCCTACATTACATTGATGAACTGGAGCTAGTTCTGTGTCACCCTATGTTATAGCTATTACATGAGGAATCGCATCCGGCATAATTATCCATCACCGATCCATTGCCTACGAGCTTTTCACATATTGTTCTTCGCTTATTTACTTTTCCGTTGCTACTGTTACAACTACTACAAAAACCCAAAAACATTTATCTTTACTTTTGCTACTATTACCATTACTATCATACTACTTTGCTACTAAATACTTTTCTGCAGATACTAAGTTATCCAGGTGTGGTTGAATTGACAACTCAACTGCTAATACTCAAGAATATTCTTTGGCTCCCCTTGTGTCGAATCAATAAATTTGGGTTGTACTTCACCCTCGAAAGCTGTTGCGATACCCTACACTTGTGGGTTATCACTCCTTGGGCCTCCTTGCTCTCCTCCTTGTCTTCCCTCACCGGCACTTGATAGGGTGTCGGAGCCAGCATCCTTGTTAACACCCGATCAGCTGATTCTTCGGGAAGAGGGGCCGAACACCTAATTCTCTCCGCCTTCTTTATCCAGCCCTGGCCGAGTATGATTTTCTCAGTATATTCTCTCCGCCTTGTTATGAGGAAGTTGACTAAACTATGTTCGGGAGTTAAGTGCTTACCGAGGTATCGGGATGATTGCAGTCAAGGCCGATGTCTTCCGTCGTATCCGACCACGTTTTCGTGCACCGAAGAATAATTTCCACATTCCTCTGAGCATCATGCCGGAGAAGTGCTGAAGGGTTCGTGGTCCTTCCGGATTGAACTCCCACATGCAGAGAGGATGTCGCTGGCACGGTAGGACCCGATTGACTAGCATTACTTGGATTACATTGATGAGACCGGTGTCCTTTTCAATGAGGCTCTGAATGCGGCTTTGCAACATGTGCACTTCATCAATAGATCCCCAGTCCAGCCCCTTGTTAATCCATGATGCAAGCTGTAATGGAGGGCCGGATCAGAACGCAGTGATGTAAAACCACTCTCATTGCCATAGGTCGGAAGTTTCTGTGAGGAGCCCTTTCGCCAAGGAGTATTGGTGAGTTTGCTTATTGCAGCACCTCTGCACTCTGCTTGTTTCTTGTCGACTACCTTCGGCTTCACATTAAAGGTCTTGAGCCACAAGCCAAAGTGTGGAGAAATATGGAGGAAGGCCTCACACACAATGATGAATCATGAGATGTGAAGGAAGGAATCCGGAGCTAGATCATGGAAATCTAGCCCATGATAAAACATGAGCCCTCGAACGAAGGGATGAAGAGCAAACCCTAGCCCTCGGAGGAAGTGAGAGATGAATATGACCCTCTCATTGGATCTAGGAGTAGGAATAACCTACCCTTGAGCGGGAAGCCTATGGAGGATTTAATATCTTGCCTCCCGGAGCTTCGCGATATCCTCCTCTATGACAGAGGAGGCCACCCACCAGCCTTGAAGGCTGGGTCCAGACATGACGGGGAAGCACGAAGCGACTGGATTGAACCTTGGGTGCTGGAACTCAAGGTGGGAGAGGATGAGGAAAGGATTAGCGTAGAAGGGAAAAGACAGGTCCTAGCCCCTTTATAAAGGCGACGAATATCAAACGTCCCCTCCTCAGCCTTAAAACATGCCTATTCCCAAGGAATCATACCAACAGAACGGTTGGGTTACCCACGCCCGTGTTGATGAGAATCATGCAGTACGGGGACACTATCTCTGCTTTGATAAGACCTGCCAATGAAACTGCCTCTCGAAACATGGAGCGGCATGCTAGAAAACAATTCAAAATAATGGCCAGGCGATGACGTAATGTCACACTACAAGAATTGTCAGCGGATTGAACTCGTGAAATATTATACTCCCTACGGTTGTGTGTGGTACTTGTTTTGCAGAGCCGGACACAATTTTTGTGTTCGAAGACTATTTTGGAGTATCCGGAGAAGGAACCCGCCTTACAATGCCGAAGACAATCTGCGTGCCGGACACCTCGTCATTGAAGCCTAGTTCAGGGTCTACTAAGGGAGTCCTGGATTAAGGGGTCCTCAGCTGTCCGTACTATGTGAGATGGGACGGACTGATGGACTATGAAGATACAAGACAAAAGACTTCTCCCCGTGTCCGGATGTGACTCTACTTGGCATGGAAGGCAAGCTTGGCGTTCGGATATGAAGATTCCTTTCTCTGTAACCGACTTTGTACAACCCTAGCCCCCTCCGGTGTCTATATAAACCGGAGGGTTTGGTCCGTAGGACACAATCATAACCATATAGGCCAGACTTCTAGGGTTTAGCCATTACGATCTCGTGGTAGATCAACTCTTGTAATAATCATATTCATCAAGACCAATCAAGCAGGAAGTAGGGTATTACCTCCATAGAGAGGGCCTGAACCTAGGTAAATATCGTGTCCCCCGTCTCCTGTTACCATCGACCTTAGACGCATAGTTCGGGACCCCCTACCCGAGATCCGTCGGTTTTGACACTGCCAAAGGTCCTGTTCATCATGCCGCCACTAAAAAACCCATGGTAGAGGCCTTAGAGGACTTAGATGAGGAGTATGGCTCCATGGAAGATGCTCACTATGATCACACCATAGATGCAAAAGTAGAAGCAGATGATGATTTTGGGTTATGGTGATGAAGAAGAAGATGATGAGTCTAGCCCCGAGCAAGCCATTCTAGGCATGCAAGATCTTTGGGGCTTCCTCTTACCCAATAAAGCAAGCCAGAGATCTGGGCTAAGAGGCAGGCTCATCCGTATGCTACTGCCACCAGTTTGGGTGTGGATCCTAGGTTCAAGAATGAGTTTCATCAAAGAGTGTACCATGAGCTACTTATGACTAAGGCCAAGAAGTTTGCCCCGCACAAACATGTCAATGTTGAGTGTCTCCAGGACAATGATCATCTCTATCCATGTGTATATTCTGCTATTGGGAGGCTGGGGTTCCTTCCCTTTGTCACTTTTAACCACCCGTACAATGAGGATCTTGTGATGTAGTTCTTTTCCACTATGTACTTCACTAATGACTCTACTCGCACCCTCACTCGGATGTCTAGGACGTATCGGTGCTCTGCTCCTGTGGCCAAGTTCTCTAAGATTATTTTGTATCCGTTCATTGAAGAAGAGGCAAAAAATGAGGAGTTTGGCTGTGTTGGTGAAAGTGGACAGCACCACAAAGATGAGATTGCATTTTCTTATAAGCAAGAGAAGTCATTTGTCACCGGTTCCATCAAGGATCTCTTTCCTGTCTATGATACTATGCGCCATATCCTGAGGTACACTCTCACACCTAAGGCATGTGATTCACATAACTTGAGGAGTTCCATGTTGGATGTGTTTGTGTACTTGCATAAGAAGAAGAAGGTGGATGTTATGGATTTCATGTTCTACGAGCTTTGTCAGTATGTGCAGGACAACAAGTCCTTCGTCTAAGCTCCGCTCATCTTGCCATTGACTGACTCTATCTATCCAGCTAAGTACATCTCTTAGTACAAGACTTCGATTCCTAAGCGCAACACAAACTAGACCCTTACCGCTCCTGCTCCTTATGTGCTTCCAAATAAGGGGTGTAATCCTAGGCCCGAAGATTGGGCCACGTACACTCCTGGCATGTCCTCCACTGCCTGGATTCCTCGTGGTAAGGGCAAGAAAGTGGTGTTTGAGGCTAGTTTCACCGGGGGGAGAAGAGGTTTCTGTTCAAGACCATGAGCAACTTGTTCAAGATGTGTTAGTCCATTCAGCGCCACCAGATCAAGCAGACCAACAGGGGAAAGCTTGAGAGGCGTTAGAAGAAGGCCGAGTGTGCTACAGTTGGTGAGGAGGTTGACCCAGGGTCCAAGGAAAAGACAGTGTGGCCATAGCTCATTCCTTTACGATAGCAGGGTGGCACTTTTATGATGATAATGATGCTTCGAGCATGCCTCCTCTTGTCTAGTGATGTCTTTGCTTCACCTTTTCCCTTTTTGTTGTTTTGATGATAAAGGGGGATTAGTGGTGTCTTCTTTAGAGTTTGTGTTGAGATCTCAAGCCTCAAGGTTATCGTTTTGTTCGTTGTGTTTAATTGGCTTGAGATACTCTTATTTGCTTTTCGTGGTGTGGTTGTGAGCTACCCGTTATTAGTTCGTGAGACTATTTATCATGGATCATACATATGCTTATGCTATTATTATCTTGTGCTATATGATCATACCATTACTATGTTGTGTCACTCTCTACTTGCTCACCACACTTTTGCATGTGATCTAGGCACCGCTATAGGTTTTATTTTGTCGATCACATGCCTTGACAACATTTATCTACGGGGAGCCTCATATGTGTGTGCTTGATGCATACTCAAGCTTTTTTTTCTGTGCACACGCATAGGGGGAGCTCATGTGATCAATCTTTGTCGCATGGCTGCTTGTCTAAATTTCCTAACCATGTTGTCATGAATGCACCAAAAAGGGGGTAGTGCAAGTGTCACTCAAATTATATTTTGGTGTGATGACGATACATTTAGTGGAACTAATATGAGTTGATAAAGTTTATCTCAGGATATTGGTTCCAAGTTGTCCTTGATGGAGGTGTGCGACCCCCCCTAATTCAAAAAGATCAAAGGGGTGGTTTATCGGTGACTCAGAGGTTTTCATGTGGTTCGATTTGAGTCGTAGGAAAACCCACATTACTAAGAGGTGTAATTGTGGATTTATGTCATGTGCGAATAACATCATCAAAATCAAGTACACAAGCCTTCCCACACTGATACGTCTCCAAAGTATCTATAATTTTTTATTGTTCCATGCTATTATATTATCATTCTTGGATGTTGTACAATAATTTTATAGCAACTTCATAACATTTTTTGGGACTAACCTATTGACATAGTGCCGAGTGCCAGTTGTTGTTTTCTGCTTGATATTTACATCGCAGGAAATCAATATCAAACGGAGTCCAAACGCAACGAAACCTTTTGTTGATTTTTTTGGACCAGAAGACATCCAGTGGGCCAAAGAAGTACCGAAGAGGGGCCCGAGGTAAGCACAACGCACCAGGGCGCGCCTGGAGGCCCAGGCGCTCCCTGATGGGTTGTGCCCACCTCGGTGGCCTCCCACATCGCCTCTATGCTCTATAAATACCTCAATATTCTAGAAACCCTAGGGGAGTCGACAAAAATTAATTCCAGCCGCCGCAAGTTCCAGAACCACCAGATCTAATCTAAACACCATCACGGAGGGTTTCATCATCCTCATTGGTGCCTCTCCGATGATGCATGAATAGTTCATTGTAGACCTACAGGTCCGTAGTTAGTTGCTAGATGGCTTCCTTTCTCTCTCTTGATTCTCACTACAGTGGTCTCTTGGAGATCTAGTTGATGTAACTCTTTTTGCGGTGTGTTTGTTTGGATCAGATGAACTTTGAGTTTATGATCAAATCTATGTTTTTATCCATGAAAATTATTAGTCTTTTGATCTCTTATATGCATGATTACTTATAGCTTCATATTTCTTTTTCGAATCTTTGGTTTAGTTAGGCCAACTAGATCAATTTTTCTTGCCATGGAAAGAGGTGCTTTGTTATGGGTTCGATCTTATGATGTTTGATGCTAGTGATAGAAGGGGAACTGGCACGTATGTATTGTTGCCATTAAGGATAACAAGATGGGGTCTATTTCTACATAAATATATCTTGTCTACATCATGTCATCGTTCTTATTGCATTACTCGGTTTCTCCATGAACTTAATACAGTAGATGCATGCTGGATAGCGGTCGATGTGTGGAGTAATAGTAGTAGATGCAGGCAGGAGTCGGTATACTAATCTTGCACATGATGCCTATATAATGATCATTGCCTGGATATCATCATGATTATTTGAAGTTCTATCAATTGCCCAACAGTAATTTGTTTACCCAATGTATGCTATTTTTCTCGAGAGAAGCCACTAGTGAAATCTAAGGGCCCCGATCTCTTCTTTATCATATTTGCCTTCGAGATCTATTTTTATTTTCTTTTATTTTCAGACTATTAATCCAAAATACAAAAATACCTTGCTTCAATTTTTAGTTATTTATTTGATCTCGTGTTCCCGCGAGATCTATTTATCCAATCTACTACAATTTTACCTATCTTTTTACCCGTGAGGGATTGACAACCCATCTCTTACATAGGGTTGCAAGTATTTGTTCATTGTGTGCATGAGCTGTTTAAGTGGTGTTGCGTCGTTCTCCTACTGGTTCGATAGCCTTGGTCTCATCACTTAGGGAAATACCTACCGTTGTTGTGATGCATCACACCTTCCTCTTTGGGGAAATGCCCTACGTAGTTCAAGCAAATATCAAAAGGAATTTTTGGCGCCGTTGCCGGGGAGACATCATCAACATTTACCCGGTTCCTAATCACAAATCTCACCTCCTTGAAATTTACATTATTTGCCTCTCGTTTTCCTCTCCCCCACTTCACAAAAATTTGTTGTTTTATTTGCCCTCTTTTTCATTCACCATTTTCTCATCAGATCTGTTTTTGAGTGCAATTGCGCTGACTACTTTTTGACATTATGGATAGTTCTTCTTCTATTGCGTGCACTCCCAAGAACGAGGTTCTAAACTTTCAACAAAGGGGAGGGGAGAATTTAAGATATGCTTGGTATAGGATTTGCAATGCTCATAATAGATCTATCCGTAAGCAATCTACCGTTGTTCTTCTTTGTTGTTTTTATGTGGGCATCACCACTTGGTATAGATTCATCATTGATACGATTACCGGTGGAGATTATTGATGTGTTTCTTCTCTTGATGCTTTCAACTCTATGGGAAATTTAGTGGGTTCACCACCGCTTAAGATTAATGAACAACTTTGCCTCTCGAGCAGGTTATGGAAAGACTAGATGCTATTGAAAAGAAAATGCTTACGAAGAACATTTTGAAAACTTGGATAAGAAGATGCATAATTTTGCTACCAAATTTGGGTCAAAAGCGGGAGAACTTTTTAAGTTGTTAAAAGAAAAGGGGACTGTAATTCATGAAAGAATTAAAGAAAGCCCGTCTCGGATTGATAAACTGGAAGAAATCTTTAGTAATCTAAGTATGGCTTTTGCTTCCGCCAAAACTATAAAAAAACTCTGTTAAAAATTGGCAAGATTACTCAAGTCACTAAAAACAAGGGTGCAACTTCCAATAGCAAGGGAGAAGATCTTAATATGATTTAGTATTCACCTAGATTTTGTTGAAGTTATAAGAGACCCTTTGTGCAAGAATGAGTTCCTTAAACTTGTTCCTAGGAGAATTGTCATTGAAAATTTGTATGCTAAATGCTTGAAGAATTCCAAGTGTTTGATTGAAGACTTGGAAACTAAAGATGACAATACGTAGATCCTTCATGCCTAGCTAGGGGCGTAAAACGGCAGCGCTCGTTGGGGGCAACCCAACTTGTATCTTTTTGCTTTTTGCTTTTCTTGCAGTTTTCAATAAAATACCCAATTATGCCTCTGTTTAGATGTATTTTTGTGGTTTAAATTAGTGTTTGCGCAAAGCAAAGCCTTTGGGATAATTTGGGAGATAGTTGATTTGATCTTGTTGAAAAACAGAAACTTTTGCGCTCAGAAAAATATTTTTCATAAATCACAGAAATGTGCTTTTGCTTTGAATTTGCTACACAAGATTGATATAAAAATTTCCCACGTTGTCCTAATTTTTCAGAATATTTGGAGTCACAAAAGTATACAAAGTTCCCTGATTACTACAGACTGTTCTGTTTTTGATAGATTCTGTTTTCGTTGTGTTATGTGCTTGTTTTGATGATTCTATGGTTTCCTTTGAAGAGTTTTTGCGATGGAAAAGTTAAAATACAGTAGATATAATACAATAACAAAATATGAATGGGTTTGCAACAATACTTAAAGTAGTGATTTTCTTTCTTATACTAACGGATCTCACAAAGGTTTTGTTGAGTTTTGTGTGATTGAAGTTTTCAAGCTTTGGGTGAGATCGCGATGGATGAAGGAATAAGGATTAGCCAAAGGCTAAGATTGGGGATGCCTGAGGCACCCCAAGATAATATTCAAGAAGTATCAACCAACTAATCTTGGGGATGCCCCGAGTGGCATCCCCTCTTTCTTGTAACGACCATCGGTATTTTACTTGAAGCTATATTTTTGTTCGTCACATATTATGAGTTTTTATTGGAGAGTCTTGTATGATATGAGTCTTTGCTTGTTTTTCTTTGTGTTTTAAGTCATCTATCCTTGCTGAACACACCTGGTTGAGGGAGCCAAAATTATGGTATGACTTGTTAGAATTGCTCTCTATGCTTCACTTAAATCTTTATGAGCATGGTGTGCTTTACTATTTTTGAAGAAATGCTCTCATGCTTCACTTAGATTTATTTGAGAGTTAGTAATTTCTTAAATAAATTCTCTCTTGCTTCACTTAAATTATTTTCAGAGAAAAATAATTCATGCTCATGTTCTTCACTTAAATTTGTTTGAGCTATCAAAAGCAACATATGAAAATAGTCCCAAAGTGATAGATATTAAAGAGGGATATAATAAAAACTTTCATGAAGATCACTGGAAAAAATAAACTTGATTCTTTGTAATAGTTTTGAGATATGATGATAGTGATATGTGAGTCATGTTGATGAGTAATTATGCTTTAGTAAGAATATTGGTGTTAAGGTCTGTGATTCCCTATGCAAGCACGAAAGTCAATAGTTATGCAATGAAATTACATCCTACTTATGGTGCATTATTCGGTGTTAGTTATGCTTAATGCTTGCTTATGAGATTTTTCATTTCTTGGTGGATGCTTCCCAATCTTTTGCTAGACTTCATTTGCATAAGTATGATCACTACTTGTGCATCCAAAATCCTTTAAACCAGTTTTTGCCACATGAGTCCACTATACCTACCTATATGCGGTATTCCTTTGCCGTTCTAAGCAAATTTGTATGTGCCATCTCTAAATTTCAAAATAAATTTCTCTTTTGTGTGCTCGTATTGCTCATCGAACGGTAGGGGGTGGCTCATATATTTCCATGCTAGATATGTTATTCTCAATATGAGTGCTTATTCACTTGTCATTGCACGAGAGTGCGGCAAAGGTATTAGGCATGCCCAGTCCCGAAATGAAAAATGAATTTACTTTATGTTGTAAAATAATAAATTCCTTGGAAAATGTTGGTATGGAAGGCACCCATGGATACGGTTAGCCATGGAAAGTGAAAGTATGCACTACAAAAAAAAGACACATCCTTGACATTTTGGGCCAAACGAATTTTTTCTGTCATACTTATGACACTTCTATGACGAAAATTATGACAAAACCCGGTATCATCATAGATGTGGGGCTCCTACTTCTATGACAAAAAATCATGACAGAAAATGGGCTTTTCATCCTGGGCTGGCCGGAGACGCACCTGCATAACATTGTTTGGGTCATCCATGACGGAAAAATCATGGTAGAATCAAGGGCGAGGAAAATTTTGGGGAGTTCCCGGTTAAGGAGGGTGGTCGGGGCCGAGCGATGCACAGAGGTTTGCGTGTTTATCTCATACACGTACGCGCCTGGGTGCGAGGCATTGGGCTCTAACTGAACCCGAGAGAGGCGTTCGCCTAGTATACCCGAGCGAGGCGTTCGCCTACTGAACCCAAGCGATTGCACTGGCTACGTGTTATTGAACCCAAGCTATCAATCTATCCCTGACTGTTAACTGAACCCGATCGAGCGATTCCTTTGCTACTGCTGCTAACTGAAGCCGATCGACCTGCTGCCTCTTGATGAACAGTGAGTGTTGTTGGGGGTTGGGTGAACAGTTCCCGGTGGGGGGTGGATGAACAGGACCCTGTGGGGGTAGAGGCCGTTGTCACTGGATGAACAGTACCCCGATCGAGCCGGTTGGGGGTGGATGAACAGGACCCCGTGGACGGCTGGTTGAACAGTAGCCCGTGGAGGGCTAGATGAACAGTAGACCATGGAGGGGTGGTTGAGCAGTAGCCGGTGGAGGCTGGATGAACATGAGCCCGAGGATGAACAATAGCTGGTGGAGGCAGGAGGGAGACGCCATGGATGAACACTCGCAGGTGGAGGCTGGAGGAGGTCGACGGTGGAAGAATAGTAGCCCGTGGAGGCTGGAGCGAGGCAGTAGACGGTGGATGAACAGTAGTCGTGGAGTCCTGTTTTGTGGTACACCACACCCCTCCCAATAAACAGGAGTCCCATTTCGACCGTAGGGGGTCGAAGAGAAGTTTCACTACAAAAAAAATACACTTTTGTGATGATACGTGTTGGTCACAGTAGGTCGCATTTTTTGTCATGCATGTACATCCATGACAAATTTATGACAGAATCAAGATAGTCATATCTGTGCTGTCATAGCAGTGTTCCATGACATTACCAAAATTATCATCACGGAAGTGTCCACTTCCATGACGATAAATCACGCGTCACAGAAGTGCTTTCGTCAAGGGTGACCGACACATGGCATCCACGATAACGGAACGTCGTTAAGCTATTGGGTTAGGTTTTGGATCTGATAACCCGTTAACAGCCCCGGCCAATGGGGATTTTCCACGTGTAAAATCATCATTGGCTGGAGGAAACACGTGTCGGCTCACCGTTGGGATAGATGTCATCTACTCATTGAACAGAAGGTGCCTATGATACGTCGACACATGGCATTGCCCAACAGAGGCCCATTCCTATGAAAAGGCCGTCCCATTTGACTTGGTCAAAAGGTGGCGGGCCGGCCCATGGAAAGCCTGTTAACGGCCTG
This sequence comes from Triticum dicoccoides, assembly GCF_002162155.2. Classification (NCBI taxonomy): domain Eukaryota; kingdom Viridiplantae; phylum Streptophyta; class Magnoliopsida; order Poales; family Poaceae; genus Triticum; species Triticum dicoccoides. The sequence goes on along the minus strand of NC_041391.1, from coordinate 212,532,853 downwards.
TTCGCATATAGCCCATTTACAGCCCGCTGATACGTCTCCAACGTATCTATAATTTTTGATTGCTCCATGCTACTTTATCCACAGTTTTAGGCAATATTGGGCTTTATTATCCACTTTTATATTATTTTTGGGACTAACCTATTAACCGGAGACCCAGCCCAGATTTGCTGTTTTATGCCTATTTCACTGTTTCGAGGAAAAGGAATATCAGACGGAGTCAAAACGGAACGAAATCAACTGGAGAAGTTATTTCTAGAAGGAAAGCCACCCGATGGACTTGGAGTGCACATTAGGGAAGAAGGAAGGTGCCCACAAGGGTGGGGGTGCACCCACCCCCCCGGGGCGCTCCCCCAGCCTCGTGCCCCGCCCTTCGGTCCACCGACGTACTTCTTTCACCCATATATACCTACATACCCTAAAACTTCCAGAAATGAAGATAGATCGGGAGTTCCGCCGCCGCAAGCCTCTGGAGCCACCAAAAACCTCTCGGGGGCCCGTTCCTGCACCCTGCCGGAGGGGGATTCCATCACCGGTGGCCATCTTCATCATCCCGGCGCTCTCCATGACAAGGAGGGAGTAGTTCACCCTCGGGGCTGAGGGTATGTACTAGTAGCTATGTGTTTGATCTCTCTCTCGTGTTCCCTCTATGGCACGATCTTGATGTATCCTGAGCTTTGCTATTGTAGTTGGATCTTATGATGTTTCTCCCCCTCTACTCTCTTGTGATGAATTGAGTTTCCCCTTTGAAGTTATCTTATCGGATTGAGTCTTTTATGAGAACACTTGATGTATGTCTTGTCGTGCTTATCTGTGGTGACAATGGGATATCATGTGCCTCTTGATGTTTGTTTTGGTGACCAACTTTCGGGTTCCGCCCATGAACCTATGCATAGGGGTTGGCACACGTTCTTGACTCTCCGGTAGAAACTTTGGGGCACTCTTTGAAGTACTTTGTGTTGGTTGGATGAATCTGAGATTGTGTGATGCATATCGTATAATCATGCCCACGGATACTTGAGGTGACAATGGAGTATCTTGGTGACATTAGCGTTTTGGTTGATTTGTGTGTTGAGGTGTTATTCTAGTACGAACTCTTTTATAGATTGATCCAAAAGAATAACTTTGAGGTGGTTTCGTACCCTACCATAATCTCTACGTTTGTTCTCCGCTATTAGTGGCTTTGGAGTGACTCTTTGTTGCATGTTGAGGGATTGTTATATGATCTATCTATGTTATTATTGTTGAGAGAACTTGCACTAGTGAAAATATAAACCCTAGGCCTTGTTTCCTATCATTGCAATACCATTTACGCTCACTTTTATCATTAGTTACCTTGCTGTTTTTATATTTTCAGATTACAAAAACCTATATATACTATCTATTTTGCACTTGTATCACCATCTCTTCACCGAACTAGTGCACCTATACAATTTACCATTGTATTGGTTGTGTTTGGGACACAAGAGACTCTTTGTTATTTGGTTGCAGGGTTGCTTGAGAGAGACCATCTTCATCCTACGCCTCCTATGGATTGATAAACCTTAGGTCATCCACTTGAGGGAAATTTGCTACTGTCCTACAAACCTGTGCACTTGCAGGCCCGACAATGTCTACAAGATGAAGGTTGTGTAGTAGACATCAAGCTCTTTTCTGGCGCCGTTGCCGGGGAGGTTAGCGCTTGAAGGTATATCTTTAGATCTTGCAATCGAATCTTTTTGTTTCTTGTTTTAGCACTAGTTTAGTTTATAAAAGAAAACTACCAAAAAAATGTAATTAAGTTTGTCTCATACGCTTCACCTTTTTAATATCTTTCGTGAGTATGATGGAAAGGATAACTGTGCTCAAGTGCTAGAAGAAGAATTACATAGAATGTCTGGCATAAAATATGTGAATGATGAGCATGATTGCAATGTTGTTAGTATGAATTCCCTGAATACCCATGATGCTAATGATATGCAAAGCCACTGGCTTGGGGAAGCTATGTTTGATGGAGATGATATTTTTTGTCCCCCAAGCTTTGATGAGCAAATTTACTATGATGAAAGCATGCCTCCTATCTATGATGATTATTGTGATGACACGTATGCTTTAAAGAATAATGATAACCATGAAACGTGTCATCTTGATCTTAATTTTCAATCACATGATAGTTATTTTGTTGAGTTTGCTCCCACTATTATTCCGAATGAGAAGAAATTTGCCTATGTGGAGAGTAGTAAATTTTCTATGCTTGTAGATCATGAAAAGAATGCTTTAGGTGCTGGTTATATTGTTGAATTCATTCATGATGCTACTGAAAATTATAATGAGGGAGTAATATACGCTTGTAGGAATTACAATAATGTCAAGTTTCCTCTCTATGTGCTTAAAGTTTTGAAGTTATGCTTGTTTTGCCTTCCTATGCTAGGTGATTATTGATCCCATAAGTTGTTTTCTCACAAAATCCCTATGCGTAGGAAGTGGGTTAGACTTAAATGTGCTAGTCATATTCTTCATGATGTTCCCGTTATGTTTCAATTCTTATCTTTTATGTGAGCATCATTGTCATCATCATGCCTAGCTAGAAAGGCATTAAAGAAAAGCTCTTGTTGGGAGACAACCCAATATTTACCCTTAATGTTTTTTGTGTGTCCACATGATTATGATACTGTAGTAATCATGTTTTATAGCTTTTGTTTCAATAAAGTGCCAAGTAGAACCTTTGGGAAGACTTGGGTGAAGTTTATGTGATCTTGCTGTGAAAAACAGAAACTTTAGCGCTCACGAGATTAGCTGCCATTTTTTACTAGAGAGTGATTTTAGGTTGATTCGTTTTGCAGATGCAATAGATAAATTGCTCAAGTCCAGAAATTTATTTCATAATTTTTGGGCTTCCACAAGTATTCGTTTTATACAGATTACTACAGACTGTTCTGTTTTTGACAGATTCTGTTTTCTATGTGTTGTTTGCTTATTTTGATGCATCTATGGCTAGTATTAAGTGGTATGAACCATAGAGAAGTTATAATACAGTAGATATTACACCAATATGAATTTATAATGAGTTCATTACAATACCTAAGTGGTGGTTTTATTTTCTTATAGTAACGGAGCTTACGAGTTCTGTTTTGAGTTTTGTGTGGTTGAAGTTTTCATGTTTTGGGTAAAGATTCGATGGACTATGGAATAAGGAGTGGCAAGAGCCTAAGATTGGGGATGACCAAGGCACCCCAAGGTAATATTCAAGGACAACCAAGAGCCTAAGCTTGGGGATGCCCCGGAAGGCATCCCCTCTTTCGTCTTCGTTCATCGGTAACTTTACTTGGAGCTATATTTTTATTCACCACATGATATGTGTTTTGCTTGGAGTGTCATTTTATTTTGTTATTTTTTGCTTTCTATTAGTTAGAATAATGTTTTGCATCTTTAGTTTCAATAAAAAAGTCAAGGATAGCCTTTGCCATGCTTATTTTGCTTGTATACATGTTGCTGCTTGAAAACAGAAAGTTTACCGCTATTGCAAACATTCCCTAGAAAAGTCAGAGAATGGTATAACATTGAATCTTTTTGCATACTAAGATCTGATAAATATATTACAGTGGTAATTTTGGTTCATAATTTTTGGAGTCAGGGAAGTATTTATACTCTTGCATTCTTTACAGACTATACTGTTTTGGAACATTGCTGTTATGGTTGCATTGTTTGCATATGTTTGCTTGTTTAATGATTCTATTTGAGGATAAGAGTATTAAATATACAGAGGCATTTAGTATGCAATGTTGAATAATAATTTTGGTGATTTGTTACAATAGAAAATTATAAGGTTTTGCATTGGTTTATACTAACCTATCTCATGAGTTCTTGTTGAGTTTGTTGTGAATGAAGCTTTTGATAAAAAGAGAAACCATGATATGAGAGGAATTAAGGAGACACAAAGTTTAAAGCTTGGGGATGCCCAAGGCATCCCAAGATAATATTTCAAGAAGTCTCAAGCATCTAAGCTTGGGGATGCCCCGGTAGGCATCCCACCTTTCTTCTTCAACAACTATCGGTTAGTATTGGTTGAGCCTAAGTTTTTGCTTCTTCACATGAGTTGTGCTATCCTTGCAATGTAGTTTTCTTTAGCTTTGCTTGCTGGTTGAACAAAGTATCAAGATCTTAAATTATTAATTGGGAGAGTCTTCACATAGTTGATTAATTATTCGACTACTTATTGATCTTTGAGTAGTTTGTCATTTGCTCTAGTGCTTCACTTATATCTTTTAGAGCACAATGGTGGTTTTATTTTGAAGAAATAGATGAACTCTCATGCTTCACTTAGATTATTTTTAGAGTCTTAAATAGAATGGTAATTTGCTTAACTGATCCTAATATGCTAGGCATACAAGACTAATAAAATAAAAATTCTTATGAGTGTGTTGAATACTATGAGAAGTTTGATGCTTGATAATTGTTTTGAGATATGGAGATGGTGATATTAGAGTTATGCTACTTGAGTAGTTGTGAATTTGAGAAATACTTGTGTTAAAGTTTGTGATTCCCGTAGCATGCACGTATGGTGAACCGTTATGTGATGAAGTCGGAGCATGATTTATTTATTGATTATCTTCCTTATGAGTGGCGGTTAGGGACGAGCGATGGTATTTTCCTACCAATCTATCCCCCTAGGAGCATGCACGTAATACTTTGCTTTGATAATTTGTAGATTTTTGCAATAAGTATATGAGATCTTTATGACTAATGTTGAGTCCATGGATTATACGCCCTTTCACCCTTCCACCATTGCTAGCCTTTCTTGTGTCGCGCAACTTTCGCCGGTACCATACACCCACCATATACCTTCCTCAAAACAGCCACCATACCTACCTATTATGGCATTACCATAGCCATTCCGAGATATATTGCCATGCAACTTTCAACCGTTTCGTTCATATGACACACATTACTTTTGTCATATTGCTTTTTGCATGAACATGTAGTTGACATTGTATTTGTGGCAAGGCCACCATTCATAATTCTTTCATACATGTCGCTCATGAGTCATTGCACATCCCGGTACACCGTCGGAGGCATTCATATAGAGTCATATTTTGTTCTAAGTATCGAGTTGTAATTGTTCAGTTGTAAGAAAAATAATAGTGTGATGATCATCATTATTAGAGCATTGTCCCAGTGAGGAAAGGATGATGGAGACTATGATTCCCCCATAAGTCGGGATGAGACTCCGGACGAAAAAAAAGAGAAAAAAAAGAGGCCATAAAAAAAGAGAAAAGGCTCAAACAAAAAAAACAAAAAAAATGAGAGAAAAAGAGAGAAGGGACAATGTTACTATACTTTTACCACACTTGTGCTTCAAAGTAGCACCGTGATCTTCATGATAGAGAGTCTCATATATTGTCACTTTCATATACTAGTGGGAATTTTTCATTATAGAACTTGGCTTGTATATTCCAATGATGGGCTTCCTCAAAAGTGCCCTAGGTCTTCGTGAGCAAGCAAGTTGGATGCACACCCACTTAGTTTCTTTTGTTGAGCTTTCATATATTTATAGCTCTAGTGCATCAGTTGCATGGCAATCCCTACTCACTCACATTGATATATATTAATGGGCATCTCCATAGCCCGTTGATACGCCTAGTTGATGTGAGACTATCTTCTCCTTTTTTGTCTTCTCCACAACCACCATTCTATTCCACATATAGTGCTATGTCCATGGCTCACGCTCATGTATTGCGTGAAAGTTGAAAGAGTTTGAGATTATTAAAGTATGAAACAATTGCTTGGCTTGTCATCGGGGTTGTGCATGATTAAATACTTTGTGTGATGAAGATAGAGCAACAGCCAGACTATATGATTTTGTAGGAATAACTTTCTTTAGCCATGTTATTTTGAGAAGAGATAATTGCTTACTTAGTATGCTTGAAGTATTATTATTTTTATGTCAATATGAACTTTTGTCTTGAATCTTTCGGATCTGAATATTCATACAACAATTAAGAAGATTTACATTGAAATTATGCCAAAGTAGAACTCCGCATCAAAAATTCTTTTTTATCATTTACCTACTCAAGGACGAGCAGGAATTAAGCCTGGGGATGCTTGATACGTCTCCAACGTATCTATAATTTTTGATTGCTCCATGCTACTTTATCTACTGTTTTAGGCAATATTGGGCTTTATTATCCACTTTTATATTAGTTTTGGGACTAACCTATTAACCGGAGGCCCAGCCCAGATTTCTTGTTTTACGCCTATTTCAGTGTTTCGAGGAAATGGAATATCAGACGGAGTCAAAACGGAACGAAATCAACTGGAGAAGTTATTTTTGGAAGGAAAGCCACCCGATGGACTTGGAGTGCACGTCAGGGAAGAAGGGAGGTGCCCACGAGGGTGGGGGCGTGCCCACCCCCCTAGGGCGCGCCCCCCTGCTTCATGGCCCCTCCTTCGGTCCACCGACGTACTTCTTTCACCCATATATACCTACGTACCCTAAAACTTCCAGAAATGAAGATAGATCGGGAGTTCCGCTGCCGCAAGCCTCTGTAGCCACCAAAAACCTCTCGGGAGCAAGTTCTGGCACCCTGCCGGAGGGGGATTCCATCACCGGTGGCCATCTTCATCATCCCGACGCTCTCCATGACGAGGAGGGAGTAGTTCACCCTCGGGGCTGAGGGTATGTACTAGTAGCTATGTGTTTGATCTCTCTCTCGTGTTCCCTCTATGGCACGATCTTGATGTATCTCGAGCTTTGCTGTTGTAGTTGGATCTTATGATGTTTCTCCCCCTCTACTCTCTTGTGATGAATTGAGTTTCCCCTTTGAAGTTATCTTATCGGATTGAGTCTTTTATGAGAACACCTGATGTATGTCTTGTCGTGCTTATTTGTGGTGACAATGGGATATCATGTGCCTCTTGATGTTTGTTTTGGTGACCAACTTGCGGGTTCCGCCCATGAACCTATGCATAGGGGTTGGCACACGTTCTTGACTCTCCGGTAGAAACTTTGGGGCACTCTTTGAAGTACTTTGTGTTGGTTGGATGAATCTGAGATTGTGTGATGCATATCGTATAATCATGCCCACGGATACTTGAGGTGACAATGGAGTATCTAGGTGACATTAGGGTTTTGGTTGATTTGTGTGTTAAGGTGTTATTCTAGTATGAACTCTTTTATAGATTGATCCGAAAGAATAACTTTGAGGTGGTTTCGTACCCTACCATAATATCTACGTTTGTTCTCTGCTATTAGTGGCTTTGGAGTGACTCTTTGTTGCATGTTGAGGGATTTTTATACGATCTATCTATGTTATTATTGTTGAGAGAACTTGCACTAGTGAAAGTATGAACCCTAGGCCTTGTTTCCTATCATTGCAATACCGTTTACGCTCACTTTTATCATTAGTTACCTTGCTGTTTTTGTATTTTCAGATTACAAAAACCTATATCTACTATCTATTTTGCACTTGTATCACCATCTCTTCACCAAACTAGTGCACCTATACAATTTACCATTGTATTGGGTGTGTTGGGGACACAAGAGACTCTTTTTTATTTGGTTGTAGGGTTGTTTAAGAGAGACCATCTTCATCCTACGCCTCCTACGGATTGATAAACCTTAGGTCATCCACTTGAGGGAAATTTGCTACTGTCCTACAAACATGTGCACTTGCAGGCCCAACAACGTCTATAAGAAGAAGGTTGTGTAGTAGACATCACCCGCTAACCCAAGGCCCGTTATGGCCTATCCGAATTAGGCCCAGTAGCATCATCTGGGCCATCCAATATGATTCCAGCCCGTTTTCACTTCTGGCCCATGAAGTCTTTCGGCCCATATGAGGCCCTATGTAACTCTTGGCCTATTAACGGCCCGTGGTGAAACTGGCCCGCAATGAACAGTGTATCACTTTACACCCATTAACGGCCCGTGATGAAACTGGCTCGTAATGAACAGTATATCACTTTATACCCATTAAGGGCCCGTTATTCAGTTGGGCCGTTTCCAGCAAATGTTATCTTTCGGCCTTCTCAGAGCCCATTTATTACTGGGCTCATTTCCAGCATTCGTTTACTTACGGCCCGTTACTGTCATTTTCTGCTTGTGGGCCAAATTCAGCCCGTGGTTACATCGGCCCGTTTGTGGTCCGTTAATACGTTGAGCCGTTTTCATAGCATCATAGAATACAGCCTATTAACGATGGCCTGTTATGGTCATACGGCCCGTATATGGCCCATTGATGATATGGCCCTAGAAGGCCCATTGATGATACGGCCCGTAGAAGGCCCATTGTTTCTATGGCCCGTAGAAGGCCCATTGTTTCTATGGCCCGTAGAAGGCCCATTGTTTCTACGACCCATAGAAGGCCTACTGTTTCTACGACCCGTAGAAGGCCCACTATTTCTACGGCCCGTAGAAGGCCCACTGTTTCTAAGGCCTATAGGAGGCCCAGTTTCACTACAGTAAATATTAGCCCATGGTTATTGTGGCCTAATTTTAAAAAGAGCTGGACTGACTACAAGCAAACAAATAAACAAGACAACAAGGAAATAAATAAGCAAGAAACTTATGCTAGGCTATCACGGCTGTTACACATATTACATCCACTAGGCATCAAAGTTCGCCACCAGTGCAAATATAGGGAACAAAGCAGCATATCATATACACTGGTTGTCAAAGTTGGCGACCAGCGCAAATAAATGCCACAGCAAAACAAATCCAGAACTGAAACCACTTCAGAAGATCTCAAGAAACAATATCCTGGGTACCCATAATACTGGCAAGATGCTTAGCAAGCTTATTAACTTTCTCTTGTTTGGCGCTTAAATCCTCCAGCACTTGCTGTTGCACCAAGAAATATGCATCTGAATTCTGCAGGGACTTCCTCAGTCCTTCAGCTTCCTGTCGCAGCACATCTGATTGATGTCTTTCAACTTGAAGTTGAGACTCAAGAAGGCGAACTGATTCAAGCAGCGAGTTCGAAGAGCTTGTGCCAGCAGTAGTGGCCAGTAACTCGAACACTACATCAAGACAGGACTTTTGGGTTCCCTCACTGTCGCCAAGATAGTTTTTATCAGCTTTCTTGGAGACCAATAGTGATGTCTCACTATCTTGAACCTTATCTGCATTACTTCCTTTACCATTGGATAACACGGTACTGTTCTCCAATATTTTGTCCACATTATAAAAGAGAAACAAGCAGACACATCACATGTTTACCATGTTGTATATGAAACTCATTTTGGTAAATGAGTTCAGTAGTAAAGTGGACAGGATAACAGCATGAAACAAACATATATCTATGTACCATGGTCACTTTATGGTCTATATCATTCTAGTTTTTGTTGCCAAATCAAGATAGAGACACAGTTCAAATAATATTTGTTCAAGACAAAGCAGAATAGACAGAATATAAGTGTGGGTAACTATAGAGCAATAACAACACTTGTAATGTGCATGACCTGAGAACATAATTGTTTTTTCAATTGAAACTAAAACATAGAGCAGGTTACAAAAGCAAACCAGTTAAAGAAACAGGTTTAAAACATACCTGTTGCACCATTGGAGTTTCAATTCCATCCTTCAAATTTGAAAATAGTTGGTATGAGTAAATACAGTAATGCAAGAGGAAAGGAGTATGAACCATAGCTAGAGAACCTGACCTGAGAACAAATCTTCTTCACCTTTAAGCGTTGAGTTGGGATTCGGAGTGGTGGTCCTCGTGCTTTGGGCACTGCAGTTCCCTTACTAACCGCTCGTGTTTGGGTGCTCTGTGGTGGAGATGGTACTGTGTCAACTGGAACTGGGTTACTATCTGCCAGGGTTGGGGTTAGAAGGGGTGTAACTGGTTCTCTGTCCAACTGCGTAGGGGTACAATCTGCGAGAGTCTGGGTTATGTGTGGTGGATCTGGTCCTTGGGCAAGTACAACCGTGGTTCTATCTACATCAACTGGTAGCACTATCTTTTCTGAAGACCGTGTTGTTACTCCCTTAGATACTGCCATCACGCTCTCCAATTTAAATGGCTGATAAACAAGAAAAGTAATTGAAAGTATAGACATTGTATGATAGACAGGTGCAATGTATAGTGGGGAATAAAAGAGGGCATGAAATAATTCATATTTATGTTGTCTAACCAAACAGGATAGCATGACACAATTTCACATATATGATGGCTAACTAAATAGGATAGCATGACACAATTTCACATTATGATGGCTAATTAAAAAAGATGGAAAGACATAGTTCAAAATATGAGACTATGTAAACATGATGACATGACATAACTATATAATGTGTTTATTAAATAGGTTGGCATGCCATAATTCACATACATTCATGGATAGAATGCCATAATTCTAAATATGATGACTGTAAACACTAAACAGGATGAGATGATATAACTATATGATGTCTTTATTAAATGGGTTGCCATGCCATAATTCAGATAGATAATGTGTATGTACTATGTAAACATGATGGCATGATATAATTCAAATATATGATTTATATAGTAAGCAAGTAAGCAGATGGCAATCTATATATGATGTAAAAACTAAGCAATGCAAGACAACATGCATGACATGGGTAATATAACCCTGCCAAGTTTGAGCATAGACCTCAGGGGGGAAATAGGACTGGTCATCAGTCTCTGAATCCTCCTCTGAGGAGCTCTCTGTAGCCAGCAAGATGTCTGCTTCAGCAGGTAGCATTGTCTGCTCTGAATACATTGTTTTCACTCTAGATACTTCCATCACCGCTTCAAATGGCTGATGCACAGGAAGAGTAGTTGAATATACAAACATTGTCGACAAATGGAACATGTAATACAAAAAAATGATAGCACGATATAATTCACATACATGATGATTGGCTAAACAACATGGCATTGCATAATTCACATATATAATGCCTTTGCAACAAGATAGCATTGTATAATTCACATATATAATGTCTTGCAACAAGATGGCAATGCATAATTCACATATATGGTAATTAGACACTGAACAGGTGGCATTCACACAAAGCATGTCTAAACTAATCAAATGGCATAGCAATGCGAGACACCGTATGCACGATATGAGCAACATAACCCTGCCAAGTTATAGCATACACCTCGGGGGGGGGGGGAATAGGACTGGTCATCTGTCTCTGAATCCTCCTCTGAGGAGCTATCCGTAAACAGCGAGATATGCGCTTCGTCAGATAGCTAGTGTGCTCAGAAGACCTTGTTCTCACTCCAGAATTTGCCATCACCGTGTCAAATGGCTGATGCACATGAAGAGCAGTTGAATGTACTAAAATTGTTGACCAATGTAATATGTAACGAAAAAAAGGATGGCCTAATATAATTTACATATAAGATGACTGGCTAAGCAGGATGGCATTGCAAAATTCACATATATGATGCCTGGCTAAACAAGGTGGCGTTGCATAATTCACATAAACGATGAATAAACTAAACAGATGGCATTCGCACAAAGGATGTCTAAACTAAGCAGATGACATATTTGATGTATAAAGTAAGCAATGCAAGACACCATATGCATGATATAACCAACATTAGCATGCCAAGTTAGAGCGAAGACCTCAGGGGGTAAATAGGAGTTATCTTCTCCTTCTGAATCCCCCTCAGAACAGATATCTTCCTCTCAATTACAATCCGAAATGCGTGGAGGGGGGATGCCTTTGCGCCTACCATGGAGCGACGTCTGCATGAAATTATATTACCACGCAAGGCTCGTCTCTTTTGCTCTACATGTTCAGTTCCATTGTTTACAATAACTCTCATGCATAGGAATAAAACATAGTGAGATTATGTAAGGAGTGCATGCAGAAATCCAGAGTGATGGTAGCAACATGTAGATAGACCCAAAACCAATAATAGCAGGCAGATAATGGCTTCAGTTAATAAATACAGATGATGGCTTCTTTACTGTTTGTTTCCCACCCAACATGAAACTCATAGTAGATACCGGAGATTAACCAGATAGTAGATAGATACTATTGATAGCAGCCTCGATATGTACCCCACAGCCATTTAAAAACTCAAGTTTGACCATTAGTTTGGAGCTGACTCAGAGTCTAATCGGTGAACAGGATGATAAAGTAGCATGTAATATTAAGCGATGCTTAACGTAAGGAGACACAAAAGAGTGCGACCTCTCTTGCGGACCCGTGTAGTCCTCGAGGTCATCCGCTCGGTTGATGATGGCAATTCAATTTTCATGGCTGCCAGCGGTGGGGAAGTAGATCTGAGGCGGTGAAAGACAGTCTGGAGGCCGGATCCCTGCTGTGCTGGACCCTTCTATCATTGGAGCAGCTGAGCTGGGGTGGACGACGGCGCAGCAGGAGCGGGACAAACCACGCAAGGTTTTCTTTGACAACTATTTGTAAGAGAAGTAATTCTGTAAGGGCTCGTTTGAATTGGAGGATTCCAACAATGCAGGGATAGGAAATAGACAGGAATAGGATAGGAATGCATGTGCAAAATAGAGAATTTAAAAACACAGGATTTCTGCCAATCTGGGTGTTTGATTCACAACAATTGGAAGATCACAGGATGCAAAGAAGCATGGTGAGATTAAGTCAAACCACAAGAAAATGTACGGTTATAATGCTATTATGCTACTATCTCTTAGTGTTGTGCTTCATGAATAGGAATTTGAAAAGGAGGACAAGTGAAAATTAAAATTCCTACGTTTTTTATTTCAAGGAGACACTAAAGGAACAAATCCGTGTGCTTAGTGGACAATATATATAACATGTAGAGTAAAAAAGAGATGCAACAAGTGTACAACCTCTTTGGCGAAGCCATGTCGATCTCCGCATGATTGGATTGGCCGGTGAGGATGCTCCGACTGAATTCGCTGTCGGAGGAGGGGAAGAAGATGTTAGGCGTCTGGAAATGGAGCCCGAGGTACTGCTTCGCTGTGATGGAGGGTTTCGTCGTTGGAGCAGCTCTGGTGAGTTGTACGACGATGAGGCTGAAGCAGGACAAGAGAGACAATGAACAACGTTAACCTGAGTGGAATTCTAATAGAATCTCCAATACATGACGTAAAATACATAACCACAAAGTGCTAGATGTAAAATACATCAGCCGCTCATCTCTGAACTTAACTGCCGAAACTGAACTTAACTGTCGAAACTGAACCTACCTGTCGAAACTGAATTTTGCTGTGAAACTGAATTTTGCTGTCGAAATTGAACGCACTAGCAAGGTGAGGCTACATGTCGGTCGACTGAATTTTTCATCTCTGGTCAGTCGATTTTGCAGCCGCTGGATACGAAATCAAGGGCCCGCGGTTCATCTTCAACCTCCACCCCCCTGAGCCGCCAGCCACCACCGGCCAAACAGTAGCCCCGCGCCGCCCGCGGCCGGTGGTGCATCGCCCCGCCCGCCCCGAAACACTCCCCACCGCTGGTCCGTCGCC